>NC_057794.1:63887080-64207986 GCF_018294505.1 Triticum aestivum | reverse complement strand
TGATGAGGAAGCTGCAAGCGAAGTGCAGCTAGGGCGAGCACGCGAGCCATGGGATGCTGGGAAGGAAAACCCGTTCACGTGGCTAGGCTGTCCAGTGCACCCAGATTGTGGGGTCGCATGTCCGTTTGACTTCAAAACTCAAACTACCGGTGTAAAATATTGGCTCGCAGCGAAGTGTAGTAGTACTACTTTTTAAAAAAGGTCTCCATCCGTTCGGCCGGCATCGAACCCACAAAACAAGGTATACGCCCCCGCGACCACTAGTAGTACTCGTTGGAGTACAACGCAACCTAGAATCACCTTTTGTCGCTAGTAGTACGTACATTGTTCCTTACAAGAAACCCCTATCATCTGTTGTTGGCTATAAGCCAGTGACGTGTCATCTATAGCCCATCTTATAGCCAACATGTACAATAATAGATCAAAAGAGTGTACTACTTTTTTTATTATGTGGCCCACTTCTCATTCTCACAAAGTGCCTAGGAGCACGTGCTAGAGCTAGCTCTTCACGAAGAGCCCGCTTACCTTATCTCTCCTCTTCTCTTTCCTCCAACTAAGCAGAAATATACTAGTTTATTTCTTATAGCCCGCTGACTCGGCTCTATTGTACTTGCTCTAATAATGCAAGAAACCACTAAAATGCCAAGAAACTACTACCACTTGCATACGTGGCAGACTTGAGATAAGACTACCTTATCAACCATTGTACATGCTCTTACCAACAAAAATCCTCGAGTGACTTCCTACCTCTAGCCCGTCCACCTAGTCATCCTCGGCCATGGGACGCAGCTACCGCCGCCGGCAGAAGGCGAGGTCAAAACCGCCGGCGGTGCGGAGCCCATGTTGCGGCAGCCCGGATGCCAGCTCCGTCCGGCGCTCGCGGCCGCTAGCTAGCCAAGATAGCTCCGTCCAGCTGCTTGTCTGCAAGGTTTGCTAGCTAGATTGGCATGGCAGCGCGGCGGCTTGCTCGCGCGCGCTGCGCTAAGGCCAACCATCTGGCTCGAGCGAAGGCCAGTGCGGCGGCTTGCTCGCTCGTGAGTCATGCTCGGGCCAGCCTGCCAACCAGTGCGGAGGCCAGCGCGGTGTCCGGCCCGTCCGGCGGAGCGGCGGCCAACTCGCTCATCACCGGCGCCACCAACGAACACGCATGAGTACTGTTTGAAATAATGTTCAAGAAAAATAATGATTTGAGGGGGAATAACAGGATAGAAGGTCAGATGTGGTCCCTCTTGTCAACGGTCAAACAAAATGTGTTGATTTAAGCTGCTTCGTCAGCACGGACGTGTGGGCCAACCCTATCATAAATGGGTTTAAACAAACCTAATCGGTAGGAGTACTAGGTAGTTTTTTCCGTGGATTAAGAAATTTTGGGTATGTTTTTGCTATTTTTTGTACAATAGATTCTTCCTAGGGCTGGTTGAAAGTGGTAGTTTTTGGTTAAATACTCTACATATTGTAAGTAGGAGTGAAAGTTAAGCTTTGGAAGCCAATAAGCAAGGCTAGTTACATAGTGCATATGTGTACATGATTGAAAGTAAATATGAACCATGAGTGACTAATATCTTGATGGAAAACTTGAAACTATGGAATACTAGGAAAAAATGCATGGTTGGAAATACTAGCAATGTTCATGTCCGTTGCAACGAATCATAATTAGAATAATACTTATTCACAAACTTGGTACAAAACACTCTAATTTTGATATACATATGTCACTAGAGATATATTATGTTTCAATTAGAATATATTCCTTGGGCTGTTTTGGTGAGGTCGAGGAGGGATGTGGTTGGTTTTAAGATACTAATTATGGGTTTTTCTGCAAATTGGTAAACAAGTGGGATGTTGGTGAGAAAAGGCAACAACTTACCTCACAATCGTTAGATGTAGATCTAATGGTCAGAAACGACGGATGGCAGACACACCAGCATCACCAACTTAGTCTTGTGTAGGAGTACTAGCAAGATCCGTGCATTGCACGGAACATCAAGATGCATTTTTTTATAAAACACTTGTTGTGATTGACCCTTGCGGGAGTAATCCCATGTGTAAAAACTAATGATATCTCAAGAAATATGAGATAAGGTGAAGAGGAGTGGGGGTGTGGTGGTGGTTGGTGGTCGGACTGAGCGGGGGCATGGGGATTGACGACGCCGGCAGCGGCCACCAGGCCAGTTTGTTCCAGAGGCTTCCTTTCTTAATTGCTCAACAATGAGGTTTGTTGGAGATAAGGATGAACGAGGGAAGGCCTTGTCTGCAAATGTGGAGAGGGGTGCGGGTGTCTTTTAGTTTAACTTCCATCCGTCAGATATAGATCGGACGGTCTATATTGCAAGATGGCACACGTACCATCATCACCAACTCGGTTTTTTTATAAGAGAAGAAGTATAAGTATGGAGATACAAACGTATTATCGATACTTGCTTCCGTAAACTAGCATCTACATTCTATTCAACGCCTCGGCATGTGGGGCCTTAGCACAATGACTTCTCGACTGTGTAAAACAAAGATTTTCCCATCACCGACAAGGAGGGGGTGACGGCGGCACGCTTTTTGGCTTGCTCTAGTCCTAGTAGTCATACTAGGTGGTCTAAGCACGTGTAGATTTATTCTTTTTCATGTCTCATGTTCGCCGTACTGCCACGACTGTTGATGAATAGATGGTAAGTTATTCACGGGGAAACCCTTGTTGAGCGTGTTTGCGAGAGAGAGAGAGAGAGAGAGAGAGAGAGAGAGAAAGTGTGCGTGTGTGATATGTTAGAGACTGAGGCAATGATAACAGATTCTTTGTGTCTATGTGTGTGGAGGATAGAGAGAGACATGTACATGGGGCTTTGTGTGTTGTGTAACATGGAGACATATATACATAATTAGAGAGTGAGTGTGTGAGATACACATGCAGACATGAGGAGAGATGAGGATCCAGATAAATGGGTGTTTGTGCGTGTCTGTGTGTGTTTGTGCACGCGTTTGTGTGTGAGAGGGAGAGAGTGTATGTGGAGTAGAGAGACCACTGATGATGTAAACCTAGTATAAGGGAAGGGGGAATGGTGTGACATGTGTAGTAGCGAGATAGCACAGGTGCGGGCGGGGGGAGCAGACTATTTGGAAGAGACATCGAGTGTGTGGTTTGGAGAGGGGTGTGAGAGCGAGAGAAAGAGAGAGCTAGCGACGGAGAGAGAGAGAGAGAGAGAGAGAGAGAGAGAGAGAGGGAGAGAGAGAGAGAGAGAGAGAGAGAGAGGAGGGGGCGAGAGGGGTCATTTGTGTCCATAAATGGCGTATAGATAGGGAGACAATGTTGATGTTGTCCGAAATTGGCCTATGAACGGAGACGCAAGGGAAGCGAGTCATCGTGTGTGTGTGATAGGGACTTCATGAGAGATCTAGAATAGATGGTGTAGAGAACAATGTGCGAAATCGAGAACGATTATACATTAGGGAGCTATGCAAAGAGTCACGACATATATGTATACAGGGAAGGAGCTGGGGCGGGTCCGCATGTGGGAGAGATAGAAAGAGGAGAGTGGTGCACAAGGAGACAAAGTGTGCTTGTTTGCAGTGGGGGTGGTGTGTGAGGTGAGTGCGCGAGAACCACATAACTAGGGAGATAGACGTTTGGGGGCGACGTTTTGTGTGTATGGGAAATATACACTCTACATAGTGCGTGTGCTTGGGTAAGAGAGATAGCGGGAGACCTAGAGAGTGAGGGAAGAGATGTGTGCATGCCCGAGAGACAAAGTGATAGAGACCTATGTTGGGGTCCGGACTTTACAAGAGAGAGGGGTGTTAATGTGCTCGTGTGTTGGTGTTTGGGGGAGAGAACGACTTCTCTATGTGTGTGTGTGTGTGGTGGGGGGGTTGACTTCAGATAAAGAGTGAGGTGTCTATATTTGAGGGACTTTAGCGTAATTGAGATATTGTGCACTCATGGTTGATCAATTTGTTTCACAGTTTGTACTATGAGATAACGATACTTTTGAACATGCGTGATATACCTTGATGTACCAGAATTACAAACCTAAGATTGGAATTTTGGAATTCGACTCCATCATTAGCTTTTGTAATTCATTTAAACGGAGGTACATTTTTAAGCTGGGATTTCGTGATTTCAAATTCATATATCAAACCTAGAGATATACACATACGGGCATGTTCGAACTTTATAATTATCCACTTTATTCATACACATACACATTTTTGCTTTTGTCATCATATTTAGGATAAACACATTTGGAATTTCATTTGAATTGGACCGTATGATGGTATTTGCTTGTAGTAGCTCAATGATCCATATTTGAATTGAATGTACAATCTAAGTTTCGAGTTGGACACATTGATTTTCAAAACTTGCACATTTTTTGCGTGCAAAACAAACAAATTGTCGGCCATGATAGCATAGTCGGCCGTACGAGAGCAGAATACATATAATTTTAGGCGCCAAAAGCTTTCAAACTTCCCACTCACATCGAAATATCACGCGCCCAAAAGTTTAGCTCTACGATATTCCTGTTTTACCCCTGCCACATGAACGGAAAAGGGCTGCTTTGGTAACTCCATTGTTTTCCCCTCTTTGCCCCCAACATTCTTCCCCAGAGCCCCTCCCCGACCCCCCCAACCACGGCAAGCCACCAAATCTAGTCCTCCGTCGCAGCAGTGGACCTCACACCCCGCCGGATCTACCTTCCGCACCTTGAACCCCCAACTGCCAACTCACCACTTCACCAGAGCCGCTTCAGCGACTAGCTTGTCCACCGCTCCAGATCTTCTTGACCTCCATCATGGTCCACCGCACCGGATCTACTTAACCGGCGCCCTCGTCCACCACATCTTAGGCCCTTCACTGACTCCCTCGTCCGCCCCTTCGCTGGCCCTTCATACAAGCCCTCGTCCAATGCAACAGATCTGCCTCACTGAAAGCACTGTACAACACGCCCGCCGAAGCCTTCGTCCACTGCACCGGACCCGCTCCACGGATGCCATATTCAACTCCACCAGCCCTGCTTTATCGACACCGCAGCCTCATCAGGTTATTTCGATTTGTACTCCTTCGGTTTTTCTCTTTATCATGCAACTGTTCACTTACCACAGATGAGCTTTCTTGTATGTCGACAGGCACCGCAACCGTAGCACCGGAGCCGCTTCAGCGACAGCGACAGCCGGCCCAAACTCAACCGCAACACGAGCACCATCGACGATCCTTAGCTATCAAGTATGACAACGATACCCATACGCCGCCAAGAATCAGGTACTATTATCCAACGGCCAACGCCTATGTTCACTTTCCTAGCATAAGCACCACACCTTTGAATTTCTTCAGGGCATCATTCAATTTTTCATGAGACGCGTTATTCTGCTTGCACCTGTAGGGCCATACTTCTGGCAGTGAACATGTTACATGTGCTAAATTACATACTAGTGCACATATAGTTAATATGCTTTAGTTTTGTTCTGATGCCACCTGTTGGTTCCATCAGACTGCTTAATGTTCTCTATGCTTAATTACACATCAGCAAACTAGCATGTGGTTCCGCTGCTTTTTGTTTCTTTTACCCTACATTTTCTGATGCTAGCTATTACATCACTGCTCCGAGCCTCTGTTCATTACTTGTTTGTGTGTTCTTGATCTTCCCAAGTTGCATGACTAATTTGATGCTTCTATTAATTATGGAGCTGCCAACCCCATCAAGCAAAATATTTGTTCTTTTGGGGCTGGCACCTCGAACAAGCATAAAAATAGAGGGAAGCAGATATATTGTCGTGTATGCACACACCCTTCTTTCATTAGTTTAGATGAACCATTGATGATCAATTCGGACCAGTGCATGCGATTAAAATTAATTTTACCTAAATAGATGGTGCAGAATAAACTACAACAACTAGATTTGCAACCACGGGATGCTGACGATATCTTCAAAGAACATTGCAACAGCAGCTAGGCTTCACAGCAACATATGGTAAGCCAGTGTGTTTTAGTACATGTGAAATGTAATGCGAGTGGGCTGCTTTCTTGGCTTGTGCCCTCAACGTGTAATCCTACCGAATTACAAATAGTTCAGTTGTCTGCTTTGCTGTATTGCTTGATTCGAATGCTTATTTGTTGTTACGCTATACCTGAGTTGGCCAATATGTCAGCAGTGCCTGCTGTACTATCGTAAAGAAATGCATGCCTATTTCATTTGAGTCCTTAACTTTTCCTCTCAACTTCATCACAAGACTGTCTTCGTAGTTTATATGAGGCCACACTGTTAAGTGCTTTCTCAGATTATTTCAACTGCTTAGATGCCTTGGCAACTTAAATATAGCGGTTGTACACTCCCTTTCAACTAGGGATGTCAACTGGGTCCCGTTTAATCCCGATTAAAGTCCACTAGTGGTATGATAGTTCAAAAGAGTTTTTGTTTTTTGAGGAAAATGAACTAGGGAGGTAGCAAAAACTAACTAGATGGGACTGGCGGATGTCGTTTATTTGCCACTTACATCCCTAGTTTCATCTTACCATTTTAATTTCTTTTCGGCTGATGCTGCTTCGAACCATTTAAATATAGTTTGCCATGCTCGGCAATAATTCGTCCGTCGTTTACCATGTAAGCTTACTGCCTGGATCATACGATAACTATCTCTTACTGATGTCCAGCGGAAACCTTTCAGGATGCCGTTCACACTAGGACACAATGTACAACCCCAGAATCTATTTGTGGAAGCAGTGCGCCATCCATGTTACCAGATGGTAGCAGTTCAGAGGCAACACCGCCGGAGAGCAGTCTGAGCACAGATATTATAGTGCTTGAGGCTCTACTAGAGGCAGAAAGAGATGGTGTGGCTGCCATGAATGAGGTAATCTTTATCTTGAGGCTGGAAATTACGGAATTAGCGGCACGCATTATGCAAGCAACCCAAGAATTGGAGGAAGTAAGAATGTTGCATTTGAAGACGGAGGAGGTCCTGCTGTTTCTGCTATCTGAAGCCCAAGGTAATCCCGGTTCTTCTTTAGATACCAGTTGAAATTGTCATTAGATTATTGTACTTGCATGTTGTGTCATGTCTCTGAATGGATTATGTTGCAAGACCCCCTATGTTGTCCATGTGTTGTAATGATCCGAATTTTTTAGGCGAGGTAATCCTCAGTACTTGTATGATTGACATAAGGTGAACTATTTTTCGTGTGAGCATATTGTATTGGATGAAATAACTGTTTGACTCAGAGTGTATCCAACCTACTGAATTCGAAGATCACGACATTTCTAAATCATAATCATATATAAAGGTGGAATAAATCTTTGTTGTGGTTTTGAAGAAATAAATAACAAAACGTATAATTATCTGTGGATATTCGTAATCGAATACAAATTGGATTTGAATTTAGTTTGCCAGGTCCCAGGGCAAACGTGAATGCTAATTCTCCCAAGTTTTGAACGAAGCGGCTAAACACCCACTATAATTTGTGGGCTGCCCGAAGCAAGTGTTTGCGAGATGGAAATTACTGTCTACCCCTGACACTTGACATCCTTATCGACCGGATTTACACTGCTGTCGATAGGGGTAGACTAGTAACTTCAATCAGACGTGACACGACGGCCTCTGAGCCCATTCAGGCACGGTGGGCGCCAAACGTGGGCGGCAAAACACATTTGATTCAAGCTCGTCCGAAAGACATGTGTCTCTTCCTCCATTTCCCCATTCATACACGGTGGGTGGCAAAACAAACTCTCCTTGTCCGAAATCGATGTAGGCTAATATTTTAAATAGGGGCAGATGTGTAACTTCCATCAGACGTGACACAACCACCCTACCTGTCAGCCCCGTTCATACACCGTGGGCGCCAACCGTGGGCGGCAAAACACCCTCTCCTCGCCCGAAATAGTTACCGGCAAATATTTGGAAGGTGCCAGATTATCGTCCTATCCCCAACCGACGCAATGTCTGAAATTTTAAACGGGGGATAAGTTCATAACTTTCCCCCATTTCAGAGAAGCGCGTCCCAAAGTTTGAGATCCCCCTCCCCTCCATTTCCCCATGCATACACCGTCGGTGGCACGACAACCTCCGCACTGCGGCCAGCCTCCTCCGTCTGCCACCCAATCCTCCACCTTGCCGAAGCCACTACCCCTACCCCGTCGTCCACTGCAAGAGATGGACGTCTCTCATCCACGGTGTTTGACCAGGATCCTTTCATCGCCTCCTCTCGCTTCATCGGCGCCGTCGTCCACCTTGCCGTTGCCGCTCCTACGACCGCCTCGTCCACGGCAACAGGATATATCCCTCGACCCGGCTGTTTGCCATCTAAAGTCTTCTTCCCCGCCGCCGCCGACAGCCATCGCACCCGCAGCACCCTCAACGTATCTGCATAGGCCCACACGGTGTCGCAAGAGAGGTGGTACTCTTCCATTTGTGCTTAAGTTATTGATCTCACCCAGAAAATAGATCGTAATTTGTTTAGTGTACTTTTCTTGTCCGTACCAAATCATAGTGGCTAGTTGAAAGCAAACATTGGTTGCGAAGTAGCTTTGTCCGGTTTGCACCTTCAGATCCGCCATGGCACGGGCACTATACTCATAAAGCTTATGGTTTCCCCCCTTTATATTCACTACCATCATCGTAGGTGCTTCGTGTCGTGCTAGCACTACTCCTCAAGACCTCAACCCAAAGCTTACGTGTTGAAATACGAATCTGATATGATGCTCATATCACTAAAACAGAGAACGTTTAATTGGTCACCTAATGTTCCTATATTCGTTTCGAAAAGCATGTGCGCCACCCACTGGTCTAGCTAGTTCCACTTCCCTGATTTTTCTCTTGATGCTTAGGGTTTTCCCCTTTTATCTACTCTACTATGATCTGCGTAGGTGCTTTCTGTCGTACTAGCATTACTCCACCCTTCAAGCTAAACAACACAACACTCAGAATTCGAAAGCTTAGTTGTTCAAATATGATTGTGATATGATACTGATATTAGTTAACCGACACATTTAACTGGTTAGCTAAAGGTCCCACTTGAGTTTCCAAATGCATGTCGCGACATATAGAGGACAGCATAATTGCATTTCTTTGTCACTTGTTGACCGTACTTTCTTGTCCATACCGAATCTTAGTTGTTATTTCAAAGCAAACATCGGTTGCTAATTACCCTTTGCGTGGTTTGCAGCTTCAGATCTTCCATCCCACTACCACGGTCAACATTGTACTCAGCATGCTTATGTTTTCCCCATTTTATGATGACCACAATCAGCCAACGTGGTTCATGTCGTAATAGCACTGCTCCACCCATCGAGCTAAACAAGCTTAGTTGTACAAATTCATATCTGATATTATTGCTGATATTAGTAAAACTGAGAGATGTTTAATTGGTTAGCTAAATGTTCCTACTTTAGTTTTGAAATGCATGTGAGCCACATATGGAGAGACCAGAAAGAATAGTATTTCTCTGTGCGCTCTGGTTCATCATGGGTGGCCAACCGACATTGTATTGAAAGACTTGTAATATCTTCAATCTGCTTGCTCTTCTACTCTTCTTTAAGATGATACTCTTCTCTTGCGGTCGACTGGTCAGGTCGAGTTGTTCTCCCTTAGTATATTTTGAATCTGTCAGGTCAGGTCGACTTGTTCTTCTTTACTATATGTTGAAGCTATCATCTGCGAAGTGTCATCACTTCTGGAGCTCTCATATTTTGAGTAGTAGGCCACATTATATTAATGCACACAACAAATTACAGCATGCATGGCATCTTTTAAAAGAATTGCAGAGATAGCACAAAGGGTTTACAGGGAGGCAATATTGGATTAGAATCACTTCTGCATTACAAAGAAAATCTCACTTGTTTTTATGTTTTCATGCATGTCAGATATTGAACATTATCAAAATGAATATGAGAATGGGCGCACGAGAGGAATATTGCGGAACGATCCACTGGCTAACAAACTTGGCATGGTGGAGGATGGCCTATCTTATTCACCCATCAAGGTGCTTGCTCTAACTTTGCAAAGTTGTATTGGTCGCACATATTTTGCATCTGACCTCTTGCATTACTTCTACTTTATTACACCATCTGCTTAGTTTAAGCATCATATATGAGTATATGCCATACCTATCCATTTTCTGTACCTATTCCATGTGTCGTCACACTATGTTTTTCCAGTCAAATGTTGTTCTTTCACAATAGATGTCCAAAACGAAGAGGGTGAGTGCAGATCCTCAAGGAGTACAAACTAGGTATTTGGAAAAGCTAGTGATACCTGTTAAATCCGATAGATCAGCAGCCACAGAAAACACAGGCCCAACTGTACCACACTTTACCCCTACTCCAGTGGCAAAACCCCTATTAGAACTGCTGGGAGCCCAGCGTCAGGTACTGTCTATGATATCAATTCAAAATTTGAACTCCTAAATTTCTTCTTGTGCCTTACCTTCTCTCTTGTATGAAAACTAATTTCAGATGAATCTCCTTGCTCAAAGGATGATACGATCTCAAAACAATAATGGGCTGTATATTGCTCTTGTCAGTACCTCTCTCCCTTTTGCCTTGTAACGCTGTACTTAATTAATTGCTATTTGATTATGTATCATCAGTCTGCACCTGAGCTTCATTATCCTCTGTTTCTTCCAATATTATTTGATCTGTATTTACTCTTTGCAAAATGTAGAATAATGGCAACGCTTATAAAGAATTTTCTTTGGGGAATTTATTGAATTATCCTTCCATCAACATGGAGAAGGGCTTTTTCCAGCCCGTGTTAACATGTAATGTAAGTTCATCCTTCTCAAGCCTTCAAACTTTGTTCTAGTATAGATTTGGATAGGCATCATTTCCTCCACTGCTGTTTGCTTTGCTGTTTACATCTGATTGTTTGCAACAACTACCAGTTTCAAATTGTAGTTGTAAAAACATGTTCCTTATGCAGAACAGATCCATTTATTTGCTTATATAATTGTGAAACCTGTTACGTGTCTCCTTGTTTCTCTTTCAGACTCATATCTCTTACGTCAGGAAGAACTTTAGGGAAGATAGTGAGACAAACCATCTTGAGGACAGCGAGATGACCCCAAGGTCCTGTCTTGATGAAGATAATGAGTTGAAGCTACTCACCAGCAGGTGTGAGACAACCTCTGTGCAGTCGCTGCCTCAATCAGTTCGACTTCTTCATTCTCCACTTAAAGTGGAAAGGCTTGCTTCAACTTAGCTCCGACTTGAAGTCAAAGATGCAATGAAGATGTCAGAGGACTGCCGTGCGCACCATCATGCCTTAAATCCAGTGTTGATGCATCTATTGTTGACACAACTGAGGTCTACTCAGCTTCTTCAGCTGTTTGGTGGGGGCCGACCTGGCCAGGCCTAGTGCCTTCTGAAGTGCTCTTAGTTTTGTATATTCTTTTGTCGGCACGTTTATTTGCACTGGTGGTGAAATTTGATGCCCAGTGGATGTAATATGTGTGATAGCCATGATAGCCTAGCGTAAGTTGCATCCTTATTTATTTCCTTGTTGTCTTGTTTATTTGTTTGTTTGTTGCCATTGCAGTTCTTTTTCCGCGGTTTGCTAGTGGCTGCAATAACCTATTTTTTAAAACTAGGCCAAAATAACCATGGGCTAATATTTACTGTAGTGACACTAGGCCTCCTACGGGCCGTAGAAACAGTGGGTCTTCTACGGGCCATAGAAACAATGGGCCTTCTACGGGTCGTATCATCAATGGGCCTTATACGGGCTGTATGATCGATTAGCCAAACATGGGCCAATAACAGGCCGCATTATGGCTGTAAATGGGCTAGAGTTGGAATCGTCCGTTCATGGGCCGACCATAACGGGCCATCGTTAATAGGTCGTATTTGATGACACTACGAAAACAGCCCAACGTATTAATGGACCACAAATAGGCCGACTGTAACCACGGGCTGAATTTGGCCCACGAGCAGAAAATGACAGTAACGGGTTATAAGTAAACGATTGCTGGAAATGAGCCCAAGAATAAATGGGCTTTGAGAAGGCCAAAAGATAACATGGGCTGGAAACGGCCCAGCGGAATAACGGGCCGTTAATGGGTATAAAGTGATACACTGTTCATTACGGGTCAGTTTCACCACGGGCCGTTAATGGGTTTAAAGTGATACATTGTTCATTACGGGCCAGTTTTGTTCTCTATCTTTAGTATTAGCATGACATGCCTTTGTTTACCATGATAAGTTCCTGTAGCATGTTGTTTGATAGCTCTAAACATTGCAACCTGATGTAATATCTGCCATGCACAGTGATTTCTGCCAAGTCTGTGAACTGTTATTATTTGCAATCTTGCCATGTCCTTTTGAGCATGTTCTAGTGATTTCTGGAGATAGCTCAGTGTTCATGTTTTGTCATGATTCATCTGTATATCATGTCCGTGTCTTTTGTTTTCACGTTGAGATGTTGTCGCATATTGTTTTGATGCTTGCTAGATGCCTAGTTGCTGTTTTGGACAGCTTGTCCTTTAAACTTGTATAGAGTGTATGTGTTGAACCGTTGCTCCATTTTGAGTGTGCTCTATATGAAACTTGCTTAGAATTGCATGTAGTTTCATCTTGTCATGTTGAATCCTTGTTTTGAGAATGTTTGCTTGATGGTTGAATGTATTTTGCATCAATGCCATGTTTGACTTGTTTTGCCCATATCTTCTAGGCCGTAGCTCCGAACCAATTGAACTTTATATGTAACTTGACTAGATTTTCGTGTAGATCATCTTGGTGCATCTTAACTTGCTGTTTAACAACTTCAACTTAATGTTTGTTCAGATCTGGACCAATTTCGAAATTTGCATATGAGGACTTACCGGACTTGTAATTTGTTGTTTCCGTCCTCATTTAAACTTGCTTTGATGTGTTGTTCTTGTATGCATCATCTCTTGCCATGAGTAGCTTCATGTAGCCTTTGTCATGCATCATACTTGGTTGAGCATCATGTCTTGGTTATGTGTTGCGTGTTTACCTTGTTGTTTGCTTCTTTCCGGTTGTGCTCCTTCTCGTTAGTTCCTGTTTCGTTGCGATCGTAGGATTCGTTCGTCTACGCTTGGTTCGGCTTCATCCGTTCATCTTCTTCATGGACTCGTTCTTCTTCCTTGCGGGATTTCAGGCAAGATGACCGTCACCTTGGATCTCATTACTATCATTGCTATGCTAGTTGCTTCGTTTTGTCGCTATGCTGCGCTTCCTATCACTTATTCTTCAAGCCTCCCCAAATTGCCATGTCAGCCTCTAACCTTTTCACCATTCCTAGCAAACCGTTGCTTGGCTATGTTACCGCTTTTTCTCACCCTTGATTTTGCATTCCTTACGCGGTTGGGTGATTTATGGGACCCCCTTGACAGTTCGCTTTGAATAAAACTCCTCTAGAAGGCCCAACCTTGGTTTTACTTTTGCCTAACAACCTATTACCTTTTCCTTGGGTCGGCCAACCTGAGGGTCATCTTTATTTTAGCCCCCCGAGCCAGTGCTTCTCTAAGTGCTGGTCCAAACCGAGCTGCCTGCGGGGCCACCTTGGGGAAACTTGAGGGCTGGTTTTACTCGTAGCTAGTCTCATCCGGTGTTGCCCTGAGAACGAGATATTTGCAGCTCCTATCGGGATTGTCGGCACATCGGGCGGCTTTGCTGGTTTTGTTTTACCATTGTCGAAATGTCTTGTAAACCGGGATTCTGAGACTGATTGGGTCTTCCTGGGAGAAGGAATATCCTTCGTTGACCGTGAGAGCTTGTGATGGGCTAAGTTGGGACACCCCTGCAGGGTATAAACTTTCGAGAGCCGTGCCCGCGGTTATGTGGCAGATGGGAATTTGTGTTGGAAATATGCCCTAGAGGCAATAATAAAATGGTTATTATTATATTTCTTTGTTCATGATAATTTTCTATTGTTCATGCTATAATTGTGTTATCCGGAAATCATAATACATGTGTGAATACATAGACCACAACACGTCCCTACTGAGCCTCTAGTTGACTAGCTCGTTGATCAAAAGATGGTCATGGTTTCCTAACTATGGACATTAGATGTCATTGATAACGGGATCACATCATTAGGAGAATGATGTGATGGACAAGACCCAATCCTAAGCATAGATCAAAGATCGTGTAGTTTGTTTGTTGTAGCTTTTCTGAATGTCAAGTATCATTTCCTTAGACCATGAGATTGTGCAACTCCCGGACACCGTAGGAGTGCCTTGGGTGTGCCAAACGTCACACCATAACTGGGTGACTATAAAGGTACATTACAGGTATCTCCAAAAGTGTCTGTTGGGTTGGCACGAATCAAGACTGGGATTTGTCACTCCGTATGACGGAGAGGTATCTCTGGGCCCACTCGGTAATGCATCATCATAATGAGCTCAATGTGATCAAGTGGTTGATCACGGGATCATGCATTACGGTACGAGTAAAGTGACTTGCCGGTAAGGAGACTGAACAAGGTATTGGGATACCGACGATCGATTCTCGGGCAAGTAACGTACCGATTGACAAAGGGAATTGTATACGGATTGATTGAATCCTCGGCATCGTGGTTCATCCGATGAGATCATCGTGGGGCATGTGGGAGCCAACATGGGTATCCAGATCCCGTTGTTGGTTATTGACCGGAGAGTCGTCTCGGTCATGTCTGCATGTCTCCCGAACCCGTAGGGTCTACACACTTAAGGTTCGATGATGCTAGGGTTGTTAGGAAGACTTGTATGTGATTACCGAATGTTGTTTGGAGTCCCAGATGAGATCCCGGACGTCACGAGGAGTTCCGGAATGGTCCGGAGGTGAAGATTTATATGTAGGAAGTTGTCATACGGTCACCGGAAAGGTTCGGGGGCATATCGGTATTGTACCGGGGCCACCGGAGGGGTTCCGGGGGTCCACCTCTCTCGGAGGTCCTAATGGGCTGTAGAGGAAAGGGGAACCAGCCCTACATGGGCTGGCCGCATCCCCCCCTTGGGCCCATGCGCCTAGGGTTGGGGGGGAAACCCTAAAGGGGGCGCCCCCCTTGCTTGGGGGGGGGGCAAGCCCCCTCCCCTTGCCCCCCCCCCCTCTAGATCTCATCTAGAGGGGGCCAGCCCCCTTCCTCCTTCCCCTATAAATAGAGGGGCAAGGGGAGGGCTGCACACAACATCCAAGGCGCAGCCCCTCCCCTCCCCTACACCTCTCCTCCTCCGTAAGAGCTTGGTGAAGCCCTGCCGGAGTACTGCAGCTTCACCACCACCACGCCGTCGTGCTGCTGTTGGAGCCCTCTTCCTCAACCTCTCCCTCCTTCTTGCTAGATCAAGGCGTGGGAGACGTCCTCGCTCCGTACGTGTGTTGAACGCGGAGGTGCCGTCTGTTCGGCGCTAGGATCTTCGGTGATTTGGATCACGACGAGTACGACTCCATCAACCCCGTTCTCTTGAACGCTTCTGCTCGTGATCTACAAGGGTATGTAGATGCACTCCTCTCTCCCTCATTGCTAGATGACTCCATAGATAGATCTTGGTGATGCGTAGAAAATTTTAAAATTCTGCTACGTTCCCCAACAATTTGTTAGTGTCCGGTTGTAGAGAACTTGACACTTGACTTAATTAAAACGCATCAACCACGTGTGTAACCGTGATGGTCTCTTCTCGGAGGAGTCCGGGAAGTGAACACGGTTTTTGGATTATGTTTGAACGTAAGTAGTTTCAGGATCACTTCTTGATCATTCCTAGCTTCACGACCGCTCCGTTGTTTCTCTTCCCGCTCTCATTTGCGTATGTTAGCCACCATATATGCTTAGTCGCTGCTGCAACCTCACCACTTTACCCCCTTCCTTTCCCATTAAGCTTTGCTACTCTTGATACCCATGGTAATGGGATTGCTGAGTCCTCATGGCTCACAGATTACTACAACAATAGTTGCAGGTACAGTTTATGCGATGATCATGACGCGAGAGCAATGATTGCTTGTTTTGGAGTTCTTCTTCTGCTTCTTCTTTGATCAGGCGATAGGTTCCAGGTCGGCAGCGTGGGCTAGCAGGGTGGATGTCGTTTGAATTTCTGTTTGTGTTTCATCCGTAGTCGGATGGTGCTCTTATGTAAGATGATGTTGTATTCGTGTGGCATTGTATGCCTTTTGTATGTATCCCTGTCGGTGTCAAAACCGGCAGATCTCGGGTAGGGGGTCGCACACCCCCTATGTTTCACCGATGAGGTCCTGGACTATGAATTTCCAGAGGGATTCAAACCCGTAAACATAGAGGCATATGATGGAACAACAGACCCTGGAGTTTGGATCGAGGATTATATCCTCCACATACACATGGCTAGAGGAGATGATCTCCACGCCATAAAATATTTACCCCTTAAGCTTAAAGGGCCAGCCCGGCATTGGCTTAAAAGCCTTCCCGAAAACACAATTGGAAGTTGGGAAGAGCTCAAGGATGCTTTCCGAGCAAACTTTCAAGGGACCTATGTCCGCCCTCCGGATGCAGACGATCTTAGTCACATAACTCAACAACCCGGAGAATCAGCTCGGCAGTTCTGGAATAGATTCCTCACTAAAAAGAATCAGATAGTCGACTGTCCGGACGCCAAAGCCTTAGGAGCTTTCAGGCATAACGTCCGAGACAAATGGCTCGCCAGACACCTCGGCCAAGAAAAGCCAAGAACAATGGCCGCACTAACAAGCCTCATGACCCGCTTTTGTGCAGGGGAGGACAATTGGTTGGCAAGGTGCAGCCCCAGCGACCCAAGTACATCCGAAACTAGGGATGGAAAAGGAAAACCGCGACGCAACAAGGACCGTCGCTGGACTAAGGACAAAAGTCCGAAGAGCACGGCAGTCAATGCCGGATTCAAACGCTCACGACAAAATTAGGCAAAATCGCCCCCCCGGATAACAGGGACGATCCATCCAACCTAAATAAAATCCTGGACAGGATATGTCAGATACACAGTACTCCCGGGAAGCCTACTAACCATACCCACAGAGACTGTTGGGTTTTCAAACAATCCGGCAGACTCAATGCCGAACACAAGGGGCTCGACACACCAAGCGAAGACAAGGACGAACCCCAAAAGCAGAGCACCAGGAAACAAAAGAACTTCCCACAAGAAGTAAAAACAGTGAACTCACTTCACATAACAAAATGTGCGGCGCCCGTAAAGGTACGCACCACACGGCCCATCCCCAAAGGGTCCTGCCACTGGTTGTCAAAACCGATCATCTTCGATCAGCCTTCTAGAAATATCAAGAATGTAGGCTGGACTGCCTTGATACTCGATCCAATAATTGGCGAACTCCAGTTTTCAAATGTCCTTATGGACGGCGGCAGTGGACTAAACCTGATATATAAGGATACAATCCAGCACATGGGGATAAACCCAGCAAGAATCCGCTGCAGCAAAACCTCCTTTCAAGGGGTAATACCTGGTCCGGACACCCATTGTATGGGTTTCCTCCGGCTCGAAGTCATATTCGGCTCTGCCGATAACTTCCGCCGCGAAAAGCTAACCTTCCATATCGTCCCGTTCTCAAGTCGCTATCAAGCACTACTGGGACGCGAAGCTTTCGCTCGCTTTAACGCAATACCGCATTATGCATCTCTTACGCTTAAGATGCCCGGTCCACGAGGCATCATCTCTTTGAAGGGGAAGCACTAAAGTGCGCCTCTCCAAGTGGAGGACTGTGTGGCCGCTTTGACAGCCCCACAGCAAAATGGCCTCACCGGCCAAAAAACATCGAAATAGGTCATTCAAGACCACGAACGCGGATAGACGAGTTCGGTGCAAAATCATCATTGATGCAGGCCTAGTCGCCATATAATCCCGCACTGGGGGCTCCACGCATATACAATAAGAGACAATAAAGCTCAATCTTATATATTTTACTTTATACTTTGTTTATTTTAAACCTTTTCGGCACGACCCGTTTTCAACTCAGTTCCTCTCTTTTACAGATGAATGTCGTGCGGCGCCCGTCCAGGATACGGCACAACGGAGACATAGGCGCGGACGTGCAGTAGGGACCCGTCCTAAAGGATTCTTTTTAGATTAAGACCCTGCGTAAACCATTTTTTCTGTCTCTTGTTGCTACACATCCCCTGGTTTTTTCTGATATAACCAAGGAGGAGGCTGGCGTCTTGGCATGCGGCCACGTCAGAATTTTTGCACGTACCTGGACACTAGGGGCTTTTTTAATAAAGAGTGTTGTTTCGCCCGCACTCATAAAGATTGAACACCTTAGGGAGTGTTCGGCGTCGCGAGTTTTGGCATTATATGCATCAGCTCCGAATCATGTCTTTGGTCAAATGTTGGGTTGCCCGGCTCCTGGGTTCGGCTACCTTACGTTCCGCTCTATCGGCTAAGGTAGCACCAGGAGAACTACTGCGATTGTGCCCCGGTTCGGCCGGGCGAGCACCTCAGTAGAGAAATCCGAGAACTGACTGTCATGATGTAGCGTGAGACTGGTCAGCCACGCGATGACCTATCGGAATCTATCGGATTCCTCCGCTTTAACGACGGGCCGCTTCCCGGTCAGGCACATACGCGCCCCGAACTCGGACGAGCGCAGTTGCCACCAAGGGGCTACCTAAATAGTCTCACTGTCAAACTCCTATGGCTAAGTGAAAGTGTTAAAGCATTATAGTCTGGTTGCCTGGCCCGCTGCGCTATCACCTCCTTTGTAGGACCAAGACGTTGGGTTAAGTGTGAAAATGCGTCTTCTGCGAGCACCCCCGCACTATGTGCGTGGGGGCTGAAGCCAACAACTGCCATCTTTCAGATTTTGTATGTATATATATATATATATATATATATATATATATATCTTAAAACGGCCGCACAGGAGGTGTTCCCAATACTTGGAGGCACGAGTATAAAAAAGGCCACTACAGTTTATCAAAATATTACATTATAATTACATATGCTATCATAACATAGCATCTTTCGGGCACTGCGTCTCTATTACACGAGCGCCTTCAAGAACTTCCTGAAAATAGTGCTCGGAGGGCACTCGGATTTTGTCCGAATCTCGGGACGCAACAACGTTGGTCTCCATCTCTGCCCAATATGTCTTAACACGGGCAAGAGCCATCCTAGAGCCCTCTATGCATGCCGACCTCTTCATTGCATTTATACGCGGCACCGCGTCAAGGAATTGCTGCACTAAGCTGAAATAACTCTTCGAATCCGATCTCCTCGGCCACAGGTGACCCATGACGTACTTCATGGCGAGTCCAGACAACCTATTCAGTTCGGCCCATTGAGCCAAATGATCATCCACTGCCAGTGGACACTCTGGATTGTGAAACTGCGACCAGAAAAGTTTTCCCACTTCGCGATCTTTCTGATCTCGAAAGTGTTCGGTCGCATCAGCAACACTCGCTGCCAAGTCCAGATAGGTATCCTCCACACTCCACATCCGGTCCAACGGAGCAAACTTCGGATCGCAAAATTTCCTTCGCAGCATAAAGGGCTTTTTAGCTGCAATCTGTTCAGCCTGACGCAGCTCCTCCTTCGTAGCTCTCATTGCAGAGCGCGCGTCCTTGGCATTGGCAACAGCCTTCTCTAAGTCCGTCTGTTTCGCCTGGTCTTCTTTTTCAAGAAGTCTGCAACGGTCTGTAGCGCTTTTTAACTTTTCGGCCATCTCGGCCATCTCTTCCTTGCTTCAGCAATGAGCAGCATGTTCGGCTCTCAGCTCTTCAAGGGCTTTCCTGGTGGCCGCATCACTTTTGCTGGCTTGTTCTTTAGCTCGGGCAAGTTCTGCCCTAAGACTCTCCACAGCGGCTGCACCATCTGCGTCAAGCACACACATCATAAGACACAGGCATAAAATTGTTCTTACCTGATGCCGCCCGAGGAATTACATACCTTGAGCCTCATCAAGCCGCTTATTGACAAGTGTGATGTTGGCATCTCCCCCGAAGACGAGCTCTGCTGAGAAGGGCTGAGGTCCGAGCTACAAGGTAAAGGTTTGGTTAATCTTCTCAGATATAAATCAAGGATTTCCCTCATCCCTCAAAAGGAAAATCTTTCTCCACTTACGGCTCGCTGGAGAGCTGATCCCTTTGAGGGCGTAGTCCGGCCGAGGGACTCCCCAGCGTCAGACCCTCTGACGAGGATTTTCTCCCCCGCTTCGAGGCCATGGTTTCCGGGTCGTCAGAGGCGGCTCTCTTCTTCCCCTTAGGAGAGGAATTGTCGGTTCCTCCCTTCGGAGCAGCCTCCTTCGAGGAGGCCATAGCTTCCTTGTCCTCCCCCTCCAAAGGCATTATCTCCAGCATCCTGACCAGCACGGGATCCGGCCTGGTTTCAGGAAGGGGAGCTGGACACCTGATCAGCTTTGCCTTTGCTATCCACTCCTGTTTAAAAGGACGGCTCTTTTAGGGGCAAGTTTATGACAATTATACGGATAGAAGGTCCGGGCACAAGGTTGCTTACTTGAGTATCCGGGCGATTCAGCTTAGGCCTGCGTCCTCGGTTAAATCCGGACACATCTCTTGTGATCCGAAGAACAGTCTATACATCTCCGCGGGCGTTGCACCCATAAAGTTCTGGAGAGGTCGCGGTCCCTCTGGATTAAACTCCCACAGGTGAAGGGGGTGACGTTTGCCGGGCAATATTCGGCGAATCAGCATGACCTGTGTCACCTTGACCAAGCTGAGGTCTCCTTCCAAGAGATCCTTAATTCGGCCCTGTAACAAGGGCACGTCTTTGGGCAAACCCCAATCTAACCCTCTGTTAACCCATGACGCTAGCCGTGGTGGGGGACCCGAGCGAAAGGCAGGAAGCGCCACCCACTTGGCGCTCCGGGGAGTGGTGATATAAAACCACTCTCGTTGCCACAAGCATAGCTCCTCTTGAAAAGAGCCCTCGGGCCATGGAGCATCAGCATTTTTGCTTATAACAGCGCCTCCGCACTCTGCGTGCCGTCCCTTGATCATCTTCGGCTCCACTTTGAAAGTCTTGAGCCATAATCCGAAGTGAGGGGTAACACGGAGGAACGCTTCGCATACAACGATAAACGAGGAGATATGGAGGATGAACTCCGGAGCTAAGTCATGAAATTCTAGCCTGTAATAAAACAGCAGTCCCCTCACAAAGGGATCCATCGGGAAGCCTAACCCCCCAAGGAAGTGAGACACGAACACTACGCTCTCACCGGGCTGGGGACTGGGGATAGCCTGCCTTTGAGCAGGCAACCTGTGCGAAATTTCGGCGGTCAAGAACTTAGCCTCTCTCAACTTTAGCACGTCCTCCTCCGTGACGGAGGAGGGCATCCATCGGCCTTGAAGGTCGGAACCAGACATTGTCGAAGGTCTGAGGCGCCCGGAATCAGGAGCCTAGGGTGTTGGAACTCGAGGCGACGGGTGAACTTGTTTTGGGATTGGAGAAAAGGAGTAAGGCCCTGGTCTCTTTATAAGAGGCTGAATACCAGGAGCCCTCCCCGTAACCGTTTGGGACTCGCCTTTAATCAAGAAAACATGCTAACGGGCACGATTGGGTTACCTACGTCCGTATTGATGAGAATCCCGTAAAAGGGGGGGTACATGATCTCTGCTTTGACAAGACGTGCCAAGGAAACCGCCTCACAAAACACGCTGAGGTGGAAAAGTGAAAACGATTCGAGTAAAGGACTTGGCTGTAGTGTGATGACGCACTGTGGAATACGTCGGCAGATTTGATTTGTGTTAATATTATTCTCTCTATGGCAATATGTGGAAGCTTATTTTGCAGAGCCGGACACTACTCTTGGTGTTTACAATCTTCTATGAAGGACTTGGAGGAGGAACCCACCTTGCAATGCTGAAGACAATTTGTGCGCCGGACTCGTCGTCATTGAAGCCTGGTTCAGGGGCTACTGAGGGAGTCCTGGATTAGGGGGTGTTCGGGTAGCCGGACTATACCTTCAGCCGGACTCCTAGACTATGAAGATACAAGATTGAAGACTTCGTCCCGTGTCCGGATGGGACTTTCCTTGGCGTGGAAGGCAAGCTTGGCGATGCGGATATTCAAGATCTCCTACCATTGTAACCGACTCTATGTAACCCTAACCCTATCCGGTGTCTATATAAACCGGAGGGTTGTAGTCCGTAGGACATCAACTCCATATACAACAATCATACCATAGGCTAGCTTCTAGGGTTTAGCCTCCTTGATCTCGTGGTAGATCTACTCTTGTACTACCCATATCATCAATATTAATCAAGCAGGACGTAGGGTTTTACCTCCATCAAGAGGGCCCGAACCTGGGTAAAACATCGTGTTCCCTGCCTCCTGTTACCATCCGGCCTAGACGCACAGTTCGGGACCCCCTACCCGAGATCTGTCGGTTTTGACACCGACAATCCCCATCTATTATGTAATGTTGATGTAATGATATCCACCTTGCAAAAGCGTATCAATATGCGGTTCTATCCTTGGTGGGACCTTCGAGTCTCTTTAAGATAGTATCGCATATTGGGCGTGACACATTTATATTTCCTTATATCATGATAAATGTTTATTATTCATGCTAGAATTGTATTAACCGGAAACTTAGTACATGTCTGAATACATAGACAAACAAAGTGTCACTAGTATGCCTCTAGTTGACTAGCTCGTTAAATCAAAGATGGTTAAGTTTCCTAACCATAGACATGAGTTGTCATTTGATTAACGGGATCACATCATTAGAGAATGATGTGATTGACTTGACCCATTCCGTTAGCTTAGCATTTGATCGTTTAGTATATTGCTATTGCTTTCCTCATGACTTATACATGTTCCTTTGACTGAGATTATGCAACTCCTCATGACTTATACATGTTCCTATGACTATGAGATTATGCAACTCCCGAATACCGGGGGAACACTTTCTGTGCTACCAAACATTACAACGTAACTGGGTGATTATAAAGGTGATCTATAGGTGTCTCCAATGGTACTTGTTGAGTTGGCATAGATCAAGATTAGGATTTGTCACTCCGATTGTCGGAGAGGTATCTCTGGGCCCTCTCGGTGATGCACATCACTATAAGCCTTGCAAGCAATGCAACTAATGAGTTAGTTGCGGGATGATGTATTATGGAACGAGTAAAGAGACTTGCCGGTAACGAGATTGAACTAGGTATTGAGATACCGACGATCGAATCTCGGGCAAGTAACATACCGATGACAAAGGGAACAACGTACGTTGTTATGCGGTTTGACCGATAAAGATCTTTGTAGAATATGTAGGAACCAATATGAGCATCTAGGTTCTGCTATTGGTTATTGACCGGAGATGAGTCTCGGTCATGTCTACATAGTTCTCTAACCCGTAGGGTCCGCACGCTTAACGTTCGGTGATGATCGGTATTATGAGTTTATGTGTTTTGATGTACCGAAGGTGGTTCGGAGTCCCAGATGTGATCACGGACATGACAAGGAGTCTCGAAATGGTTGAGACATAAAGGTTGATATATTGGACGGCTATATTTGGACACCGGAATGGTTTCGGGTGATCTCGGAGAAAACCGGAGTGCCGGAGGGGTTATCAGAACCCCCCAGGACTGATGGGCCTTAATGGGCCCTAGTAGAGAGAGTTGGGCCGGCCAGGGCAGGGCGCGCCCCCGTCCCCTTGAGTACGAATAGGACAAGCAAGGGGGGGAGGGGCGGCGCCCCCCTTGCCTTTCCCCTTTCCCACTCCTTCCTTCCCCCTCCTAGTGGGACTAGGAAAGGGGACTCCTACTCCCACTAGGAGGACTCCTCCTCCTCTTGGCGCGCCCTCCTAGGGCCGGCTGGCCTCCCCCTTGCTCCTTTATATACGGGGGGCATGGGGCACCCCATGACACACAAGTTGATCATTGATCTTTTAGCCGTGTGCGGTGCCCCCCCTCCACCATAATCCACCTCGGTCATATCGTAGCGGTGCTTAGGCGAAGCCCTGCGTCGGTAGCTTCATCAACACCGTCATTATGTCGTCGTGCTGACGGAACTCTCCCTCGAAGCTCTACTGGATCGTGAGTTCGTGGGACGTCACCGAGCTGAACGTGTGCAGATCGCGGAGATGTCGTACGTTCGGTACTAGGATCGGTCGATCGTGAAGACGTACGACTACATCAACCGCGTTGTCATAACGCTTCCGCTTACGGTCTACGAGGGTACGTGGACGACACTCTCCCCTCTCGTTGCTATGATCACCATGACCTTGCGTGTGTGTACAATTTTTTTTTGAAATTATTGTGTTCCCAACAGGTTGGTCGCCGGCGCCTGCTCGGCGGCCGCGACGAGCCGGTTGTCGTAGCGCCTGGGCCGGCTGATCGGCCTTGCGCTTGTTGTTCTGCTGGTTGTGCTGCCGGCTTCCTTCGCCGGCCGGCTTCGCTTTGCCGGCTTCATCCAGCACCACCTCGATCTTCATGGTGGAGTCGGCTTTGGCGTACTTGTCCGCTGTCACCATGAGCATGGCCATAGTGACCGGCTCAGAGCGTAAGAGCTTGTGCTTGAGGAGGGTGCCATCCCGGCACCTGTTGACGAAGTACTGGATCGCTTGGAACTCGTGGACGCCCTCGCAGCTGTTCCGGACCTCGGTCCAGCGTGTGAGGTACTCGCGGCCGGTTAATGCCAGTCCCTGCACGCACATGGCAAGCTAGCTGGGGCGGCCGGGTTGTTTGTAGGTGCCGGTGAAGTAGCGCATGAAGGCCTGCTCAAAGTCGACCCATGTGTTGATGCTGCCCGCCGGCAGGCTGTTTAACCAGGTGCGGGCCGACCCCTGGGGCATGAGCGGCGCGTAGCGCACGGCGAGGCGGTGGTTACCGCCGGCGATGCCGATAGCAGTGGTGTAGTCGGTGAGTGAGTCCTCCGGCTTCACGATGCCGTTGTACTTGGGGGTCTCGCGGGGGAGCTTGAACCCTTTAGTAAAGGGCCCATCCCAGACGCGTGGTCCAAAGCACGCCGGCCCGACAGGGCCACTCTCCTCCAGCTCCTGGGAGAGGGAGAGTCGGTCGAGGCGGTGGTGGGCGTCGGTGTCGTCGATGGCATGCGGGCACAGCCGGTCGGCGACCGCGTCGCGGGGGGGCGGGTTGACCGCAGTCGGACGTCGGCTGGGTTGGAGCAGAGGGTCGAGCCGGTGTTGGTCCTCCAAGGCCAGCTCGTCACCCAAGCCGCCGACAGTCGTCGGGGCGGGGTCGCGCCGGGTCCAGGTGCGTCTGGAGTGCGCCTCGCCGGGCGGCGAAGAGGACGTGTTCTGGTGGTCGCCGGGTCCGGCGACGCGGGCAGAGCCGGATTCGGCCGGCTTGGCGAGTTGGTTGAGGCGGTCCTGTTGCGTGTTGGCTGTGTCGAGGAGGTCGTTCACCCGCTTGAGGCGCTCCTGGAGCTCCTCACCCACGAGCTGATCCAGGCCGACCGCGGCTGCCTGGGCGGCGCGCATGTTCTTCACGGGAGTCTCGTAGACGGGCGGGATGGCTCCTAAGGCACGACCGATCGCGCCGTCCCGGGCTCGCACGTCGGTGACCCGGCTTGGCTCGGGCGCGGCAGGCATGAAGCCGTAGGTGGCGTTGTGCTCCAGCTGAGTGGAGTCGAGGCGGCGCTGCGTGGCCGCGAGCGTCTCGGTGAGGTCCAGCAGGCGCTGGCGATCCTCATCGAGCCAAGTCCGGGCCTCGGTGATGTTGGAGGCATCGATGTCGGTGCCGATGGGGACGCGAAGGCTCTACATCGTGGCGCGTGGCAGGTTGGTGGGGTGGCCCGTCCCGCTGCGGCCTCGGCTTCGGCAGCCCTCCTCGCGGCGTTGGACGAGTTAGAGGCGCCGGTGCCGGTGACGAAGACCTCCACGCAGAGGTCCATTGCCCCGACGGGAGTGCTGCCGCCGAGGGAAAGGGGGGAGTCGGAAAAGTCAAGTACCTCACTGGGGTACTCGTCGGTCGTAGGCGCATCGGAGATGCGCAGCGCGGTGAAGGAGGCGGCGAGTGCGTCGATGATGTCGTCCGCCAGTGTGACGGGATCGTCGGAGTCGGAGAGGAGCCCCGTCTGAAGCATGCTCCTGGCCAGGACCTCGAGCTGCCCCATGATACGTCTCCAACATATCTATAATTTTTTATCATTCCATGCTATTATATTATCTGTTTTGGATGTTTAGTGGGCTTTGTTATGCACTTTTATAAATTGCTATTTTTTGCCTATTTCAATGTTTCACAGAAAAGGAATACCAAACGGAATGAAACCTTCGGGAGAGTTATTTTTGGAACAAATGCAATCCAAAAGACTTGGAGTGGACGTCAAGGAAGCAACGAGGCAGCCACGAGGTAGGAGGGCGCGCCCCCACCCTCGTGGGGCCCTCGTGGATCCACCGACCTACTTCTTTCGCCTATATATTCTCATATACCCTGAAAACATCCGAGAGCACCACGAAACCCTATTTCCACCACCACAACCTTCTGTACCCGTGAGATCCCATCTTGGGGCCTTTTCCGGCGCTCTGCCGGAGGGGCAATCGATCACGGAGGGCTTCTACATCAACACCATAGCCGCTCCGATGATGTGTGAGTAGTTTACCACAGACCTTCGGGTCCATAGTTATTAGCTAGATGGCTTCTTCTCTCTCTTTGGATCTCAATACAAAGTTCTCCTTGATTCTATTGGAGATCTATTTGATGTAATTCTTTTTGCGGTGTGTTTGTCGAGATCCGATGAATTATGGGTTTATGATCAAGATTATCTTTGAACAATATTTGATTCTTCTATGAATTCTTTTATGCATGATTTAATATCTTTGCAAGTCTCTTCAAATTATCAGTTTGGTTTGGCCTACTAGATTGATCTTTCTTGCAATGGGGGAAGTGCTTAGCTTTGGGTTCAATCTTGCGGTGTCCTTTCCCAGTGACAGCAGGGGCAGAAAGGCAAGTATTGTATTATTGCCATCGAGGATAAAAAGATGGGGTTCATATCATATTGCTTGAGTTTATCCCTCTACATAATGTCATCTTGCCTAATGTGTTACTCTGTTCTTATGAACTTAATACTCTAGATGCATGTTGGATAGCGGTCGACGTGTGGAGTAATAATAGTAGATGCAGAATCGATTCGGTCTACTTGTCGCGGACGTCATGCCTATATACATGATCATGCCTAGATATTCTCATAACTATGCGCTTTTCTATCAATTGCTCGACAGTAATTTGTTCACCCACCGTAGAATTTGCTATCTTCAGGGAAGCCACTAGTGAAACCTATGGCCCCCGGGTCTATCTTGCATCATATTATATTCCTATCTACTTGTTATTTCTGCCGCCTTTTATTTTGCAATCTTTATTTTCCAATCTATACAACAAAAATACCAAAAATATTTATCTTATTATCTTTATCAGATCTCACTTTTGCAAGTGGCCGTGAAGGGATTGACAACCCCTTTATCGCGTTGGTTGCAAGGTTCTTATTTATTTGTGTAGGTACGAGGGACTTGCGTGTAGTCTCCAACTGGATTGATACCTTGGTTCTCAAAAACTGAGGGAAATACTTATGCTACTTTGCTGCATCACCCTTTCCTCTTCAAGGGAAAACCAACGCATGCTGAAGAGGTAGCACCCCACGGTGGGCGCCAACTGTCGTGGTGGGCGCACGACAGATGCCAAGGGATGGCTAAAGAGAGAGGAGGCTCAAGGGCACTGGTGGGCTCCAGAGGCGAGGTCGGCATGAGCGAGCGCGGGACGCAAGACATACCCAGGTTCGGGGCTCTCCGGAGAGATAACACCCATAGTCCTGCCGAGTGTGGTTGATATCTAACAGTACAGAGTTGCTCCTAGAGCTGTATGGAGGAAAAAGGAAGGCAGGCCAAGGCTCAGGCTGCTCCCTCTCCTTGGGTGTTGCTTGCTATGGGTCTGTGAGTAAGTGATCGCCCGTATGCATGAGGGCTCCTGAGGGGTTTTATAGGTCAACCCCCGGGGTACAATGGTAATGTAACAAGGCCTTGGGGTCAGGTTGTCATCGTCCGGGGAGCCGGTACTGGGACCCACCGGGTGCCAGGGCTCGCCGGGTTCTCCGGGCGCGGAACCCGCCGGGTGTTGGGGTACTATTGGTTGTCTTGTTGATTGTCAGGGAGTGGCCGGGTTGAGTCCGCTACAGTGGCGCTCCATCAGGTCGCCGCTTGCTGGCATTGGCAGTGACGACAGATGTACTGTAGCCACACCAATCTTGGTCAGTGGGCAGGTGGGGCACTGTTGCCACGCCCGGCTGACCAGAGGCATGGGCGGGGCACTGTTGCCTTGCTCATCTCTGAATGAAGACTCGTCCCATCGTATGACCTGGATGGGACGGGAGCTGACCCGTGGCCGAGTTGGGGAACACGCCAAGGGGAAGCTGGCTTGTTCGGGAAGTCTTGGTGCGCCGGGCTCGGCTGCCATGCGCCGGCCGTCGGGGCCGGGTTGAGGAATTTGGCCGGGTCGAGGGGCTTGGCCGGCTCGAGCGACCCGGCCAAGCGTGAGCCGGATCGAGGGGCGTTGCTGGCCCCGTTGTTTTTGAAAAGGATCCGGTTTCTATTTCCTGCCTTGGGTTCATCCCCCCGATAGACCACGAGTGGCGAAATATGACTGCCGTCATAGGTCGTGCTCATCACGGAACCAAGTATCCCACAGGAGGGAGTCCACGACATACCTGGCATCATCGATGACGGGAGCGGGCACGCGGGGCACGGCGGTGGTTGATCTCCTCACAGCAAGCGTGGCCACTGACCGGGACCGGAGGAACGGGCACGCGGTCCGCTGAGAGATGCCAGTTGTTGGGGAGGTGCATGTCATTCCACAGCAGCGGTGTGCTCGTCTCGCTGTACCTATGGCATATCTCGACCATCACATACGGCCGTTGCTGAGACGGGGCCGCCGACAGGGAAATGTTGAGTGCCGGAGGAGGTGGGGGATGGATGGAGCGGTTGTGGCGGTCGGAGGACGACCCGGCCTCGTGGTCATGCTTCCCCTTGCCAGAGATCCACATCCACACCATGGACGCCAGCGAGGAGGTGGAGGAGCGGTGGCCGGGGTCTAGGGTTTGCGCGTGTCAGGATTCGAGGAGGCACACGGCTTCCAAATTGGAAGTCCGTGAACTGGCCGGTCCACGGCTTCCACATTGAAAAGGACGAGGACCGAGCGGCCGGGTGGCTGACAAGTGGGTCCGCACGCGCGTGCGCCTTGAATATTGGCGGTGGGAAGTATGTGAGCGGCTGACATGCAGGCGCGTGCGCGTCCGTTTGCTATACGCCTAGACGCAAACCAGGAGCAATTTTGCTCTGTAAATGGGTCGAGCCGGACGTCAAATGAACAGAATTTGAGGATGGGGTCGCCCGTTGGGCCGTCGTGTTTGTCTGCTCGGGTTCAAATGAACACGCGAGGATTAGATGGGTCGCGCGTTGAAGTTGGCCTTGGACGCATCGGTCGGACACATGTGAACAATGATCGCCTAGCCAATCCAAACAAACAAAAAAAATAAACCGAGCATCCATTTAAATTGGCGCATTGGACTTGTTCTAAACATTCTTATATTTATTTGTGGATGAGCTCTCAGCTCAGTGGTCAAGGGGCAGTGCTTCCTCCCAGCCGGCGCGTGTTCGAACCTCGGTTCTTACACAGGTCTCACATCTCCTTTATTAAAAATCAGTAGGGGCTTCTTCACCCTATTGGTCTAGTTTTTTTCATTTTTATATTTATTTAGAGAAGCAAGTTAGCCAGCCATGACATAGCTGTTCCAATTTATTAAGTAGAAATGAGTTTTCTCGAGGACCGAGATCAATCAGTCTTTTTGTTCCGCAAGTTGATCAAATTGCATTAAGAGAAGTCAAGTCAATATATAAACAATACATGGATGTATACTCGTTGTATAAGGCTAGTCATAGTGGGAGAGTAACTTAACTAATAACATAGCACACTCCAAGAAATTTTGTTTATGTGGCAAGTAGTTAATGAAAAGTAGTAACATAATATGTTACTGTAACATAACGTTTCTCAATACAAGATGAGTCTACAAGCTAAGAGGGTGCTTGGATCCAAGGGACTATTTTTAGTCTGACTAAAAATAGTCTCTTTTAAAGGCTAAAGTTCCAAGCACCCCTGACTAAAGAGAGGCTAGGACTAGTCTTGAGACTAAAAATTTTTAGTCATAAGAAACCTACTAAAATATGTATTAGCCCTCTCTTTCCTTATTTAATTCTCTCCTTTAACACATGCGAGTTCTGGATTGAAGGGTTTTGAGGATAATAAATGCTCAATAACTTGATTTTAGTCTCTTTAGTATTTGGATCCAAGCATGGGTGAGGCTAGCAAGTTTTAGTCCCACTATTTTTAGTCATGAGACTAAAACGTATCCAAGCACCCTCTAATAAATGAAGCCATCTATGACACTAGTACTATGCTACTTTGCACTATAAAGGTAGTAACTTAGACTAGTGTCATATACATGCCACTACTACCTCTGTTTCAGTTTACAAGTCCTGCACATATACCTACGTTGTCAATTTTATCAATCTAATATAACCTATATAACACAAAAATTATACCGTCTGAAAATAAAACATCTAAAGTTTATATTGGTATATTTTTTGTGATATATGACTTGTATTAGGTTGGTCAAATTGACGACCTAGAAGTACGCGCACGTTCTATAAACTGAGAGAGAGGTAGTACTCTCTCCGTCACGTTTTAGTAGACGCGCTTGTAAATTCTCTGGGACCTAGATGGTTATCTATTGATTATGAAATGGGCTAAAAAATAGTATTCACACTACGCATGCATATAAAAATAGTATATCGGAGTACTAATTAGCTACTAGAAATAAATGCAATGCGCCCTAAACCTTATCTATTATGGAAACACACGCAAATTTAACTGTGCCTTCTAAACTGTGATGAGGGAGTACTATAAGTTACTCCCCACTATGACCAGCCTAAATGTGAATCAATTGCATCTACGCTACTAGCTCTGTACACACCACATTGATTGAACCCAAAGATCGATGGCTCGATTGAGATTTTCGTCCACTCGCCGGTTCATGGCAATTCGTCTTGTGCGATGGCGAATGATTCTTCTGATGCTCGCAGTAGCAGCCGCAGCACTATGGTGGTCATCATCGCGGCCGCGGATGCATCCCGTGGTGCTGGTGCCGGGCTACGCCAGCAACGAGCTCGACGCGCGGCTCACCGAGCTCTACCGGCCGGGGTGCGGCGCGCACAAGTCCGGCTGGTTCCGCCTCTTCCTCAACTACACAGCTCTCCACGACGACCCCGCCGGCGTCCGGTGCTTCGCCGACCAGATGAGCACGGTGTATGACGCCGCGTCCCCGGCGTCGAGACGCGCGTCCCCTTTTTCGGCTCCACCCATGGATTCCGCCACCCAGATCCAGACCGGAGGAATTTCTCCTACATGGACAAGCTGTTGGAGAGGCTCGAGGGGGCCGGGTACCGCGACGGAGCGGCGATGTTCGGCGCGCCGTACGACTTCCGCTACGCCGTCGCGCCGGCCGGCCATCCATCCAGAATAGGCACCGAGTTCTTCAGGAGCCTCAAGAGCCTGGTGGAGAGGGCGAGCCAGCTCAACGGCGACCGCCCCGCGATCATCGTCACCCACAGCTACGGCGGCACACTGGCACACCAGTTCCTGATCCGGCAGCCCCTGGCGTGGCGCCGGCGGTTCGTGAGGCACTTCATCCCCATCGCCGCTCCGTGGGGAGGACTCGTGCTGGGCATGCAGGCCCTGCGGAAGGAGTACCGGAGCCTGCAGAGCAGCCTGTGGCCGCTGCCCAGCGCGAAGGTGTTCGGAGCCGGGCAGCCACTGGTGAGCACTAAGCACCGAAACTACTCGGCCAGCGACGTGGTGGGCTTCCTCCGCGACATTGGGTTCGGCGAAGGCGTCGGGCCGTACGAGTCGCGCGTGCTGCCGCTGTTCGAGGAGCTGCCGGTCTGTCCGAGGGTGCCGGTGACATGCGTCGTGGGGGTCGGGGTGCCGACGCCGGAGAGGATGGTGTACCCGAGGGATGATTTCGAGGGGACGCCCGGCGTGGATGTTGGAGACGGTGACGGCCTGGTCAACCTGGCGAGCCTAGTGGCGGTGGAGCCGGAGTGGAGGCGTGGTGGTCCTTATTTTAGGATGGTCAAGGTGGCCAGCGTGAACCACGCGGCCATTCTGGTTGACGATCGTGCGCTTGGGATTGTCATCAGAGAAATTCAACGAGCTAATTAGTTCAACAAACCTTTATATTAATCAATTCAGTTTGTCTAATTCACATCTAGATGTTTTTTAATGATGTCACATCTAACCTTTTAAAAATAACTACGCAGCAACAAGAAATAAAAAAAAGCTAGGACAAAAAAAAATAGACCACAAACATAGTGCTTACCAGGTTAGATGTGACATAACTATGTCACATCTAGATGTGTCCTAAACATACCCTAATCAATTTGACGCCAGTAAGTAGAGTACTTACCTGGTGCTCTTATCTTGGCCTCTACTAAAGGTCCCCACAACGATTACCAGCTGGCCCTTTGACACAATCTGGATGATCTGGGTGTGATGACCTCTGTAATTCTTTATTGACAACGTATCATTGCTATTCATAATCAACTTTTCCTAGGAGGCAAGCAAGTGGTAGTTTATCCCCATTTTTGCTTTGACAGGAGAGTAGATCAGCGTTTAAACGGGGCCAATGCTCTCACTTTTTTCTTTTTTTTTCTTTTTGCAAACTGAGGGCATCTCCAACGGCGACCCACAAATTTCCTTCCGGATATGTTCATGAAACAGGGGGACCAGTCCGCGTAAACGAATACGGGAGGGGGTCATCCAACGTTGTCTGCATACATTTCAAACACTATTTCAATAATGACCGAACAGTATTCCCCGAAAACTTAGGAGCCTCCTGGCTGGCTATTACAGTTTCGAGGGGAAATAGTGGCGCACGACCAATCCGACGGAGACAGCGCACAACAAGTAGCGGGGGAGTGGAAGGGGAAGAAAGCTCAGAGAAACTCTCTTTTTCTCTAACGATGGCGTATTGGAAATGGAAAAAATGTTAATATTTGGACTTGATCCATGGATTCCTAGTAGACCTGACTGAAGGGTCATATCCCCATGGCCTCTTTTTTAAGGTTAGTGGGATGAGATCCTTGCCTCTCTTTTTTTTTTTTGCTCGGTAGATGTCCAGAGAATTCTGAGTATACCACGTAAATTACATGGCGTTTGATGACTTCATAGGGTGGCATTTTACTCGCAATGGGATTTTTTCAGTTCGGTCTACTTATCATGTGGAGTGTGGTCTCACCAATTTAGGAGGAGTGGTATTAATCTGTCAACACCAGGACCTTTAGTTAATAACCCTGTTTGGAAAGCTCTATGGAATTTGTCGGTGCCTCGTAAAATCCAGGTGTTCTGTTGGCGGGTATTGCACCGAATAATCCTGCTAAAGTCTATACTTGCAAACCGCCATGTGGGTACTGATGGAACTTGTCCCATTTGCAAACAAGGTCCGGAAGATATTAAATATTTGATGTTTACTTGCGGCCAAGCCATGGACCTTTGGAGTGCGCTGGGCATATCTCACGTAATAATTGATGTCTTGCATATTGACCGCTCTGGGTCAATAATTTTTTAACAGATTTTCCGCGAAATAAACAAGCCGATTCAATGCATGCCTACTGTAAGAGTACATGAAATAATAGCCATCGGAGGCTTATGGTGGCTCCGCCGGCAAACTAACCACAACGAATCAGTTCCTCCAATAAGTAAATGGCCACTATCTATCTTGGGTATTACAGTTCATGCAACACGAGCTGGCTGTGGGAATCATGTGCACTCTCAGATTAGATGGACTAAACCTAATCCAAGTTTTGGTAAACTAAATTTAGATGCATCATACCACACAGAGGAAGGCACGCGAGCTACGACTATTCTCACTAGAGATTTATCATGCAAATTTCTTACTGGGAAATGCACATTTTACTTGCAGATGCCGTTACAATGGAGGCAACGGCTATGAAAGAGGGGCTGATATTGCCTAACTTTATGAGGTTTCAAAGAGTTACAGCTGAGTCCGATTCAACTGAAGTCATTAATTTTTGCACTGGACAATCATAATGATGAGATCCAGCAGCAGCTATTTATGCAGAATGCGTTGTCGTGGTTTTCATGATTGGGAAGGTCAGACTTTATTCATTGTCCTAGAAAAGCCAGCAGTGTTGCTCATAAGCTAGCTAGACATAGTTTTTTGAATAAATTATCTTGTAATTGGGACGATGTTCCCCCAGCTGATTATACTTAAGCTCGTGGATGATGTAATGTTGCTTAATAATCAATGAAGCTAGCCATGATGACCTTCCTCGAAAAAAGTCATTTTAAAGATTTGAATATAGACTACATACTAAAATACATAAATGAATTAATCTATACACTAAAATATATCTATATACATCCGTATATTGTCTGTATTAAAATCTCTAAAAAGCCTTATATTTTGAAAGCCTTATATATATTTTGAAACGGGGTAGTATATAAGGGTTTTTTTTCCACCATATTTTTAGATCGGAAGCTACAGACTTCTTAGGTGAAAAATACAATTATTATTTTTGAAATCTTTAAGTTTAGCCAGATTTTAATCGATATCAAGTGAAAAAAATTCCATTCGGTGCTTTGCCGAAATGCAAACTGATTTTTTTCTTCAAAATATTCAGTGGTGGCAAATATATTTCAATACGGGAGTTAGAAACCATGCAAACATCATCGACTAGAGAGACACACAAACATCTTATTTAAGGCTTGCCAAGCAACAAATCTGAACGCATTATGAAGACATTGTTCCATCTCAAGAGTTTCCACGACCACGCACACGCAAAGCACAAAAACCGCACGCTGGTGCAATTCCAGCCACACACAAGCTTATTGCCTTATTAGCGACACCGACAAGAAAATGCCATACAGATCAGAGATCCGATCCCATGATGCAAAACCCTGCCTAGCAAATCACAGCTTCTTCGGAACCATTTGTGCGGCAAGCTTCTTGACGGCCGGCCTCGCCATGAGGCTCTCCCACCAGGCCTTGACGTGCGGGTACGAGTCGAAGAGGGCCGCGTGAGGCGTGGCCATGAAATAGAAGGTGTATGGGAAATGGTTGAGGTCCGCGAAGCTGACGAAGTCCCCGGCCAGGTACTTGTGCTTGGAGAGGTGTGCCTCGTAGACCTCCAGCACATTCTTCAGCTTCTCCAGGCTCTCGCCCACCACCTTCTGGTTGGTCGGCAGGCCGAGCATGATCGGGTTGATGAGGCACTCGTACACGATCGGCGAGATGGCTGGGTTGTAGCTGTGTGCGTCGACCTCCGTCCATACATCCACCATGGCCGCCTCCTTTAGGTTGCCCTCCCTCAGCAGGTCGACTTGGTTCGTCTTGTATTTGCGAAGCACGTACCTTGAAATTGCGCGTGACTCTGAAAACACAAGAAAACAATTTTTTTTTGAGAATTTGATAAGATATTTGGACACCAAGCGTCCATCGGAAACAAATTTGAGGGCTATAATTCACTTCACTACTCTACTTTCTTTAAAAAAGAAGCATTCACTTTGCTAGCCGGTCCCGTTAAGATGCCGAGAAACAGAGGCCAAGCAGGTACTAACTAACAATTATTTTGACAAGGACAAAGTAACTGAAAAGAGCAAAGGCAAAGTGATTGATCATACCGAAGAGAAGCAGATCCCCATCCTGGAAAGCAGGGATTTGGCCGAACGGCTGAAAGAAACCAAAACATCTTGCATTAGCGCCAAAACAATGTGATACGGGAAACCAGAGGATTTGAGTGGTCGTGGATCTTACGTTTCTGACGCGATGCTCGGGGCTCTTGTGCTCCATGGCCTTGAAATCGATGTTGACCACCTCGTACTCGGCGCCGGCCTCCTCCAGGCACAGCAGCACCCGGGCCACGTTCGTCGACATGGCCGGCCCGAACACCTTCACCGGCGCCATTTTCCTTGGTTGCTAGTACACTCGAGAGAGTGAGATCGGGGTGTGCGTGTGTATGTTTCTGGTGTTTGTGTACTACCTGCGTCCGAGCGGTGTGCAGCATGACGCCAACTCGTTTCCCTTCTTATACGGCGTCTGCGTTTCCGAGTAGTGGTTGGCGGGAGGTTGGGACGTAAGCTCTCCGGAAGGGTGAAGAGGAGGTCGTGAGGTGTGCGGTACGGGGCCGGTCAATTAGTGCATCACGGCTTGGGTCAGCGAGTTCGGTGCTACTCCCTCCATTCCACAATGTAGTGTTTCCTCTATCCACGTGCTTCAACTTTGACCGTAAATTTAACTACCAAGACCGATTGCGGCAGGAGCAAAAATTATATCAGCGAATTCGTATTCGAAAGAAGTTTTCAATTATATAATTTTTTCTCCCGCCGCAGTTGGTCTCGTTAGTTAAATTTAGGGTCAAAGTTGGACCTTGGGAAGTGCAGGCGCACTATATTTTGGAATGGAGGGAGTATTACTTTTCGTGATGTTTCTGGAATAGCGGCCACGATTCATCGGGCGGAGCTACCCAGGCATTCCTTCTTTCAGCCCAATTTTTTTTCCACAAATACGCATGTTGCGTATCATTTCATTAACTAGTAATCCCCCATGCGTTGCTGCGGGAATTGGTCACAATATATTTTGATGAGATTTGATTTTATAAAACATGATTATTTGCTTGGTAATATGAGAAGTAAAACTAAAAAATAAATATGATTGATTTTATTTAATTATTGAGGTTACATGTGTACATGTCTATTTAGCTGACATTAAGGGCCAGTTCTTTTCAGCGATTCTCCCAAAATTACCCCTACCCCAGCTTCTCCCAGAATCGTCACTCCATATTTTTTTTACAATCCTATCTAGTTAAGGTCTAATTAGCTAGGATTGTAAAAAATATATGGAGTAGTGATTCTGGGAGAAGCTCGGGAGGGGGGCGATTCTGCTAGAATCGCCCAAAAGAACTGGCCCTAAGGGTCTTATTGGATTATCAATGTTTGATTGCCGAGAGGTTATCTAAGAGTGTCATCAATGACATAATGCACTTCATAAAAACAGGTTTGAGAAGAAAGGGGGGGGGGGGGGGGACGGGGTTGAGGAATAGTGTTTCATTGTATTTGCAGGTGGCAAGTAGATATTAGTACAATACATTTATAAAGCTCAAAACTAAAAAAATGTGCCCCAACATTTTTCCCATCGAATTGCTTGATGTCACCGCATGACCCATGCAAAATGCAGCTTAGACACCTTAAATCACAGCCTTGCTCAACATATGACAAAGCCAAGCCTGAGTATGAAAGTTTGGCTATTTATATTTTTGGTAATAAGCTCCGACTTGTAGCATAAACCGCTAGATAGCTGCTGGTAAAGCCTGTTTGAATTTCATCTTTACATGCTGAGAGCTATGAAACAAAACAATGGATATATAAATGTTGAATGTTGTGTGATAGATGAAACTTTGCTTGCACAGAGGGTCGCATGGCTACTTCAATCAGAATGAGGTAAAGTAAACACATCCATCGTGCATGTTACCAAAATCATGCAGTTTTGATTTATCCCTGTAGTTCCCATGATCATCAGAGATAATCGAAATAAATGGTGATGTGACTGATTACAACTTTCGTACTGGAAAAAAAACTATTATGTCATGGCTTCCTCTTAACATCGAAATACTATGTATGAACAATATACCATCATGACAAAGAGAGTATGTAGTAGCCTTACCTTCAAGGTTTGCATTCCTCCCTTATTGATCAAGTTGATGGTTATTACACAATGAAAGGTATGCTGACCAAAGCATGGGATGAGATGTGGCAATCAGAATCATGGGGATTTGGTTGGTATTCTAGTTGTCATCCTGGAGGGTCTCCTATTATAGAACTACTTGAACTACTACAGTAGAGTGCATATGTCCATGTCGATGTCTACCCAAATCACATTCGAACACATCTGATACCCACATGAATAAATGATTAGCCACATCAAATTCTGATATAAATAGAGAGGAAGGAAGAATGCAAAAATTGTGACAAATGATCAAACAGATGTAGTAGCAATAACATATCAATCAAGAGAGAACTCTTTTGGCCACAACTAGTAATGTTCTTCAATACAGAAGGAATGTGCATTTATGAGAAAACAACCCATATGTGGGATACTTTGTGATATTAAAGTAAGAAAACTCAAATCAGCTGATGATAGACTTCGGTGTATCTTATTGTTTTAGGCTTTTAGCTCATGCAAACTTGACAGAAGTGAGCAGCTTCAAGCCTTAACAGAAGAACAATATGCACGTAAACTGAAACAACCTGATAAAAGGTTCCAACTCCATAATATTCATTTACCTCAATCATGTAACAGAAGATCACTCACCGCATTATTCATTCAACTAACTGAAGTCTAGAATAAAATGTGGAGCATGAAGTAAAATGGCATCGAGAAAGAAAGAGATCAATTGTACCTAAGCTCAAATTAGCTCACAAAAGACTTCTCATTATTTTTCAACTATCCCAAGACCTAATAGTAAATAACGTCCACAAAGGAACTCCTAGCTCAAAAACATCTACTTGGATCTTCTTAGAATGATAGAATTTGCCTTTTCTTAATCTTCTTAACATTCTCTGAAAAACACAACCTATACTAAAATTCTCAAAACACAAACTGTGCTAAAATTCACTACCACACTGAGCCCCTATGCCGACGGCCCAGGCCGTCGGCATAGCCCTGATTCCCATCGGCATAGGCCTATGCCGACGGCCCCGTCGGCAACATACGCGTCGGCGTACCCCAGGTCCCCGTCGGCATAGACACCTATGCCGACGGCGTCCGTATATCTATGTCGACGGTCCTGGCCGTCGGCAACGCTCCGCGCCTAACGGTGACTGCCGGTGCCACCGTCAAGTGCTGCCCATACAAGACACGCCACGTGGCAGGGCTATGCCGACGGCTTAGCCGTAGGCATAGCTTCAAACCTATGCCTACGGCTAAACTGTCGGCATAGCCCAGCCACGTGGCGCTCTCTGTTAGCTCCTGGTGCAGGGCTATGCCGACGGCTTAGCCGTAGGCATAGATGCAAAACTATGCCGACGGCTTTGCGGTAGGCATACACGCCACACGGCAGCTCCTGGTATCATGAGAGCCATCTATGCCTATGACATTGCGGTCACCATACTTGCTCGCCAGAACCAAAAAAAAGATTAGCCAAAAAGGCTAGCTATCTACAAATGCTTATACAGACATGATTCAACAACCATGGATTTGGAAACACAGACCATAGAATATTTTTTATGTACATAACATTCCCATTCTAAGACTCCACAGCAACATTAGAGGAGGCCGAGAGGCGGTGGGGGGGGGGGGAGACAAGGCTGCAACGATGGAGGTGGCATACAATCAGTATAACAAACCGAAGATCCTACATGTGAGGATGAATATGTAATATATACATTGAATTTACCAAAAGAAACCCGCCTAGAACAGGGGCATCCAACTAAAAAGGCAGAAAATTATTGCCTTTGATGAAGATAACTTGTCATGTTGGTGCTTGAACCAAACAATGCTACTAATACACACATCACAGATATGCTCCAGTTTCGGTTGTATCTATCAAGCATGAGTTGTTCAAGGCAAGCTCCAGATTGAGGTGCCATCCGGTTGGTATCAGTCAAAGTTCAACCAAAAAAATTGACACATACAAACTGAAGAGAAGTGTGGTGCTGATTCATATGTATATACAGAAGATGCAAGTGTCATCGAGTTGGTTTTAGTCAAAGTAAAAACAAATGGACACGTACAAAACTAAACCAAGGTGGTGTTGATTCGTGTGCATGTACAGATTGAGGTGCCATCCAGTTGGTTTCAGTCAAAGTTCAACCAAAAAAATGACACATATAAACTGAAGAGAAGTGCGGTGCTGATTCATATGTATGTATGTACAGGAGATGCAAGTGCCACCAAGATAGATAGTTTCAGTCAAAGTAAAAAAACAATTGGACACATACAAACTGAAGCAAACTGTCATGCTTTTTCGTGTGTACATACAAAAGATGCAAGTGGTATCCAGAATTTGGATATAGGTAGTACGGTCATGTGGTGAATTTTGTGAATCTATACTCTGCATCTACCAAAATGATCGCTCCCCTCACATGCAAATATAATTCAGTCCAATGGCTTTCTCCCTTCACATGCATAAGACAAGAGCAGACCATCTAAGCAGGCGGATCAGACCTTCACCTTGGGAAGGAGGCGAGTGCTACTTGTTGCCGTGCCGTCGTCGAGATCGGGTGGTCGTCTTCCTTGAGCAAGACAAGGTTGTTCCTCCCCTACACTCCAATGACCATCTTATCCAAGGACATCTACAAGGGCAGAACACACCATTGATGCAAGTGTCACCAAGATAGTTTCAGTCAAAGTTAAAGCAAATGTAAACATGCAAACTGAACCAATCCGAGGTGCATATTCATATGTGTGTGTATGTAGAGATGCAAGTGCCATCTGAATTTTGGGGAACCAAAGCGTGGTTGTTGTTGTTCCTAGTTTAGCAGCAATAACATCCTCGAAATCAAATGAGGAGCAAGTTGTTTTAGCAACGGCAGTCGTAGGCATAGTTAGCCCATAGGCATAGATGGAAAACTATGCCTACGGCTTTGCCGTCGGCATAGCTCTGCCACGCGGCATAAATTTGACGGTGTCAGCCCGCCGTCTGTCCCCGGGCCACTAGGGACACCTCTATGCCGACGGGCTAACTATGCCTACGGCTGCCGTAGGCATAGATCGATGTATGCCGACGGCCTTACTATGCCTATGGCTTCCATAGGCATAGATGGAGCTACGCCGATGGCTTTTCTATGCCTACGGTATTCGCTAGGCCGTCGGCATAGATAAGGCCGTAGGTATATAAGGTTATTCTGGTAGTGATTCTCCGAACACAAGTTGTACTAAATTCTTGGCAAATACAATTTTCTTTTCATATATCATACTAATCATCACCATCAGGTGCAATAATCACCAGATATAAAAAATCCGCACAAATAATGAGCCCAAAGCAAAATCAAATCCAAGTCTTCATCTCTGCATTAAATATTAGAGGTCTGTATGAGTGACATAAGCATCCATGATTTGATAGACATAGATATAGTATCAAACACTGGTAGAAAAATGGCCTTTTGTCCCGGTTCTAGAGGGCCTTTTGAAGGAAATATGTCCTAGAGGCAATAATAAAGTTATTATTTATTTCCTTATATCATGACAAATGTTTATTATTCATGCTAGAATTGTATTAACTGGAAACATAATACATGTGTGAATACATAGACAAACTTAGTGTCACTAGTATGCCTCTACTTGACTAGCTCGTTGATCAAAGATGGTTATGTTTCCTAACCATGAACAAAGTGTTGTTATTTGATTAACGAGGTCACATCATTAGTTGAATGATCTGATTGACATGACCCATTCCATTAGCTTAGCACCCGATCGTTTAGTATGTTGCTATTGCTTTCTTCATGACATATACATGTTCCTATGACTATGAGATTATGCAACTCCCGTTTGCCGGAGGAACACTTTGGGGGCTACCAAACGTCACAACGTAACTGGGTGATTATAAAGGAGCATTACAGGTGTCTCCAAAGGTACATGTTAGGTTGGCGTATTTCGAGATTAGGATTTGTCACTCCGATTGTCGGAGAGGTATCTCTGGGCCCTCTCGGTAATGCACATCACATAAGCCTTGCAAGCATTACAACTAATGAGTTAGTTGCGATATGATGTATTACGGAACGAGTAAAGAGACTTGCCGGTAACGAGATTGAACTAGGTATTGGAATACCGACGATCGAATCTCGGGCAAGTAACATACCGATGACAAAGGGAACAACGTATGTTGTTATGCGATCTGACCGATAAAGATCTTCGTAGAATATATAGGAGCCAATATGGGCATCCAGGTCCTACTATTGGTTATTAACCGGAGACGTGTCTCGTTCATGTCTACATTGTTCTCGAACCCGTAGGGTCCGCACGCTTAAGGTTACGATGACAGTTATATTATGAGTTTATGCATTTTGATGTACCGAAGGTTGTTCGGAGTCCTGGATGTGATCACGGACATGACGAGGAGTCTCAAAATGGTCGAGACATAAAGATTGATATATAGGAAGCCTATGTTTGGATATCGGAAGTGTTCCGGGTGAAATCGGGATTTTACCGGAGTACCGGGAAGGTTACCGGAACCCCCCGGGAGCTAAATGGGCCATGATGGGCCTTAGTGGAAAAGAGAAGAGGCAGCCCTACATGGGCTGCGCGCCTCCCCCTTCCCCTAGTCCTATTAGGACTAGGAGAGGTGGCCGGCCCCCTCCTTCTTTTTTCCCCCTCCGCGAATCCTATTCCAACTAGGATTGGGGGGGGGGGGAATCCTACTCCCAGAGGGAGTAGGACTCTCCTGGCGCACCCCTTGTGGCCGGCCAGCCTCCCCCCTTTGGTCCTTTATATACTGAGGTAGAGGCACCCTAGAACACACAAGTTGATCCACGTGATCTATTCCTTAGCCGTGTGCGGTGCCCCCAGCCACCATATTCCTCGATAATACTGTAGCGGAGTTTAGGTGAAGCCCTGCTGCTATAGTACATCAAGATAGTCACCACGCCGTCGTGCTGACGGAACTCTTCCCTGACACTTTGCTGGATCAGAGTCCGGGAATCGTCATCGAGCTGAACGTGTGCTCGAACTCGGAGGTGCCGTAGATTCGGTGCTTGATCGGTCGGATCGGGAAGACGTACGACTACTTCCTCTATGTTGCGTCATCGCTTCCGCAGTCGGTCTGCGTGGGTACGTAGACAACATTCTCCCCTCTCGTTGCTATGCATCACATGATCTTGCGTGTGCGTAGGAATTTTTTTAAAATTACTACGAAACCCTTCACCTTTAGGGTCGTTACTAAAGGTCCCCCCTTTAGTCCCGGTTGGTAACACCAACCGGTACTAAAGGATTTTTTTATTTTTGTTTTATTTTTTTGAATTTTTTTTGAATTTTTTTCCGGATTTTCCAATGTCTGAATTATTTTAACCTCTAATCTCTAATCACCCCTCATCACTGCTCAGTTTAATCTCTAATCACCCTTCATCATTCCAAATCATCTAACTTCCCGAACGGTCACCCATCCCACTCCCCTAGCCTGAGCACGCTTAACTTCCAGGTTCTATTCTCCCTCGTTTCCAAGTCTGCACTTGTTGTTTTCTTGACAATAGTAAGATTTCAATCCTATTAACGCTCAGGAGTTTAGCTTGAGCATGAAGTCACACATTTCACTGTTTGAGTTTGAAACTATTGTTTTAAAAAACAATAATTATTTAGTAACACTAATATTTCTTGAATAAGTAATTTGACCACAGTTTGACCAGATTTGACCAAAATTCAAAAAAACTGAAACAATTATTTAGTAACACTAATATTCTTGAATAATTATTTAGTAACACTAATACTTCTTGAATAAGCAGTTTGACCATAGTTTGACCAGATTTAATGAAAATTTAAAAAAACTGAAATTTGAGCATAACTTTTTTTCCTTTTGGAATTTGAGGATTCTAAAAATTTGCAAACAGGCCGCAAAAGTTATAGCCGTTTTACATTTTCCCTACACTTTTTTGCAAAACATGTTCAAATTTAAGTTTCAAAATTTTCCTAACTAGTAGATGTGGTAACATAACTACATCTCGAAGGATTTTAACTTTTGAAGTTTTTATCATTTTCTTTTGCTTTTTACAAAACTGAAAAGGCGATACACGGGGGGGGGGGGGGGGGGGGTAGGATTTGAAAATTGCACCATTAGTATCGATTCGTGGCACAAACCGGTACTAAAGGTCTCAACCCCACTAGTACCGGTGGTTCGTGCCACGAACCGGTACTAATTGGCATCGCACCCTTTAGTACCGGTTCGTGGCACGAACCGGGACTAAAGGTCCCATTTGAACCGGGAGTAATGCCTGTACCGTGTCCTCGCCGCTTGAACCGGGACTAATGCTCACATTAGTCCTGGTTCATAATGCAATAGGTATTAATGCCTTTTTCTGGCCCGAACCAAAGCCCCCTTTTCTACTAGTGAAACATGAATAAGAAAATGGAATTCACGATGGATACACACCAAATTCTAGCTAAATGTGAAGGAAGAAGATTAAATATCCTCTCCGAAACATAACGGGTGCAGAATTAGCCCTAGAAGACGACGTGTTGAGTGAGAGTCATACTTGCTAATTGCTATGTACAAAAGAATCTACATGTAAAAACATGATGTGTTTTGGGGACACACCAATTCCATGTGAACAGGGTTCGACCACCTATTAGAAATAGGAAAGTAGTGGGAGGGGAAGTGCTAGATACTGCTGCCTGTGGCATACACCATCATAAGTTGCAGTATGAAAAATCAATGGAACAAACATATTTTGCCTAACTTATGAACTGCAAACAGGTAGGAAATAACATACCCGAAAGTGTGTAGCAAGATCACATATGCTCTGATTCTGCAAAACAATCAACATAAAGCATTAGAAAACTAACTACTAACAGGAGTATATGTGTATGTACGTACGTGAGAGATATACTAGTGGTTGGGGCGTCACCCTGTGACGCCTCTTGAGAGGAAGTTGTGCTCACATTTTTATTTGAAGAAATACATAGAGTCCTTGCCTCTGTCTAGAAAAAAATCTCAGAGAAAAAAAATCCTCACATTCATCTAAAAGAAGAAAAAAAAGAAAAAATTACCACCGCAGTCTACCAGTGAGCGCCACTTTGCATAACTATTCATTTAAAAAAATACCAGAGGTCCTCACTCCCATATAAAAAAATACATTTAAAAGATAATCCTCAGCTTCATCTAAAAAAATTTACAAAAGATTTCTCATCGCGGCCAACCAGCTTGCGCCACATGGCATAGCTGGTTGGCCACCCTTCATGCGTAGCTTAATGGGTTTACTATACAGAGAGATGCTTGCCAGCTGTGCTTGAGACCTGACTTGCTGCCGCAGAGGAAGTGGCGCTGGAGACAGAATAGAGTTTTCTTCTTAAAAAAGTCACCCTACCACACACGAATCAGAGCTTGCAGCCCAGGCTAACTCAAAAAAATCACTCAAATCTTTGGACACAGAGGAAGGAGAGTCCCCACCTTTGGTGCAGGTGTCGTTGGGGGAGGACACCAAAAGTGGCAAGTGTGGCTCACCGGGAGCGTTGGTCGACGTCGGGGCGCATGGCATGGGCTGACGTATCCCGTGGGACTCGATTTACCGGCAATGGGGTGCGGGCTAGGTTGACTCCCAGTGATCACATATTCACATGGAGCCAATGGGAGCGGCCTCCCCCTGAAGGACAGCTAGAGTGGTCGGTGGAAGAGCAGACACGCGCTTAGCTAGGGTTGCCAGAGCAGCATCACGCGCAGGGGGTCGCGGGCTAGGACGCCGAGGTCACACATGGCGGCACAGATGGGAACACAGGGTAGCGGGGTCAGAGAGACATTGCTGGGATCGTGGGGCGGCTCACCGGGGTCAAGCGGGATGGCGTGCCTGGATCACGGGGGGCCGCTCGGCACTTCGGCATCGTCGCTACGCCTCGCCGCGCTCTCAAGGAGGGCTGGAGTACTCGATAGATATGAAGTGGTGGTCTAGGTTGACTCTTCAACTGCGGAAGCGGGAAGGGGGGAGAATGGACGATTCGTTTGCAGGGGAACCGGTGTTGGTGATAAATATGGACGATTCGTTTGCATTAGAACTGAAGGTGGCGATAAATTTTCTCTCTCGATGTTTTGTTGACATGGCAGAGGTGGGAACAAATTTTGGTGAGATGGCATAGTTGATGACGTGGATAGGCTGCATGTTTAGATAAATAGGTTAGTGGGGATGAATCTCTTAGATATATAGGATAGAACTAGGACATAGGCCCGTGGGTTGCAACGGGAGATCAAAACCCTGGTTCATATCCTCTATTTGAACATGGCATCCCACCCGTATTGTTTCATATCCTCATTCACGTCCTCTTTCCTTATGTACACTTTCTGTTCATAAGAGGAAAGAGTGAAAATATCACATAATCAGTTTTAGTGTTATCCTAATTTCTAACATTACGTCAAAAGGTGTATATAATTCTATTACCACTATTTTTTTTACAATTTTTTTCAAAAAATCGGATCATCCTTCTATGTATATAATTCTAGTGTTCATAAACCGAATATAATCTCAATTGATCACAAAATCTCTAACATTTTTTGTTAGCTGCATATTAATTTTTGATGAAAATCAATGCTATCAATGAAATAAAATTTTGTGATCAATTGAGTCCGCAAACTTAGGTGTCTCCATAATGAAAAGCTAGGAGTCCGCAATATTTTCATTTGATCGAGGTTTCGTTTTATCCATTTGCTTTGTACGACCATAATTTCCTTTAATTACAAGAGATGGCATGGTCCTCCCTTCCAGCCTCCATTTCACGCGAGTTAACTGATATTCACACCCCAACTTTTTTACTGCGTCCTTTTCTGTCTTCTTTCTTATATTGCGAAATTCCTTTGCTTTCAAGGTTAAATAGGACCCACACTTCAGCCTCTGTTCGTTATTCTTGGTGTCTTTTTTATTCTGTGACAACTCGTGGGCTATATAAACTGATAAAAATCATGTAAAAAAGCGAGGTGAGACTATTTAAATGCATAATGAGCGGTGTAGTTAACATACACAGGAGCTGGTCCTAGCCTGAAGGAGGCAAATACCAGGTCGTGGGCTCGATCCTTAGTGCAAGTGGCAATTTTTTTGCGAATCCTTCTTCTCAGCACAAGAGCAGGCCCATGGCCCAGTACGTTTGTGACATACACCAACAAAAGGCCCAGAGCAGGGTTGGCGTGCATAGACCCCAAAAAACAGCGGTAACGAATATGAATTTGTTTTGTAGCAAAAAATAGTACCACCTCGAATACAGTAAAAAATATATAAAATCACCTAAGCGGGACGAAACCAAGAATATCACCTTGCTTTAATAGTAGGTATAGGTATAGATATAGATAGGGGATGAGAGAATTACACGGTGGCAAACTGACAATCCTCACGAAGCGTACACGGCCAGGTGCTGACAAGGATGCTAGGGAGCAGGGAGAGAGGGTGCTCAGCCCCGAGACAGTAAGGGCTTAAATTACAGGTAAAATGTTACTAAGCCCTCGAGCACCCCGCTTTCGCCCAGGTGCAAGCTTCCTCCTGGATATGGCTAACCAGGTGGGTACGGGAAGGTGTGGCGCCGTCGAAAACGCAAGTGTTCCGGCGTCTCCAAATGGACCATGAGATGAAGGCTGCAAGCATGCCGATGGCCTTGCCGTGGCTTGGGGGAGTTGTCCATCACTAGTAGAAAAAGGGGCTTTCGTTCGGGCCTGGCCAGCCCATTAGTCCCGGTTCTTCCACGAACCGGGACCAATGGATGCATTTGTCCCGGTTCGTGAGCCCAGAGGGGCGGCCGGGGCCTCGTGGGCATTGGTCCCGGTTCGTATGGACCCATTTGTCCCGGTTCTAGGCACGAACCAGGACCAATGGGCCTCGCTCCTGGCCCACAAACATTGGTCCTGGTTCTTGGCTCGAACCGGGACAGAAGGCTGGGCTTTAGTCCCGGTTCCAGCCATGAACCGGGACAAATGAGTTGCCTATATATACCCCATCGCCGTAGTAGAGCACTCCACAATGCTCTGTTTTTTCTGGCCGGCGAGGAGAGGGCATTTGGGTGCTCTAGCTCACCTCCTATGCACACGAGGTGTTCGATGAAATGCCCGAGCCACGCTAGTTAAGCTTTCTCCTCTCAAAGCTCGACCTCCAAGCTCCATTTTCCCCGAGATTTGTCTAGGTTTAGCGGTCCGTCATGTCCCGTCCCCTTTTTCACCACCGTCGATCGCCCGCGTCTATCTCGTCGCATGCACCACCGTGGTGAGCCTCTTATCTTCTTCTGAAAGAAAAAAATCTTACTTTAGATAGATACTTGTCTAATTTTCTTACTTTTATTATTGCTTGTTATTATATAGTGCGATGGTTTTGGTATCCGCCCCCGTCCGCCCTCGTCCTGGCTATGATTTGGATGTGGTATATATTATCTTTTATAACTATTTGGTTCATTTATTGTTTATGACAATTATGCCCATCAAGTTGACATAGATTTTATTTATGTAGGAGGTAGTTGAACCGGAAATTTCAACCGACCCTATTGTCGAGAGGTTAAATTTTGTTGAAGAAGAAGACAATTACTTGAAAGAAAAAAATAAAAAATTAAGGAGGAGAAGATGATATTGGAGTTGCATGTTGCGGATGTCATCGATGATCACAAGATCAAGATGGATGCAATGCGGTTGAAGATTAGAAAGATTAGAAAACATGCCATTCATACCGAGGCTTGGTATCATTATGCTGCTGGATCAATTTTTACCTTGGTTGTGATTATGATCACATTTGTTGTTGCATTGAAAGGTTTTACATAGTTTCAATGTATGGTTTAACTAGATGCTTTGGAGAGCTATTTGTTGTTCAATGAGAACTATGTATGTACTTTGTTTTTAATGTGATGATGAACTTCTATTAATTTGGTCACTTATCTATTCATGAGAGCTTACTAAATTAATGATGTGGCTTTGAATGGTGCATTTAGAACACAGAAAAACTATGGAGTTCAAATAAGTTCAAAAAAATAAAATCCCTTTGTAACAGACAAGTTTCCGTATGAAACCCTGATACTTCGAAAGAGATTGTCCATTTTCTACACGAAGTGCATCCAGTTTTTGCCGTAAGCCTCTCTACTTTCTTGCACATGCTATGTGGGTGAAATGATGATACCATGCCAACTTTCAACCTTTTCAGAGTTCATTTGTAGTGCTTTTCAATTTCAGGGTCTTATAGCTGAAAATAATCAGTAAATGCATGAAAAATAACAAATGAAGTTAGAAAGGGTTGAAAATTGATGATGTGGCTTTGAATTGTGCATTTTGAACACAGAAAAACTATAGAGTTCAAACAAGTTCAAAAAAATAAATCCCTTTGCAACAGACGAGTTTCCGTATGAAACCCTGATATTTCGAAAGAGATTGTCCGTTTTGTACACGAAGTGCATCCAGTTTTTGCCGTAAGCCTCTCTACTTTCTTACACATGCTATGTGGGTGAAATGATGATACCATGCCAACTTTCACCCTTTTCAGAGTTCATTTGTAGTGCTTTTCAATTTCAGGGGGTCTTATAGCTGAAAATAATCGGTAAATGCATGAAAAATAACAAATAAAGTCAGAAATGGTTGAAAATTGATGATGTGGCTTTGAATGGTGCATTTTGAACACAGAAAAAGTATGGAGTTCAAATAAGTTCAAAAAAATGCAATCCCTTTGTAACAGACGAGTTTCCGTATGAAACCCTGATACTTCGAAAGAGATTGTCTGTTTTATACACGGAATGCATCCAATTTTTGCCGTAAGCCTCTCTACTTTCTTGCACATTCTATGTGGGTGATATGATGATACCATGCCAACTTTCAACCTTTTCAGAGTTCATTTGTAGTGCTTTTCAATTTCAGGGTCATATAGGTGAAAATAATCAATAAATGCATGAAAAATAACAAATGAAGTCAGAAAGGGTTGAAAATCGATGATGTGGCTTTGAATGGTGCATTTTGAACACAGAAAAATTATGGAGTTCAAATAAGTTAAAAAATGAAATCCCTTTGTAACAGACGAGTTTCCGTATGAAACCCTGATGCTTCGAAAAAGATTGTCCGTTTTGTACGTGAAGTTCATCCAGTTTTTACCGTAACACTATATACTTTCTTACACATGCTATGTGGGTGAAATGATGATACCATGCCAACTTTTAACCTTTCGAGAGTTCATTTGAAATGCTTTTCAATTTCAGGGTCTTATAGTCGAAATAATCAGTAAATGCATGAAAATTTAATAGCAAAAAGAATTATCATAAAATAAAATAAATAAGTAATTTGAAACAAAATAATATAAACTTTAATAAATATATAAGTAGAAACAAAATAAAAAAATAAAATTTAATAACATAAATAAAATTTATGATACTAAAATTATCAAAGTATTTTTTGTTCAAAACATTATAAGCAACCTCTAAAATTTATGAAAATAAAATTATATAAAATTGATGCAACTAAAATTATCAAAGTATTTTTTGTTCAAAATCATTAAAAGAAAAAAGAATTTTCATAAAGAACTTTTTTAAGTAGAAACTTTAATAGCAAAAACAATTATCATAAAATAAAATAAATAAGTAATTAGAAACAAAATAAAATAAAATAAATAAGTATTTTGTTGTAAGTAGAAACAAAAAATAAAGCAAAAAAGAAAACAAAAAATAGGGAAAAAGTAAAAAATTGCCACATACTAGGCCACCACGGCCTGAATACGACTAGAAACCCATCCATGTGCCAGGATTCGGGCCCGCAGAAGGCCCAGTAGGCTCATTAGACATAGCAGTGACAATTAGGCCCGTAAGCCTGCAATGGACAGGAGCTCGAGAGGGGTGCGGCAGTGGGGCTTATAAACCACTGCGCACCCCTCACAACTAGCGAGGTGGGACTAAACTCCCACCACCACCCCGCTGTGCAAGGCCTTTGGTTCCGGTTGGTGGCACCAACTGGGACTAAAGGGGGGCATTGGTCCCGGTTGGTGGCACCAACCGGGACTAAAGGGGTGCATTGGTTCCGGTTGGTACCACCCTTTGGGCTGCTGAAAAGAGGCATTTGGCCCCGGTTAGTGGCACCAACCGGTACTAAAGGTCGCATTCGTCCCGGTTGGTGTCATGAACCGGGACCAATGCTTCGTCTATATTACTAGCACTTGTGAAATTCTTCATTCAGTTCGTCTTCCCCGCCCCAACGACGACGCCAGGCTGCCCCTCTGCGCCTCGCCATCACCGTCGTCGCCCTGCCTCCAACGCTGTCCCGCGCCGCCCAGACGCCGTCGCCGCCCCGCGCCCCCTGCCTCCTCGTCGCCCGTCATCGCGCCCCTCACCCGCCCCCTATCTCCTCATCGCCCGTCGCCGCGACCCTCACCGTCGCCGCCCCCTGCCTCCTCGTCGCCTGTCGCCGCGCCCCTCACTATCGCCGTTGCCGCGCCCCTCACCGTCTCCCCCGTGCCCTGCCTCCTTGTCGATCGCCGCCCCCTTAGTGAGCTCATATGAATTTTCCTAATTTAGATGTGTAGTTAGTTTAGATGTGTAGTTAATTGAGTTATTGTAATTTGTTCATAAATGAATATGCAAAAGTTAGATTTTTTTTCATATATAATGTAGATGTATATGTATGTGTATGTATGTATGGATGGATGTGTAGTTATATTATTTTAGTTTATGTTTAGTTTAGTTTTAAGATTAGGAAAATTTCAGATGTGTAGTTATATTTATTTCGATGTATAGTTAATTTAGATGTTGTAATTTGTTCATAAAAATTGTGCACTTTTGTCTAGAAACTTCATTTTTTTCATAAGTACGAAAATGTAGAATGAAAACGAAAAAAACATATAAGAAAAAACAAAGGGAAAATTGAGGAAGGAAAAGAAAACCGCCCGGCCCGGCCACCACCGCATTTTCATAAAGTGTTTCCACTGAGTCCACGTCACACCGATCGAGCACCCACGGCGAAGCAAGTCTTTTTTTAAGGTAGTTCTTTGTTAAAGTGAGGGGGATGTCGGGAGCACCCCCAGCCCTCTCGCTCGACCAAAACTCTTGAGGACACCTAAACCCTAGAAAAAAATGATGTCGATCTCCTACCCCCTCCCGCCGCGCCCCTACCCGATCGACAAACTCTCTTGAGGCCACCAAATTTACCAAGTTAAAAAAGCGTTGTCGTCGAGGACACCTCGAACCCTTGAAGCGTTGTTGAGGCCACCCCAAACCCTTGAAGCGTTGCCGAGGCCACCCCAAACCCTAGAGAAGCATCGAGGCCAGGCCACTAATATGATTCCTTATTGTGCTTAGCTAGCTAGTTCTACGTTTGCCACTAATATATCCATCTATCATGTTTGAATAATAATTGCCATGTTGTAAATATTTGCAGAAACTATGGATCCGCACCCCCGAGACGAAGCAATAGAAGCGGTGTTGGGGGAGATAATCGCACACAGAAGTGATGCCGTCTTGTCGCTTCTCAACGAAACATGCACCGATGGTCTGGAAAGACATGATGAAGAAGCAGGCTACGGCGATGATCAAAGAATGGAGGAGGAAGGACACCGTGATGACGGCTCCGATGACCGAATGGAGCGGGAAGGACACCGTGATGATGGCTCCGATGACCGAATGGAGGGGGAAGGACACCGTGATGACGGCTCTGGTGACCGAAGGGAGTCCGGCCAGGTATATATATATATATATATATTAATTAATTAAGCATGTGATGACTATAGCTAATTGATGCATTAATTGTTTTTGGTATGTACACATATTAACTCTCTTCTTTTTCTTCTTTTCTAGCCCTCCTGATCGAGCAACACTTCGGTAACGAGACAAGGCCCGAAGAGAAAGTTGCGCGCGGATGAAAGGTACACGATCATCGAAATTGATCGCGCTGGCCAACCGATTGAACCCCTCCGGACCAAGCAAAAATTTAATGCTCAGTGTGGGGTTCTAGTTAGGGACATGATCCCGATCAGTATCGAGCAATGGTTGAAGCCTAAGGACAAAGACTCTTAGGTGTCTTATGTCAGCGATAGGCAGAAAGCTGATCTTTGGACCGCGCTTCAGGAAAATTTCACCTTCCCACTAGAGGAGGATCCGGAGAATCCAGTTAAAAAGCCAATGAGCAAGGCTTATGCTCTTAAGAAGATGGCTGAGCTATTTAGGAGGTGGGAGAATGAGCTGAAATCATCGTTTGTCGACCAAGACAAGACTCCAGAATTCATCGGACGATTTGAGAAGATCAAAGATCAGTGGCCCGCATTTGTCACCAAAAAGAAATCTGAGAGAGCAGCGAAGATGTCAGCGACAAACAAGAAAAATGCTGCAAAGAAGAAGCATCACCATCGCACGAGGTCTCGTGGCTACCTAAAAGCCCGGCCGTTGTGGGACAAGGCTAAGAATGACCTCATTGATAAAGGGATCCAACCAGAGACGCGACGCTGGCCAGACCATTGTAGGACATGGTTATTCGGGGTTGGGGGAAAATTGGACCCTGTAACAGAAGTGCGTTTGGACCAACGAGCAGCTGAAAACACCCATCGAGAAGCTTCAGGAGTATATCGAATAGGCGCAGCAAGGGATGTTCATTCCGAACAGAGGGAACGACGAGCTCACAGAGGCCCTCGGGAATCCTGAGCACCCCGGACGGACCCGAGGCACGCCAGGCTCCCTTTCGTTGAAGGATGGATTTCCCGGCGCAGGCGGTTACAAACGCTGGGAGAGGAAGAAGAAAAAAGAGCTGACCCAACTACATGCGTTGCATGCAAGGGTACAAGCACTAGAGGAACGAGACGAGGCCCGTAGCACGCGACCTATCGAAGCTACACCCGAAGCTACCCCGCCATCTCAGCGGAGAAGCAGTGTGGCTTCCACGGAGCTACTTCAGGAGCCTGTCTTCACGGCTCCTGCTAGCTACCCCGTGGATGCTATCACGGAGTCTCAGAATTGCCACCTTATGACGCAGTGGATGGAATTTAAAGTCAAGGCGGTTGTTGACTCTGTTGCACCTCCTGAACCTGGCGCAACTTTTCACTACCGGCCGATTCCAGAAGGATATGCTAGGGTGATGGTGTTGGGGAACATAGTAATTTCAAAAAAATTCCTACGCACACGCAAGATCATGGTGATGCATAGCAATGAGAGGGGAGAATGTTGTCCACGTACCCTCATAGACCGAAAGCGGAAGCGTTAGCACAATGCAGTTGATGTAGTCGTACGTCTTCATGATCCGACCGTTCAAGTACCGAATGCACGGCACCTCCGTGTTCTGCACACGTTCAACTCGATGACGTCCCTTGAACTTCGATCCAGCCGAGCTTTGAGGGAGAGTTCCGTCAGCATGTCGGCGTGGTGACGATGATGATGTTCTACCGACGCACGGCTTCGCCTAAGCACCGCTACGATATGACCGAGGTGGATTATGGTGGAGGGGGGCACCGGACACGGCTAAGAGATCCAAGGGAAATTGTTGTGTCTATGGGGTGCCCCCTGCCCCCGTATATAAAGGAGCAAGGGGGGGAGGTGGCCGTCCTAGGAGGAGGGCGCGCCAAGGGGGGAGTCCTACTCCCACCGGGAGTAGGACTCCTCCTTCCCTTGTTGGAGTAGGAGAGAAGGAAAGAGGGGGAGAGGAACAAGGAAAAGTGGGCTGCACCCCTTGTCCAATTCGGTCTAGAGGGGGGCGTGCACCTCCTTCCTTTTGGCCTCTCTCCTATATTCCCGTATGGCCCAATAAGGCCCATATACTCCCCGGCGAATTCCCGTAACTCTCCGGTACTCCGAAAAATACCCGAATCACTCGGAACCTTTCTGATGTCCGAATATAGTCGTCCAATATATCGATCTTTACGTCTCGACCATTTTGAGACTCCTCGTCATGTCCCCGATCTCATCCGGGACTCCGAACGCCTTCGGTACATCAAAACTCATAAACTCATAATATAACTGTCATCGATACCTTGAGCGTGCGGACCCTACAGGTTCGAGAACAATGTAGACATGACCGAGACATGTCTCCGGTCAATAACCAATAGCGGAACCTGGATGCTCATATTGGCTCCCACATATTCTACGAAGATCTTTATTGGTCAGACCGCATAACAATATACGTTGTTCCCTTTGTCATCAGTATGTTACTTGCCCGAGATTCTATCGTCGGTATCTCAATACCTAGTTCAATCTCGTTACCGGCAAGTCTCTTTACTCGTTTCATAATACATCATCCCGCAACTAACTCATTAGTTGCAATGCTTGCAAGGCTTAAGTAATGTGCATTACCGAGAGGGCCCAGAGATACCTCTCCAACAATCAGAGTGATAAATCCTAATCTCGAAATATGCCAACCCAACAAGTACCTTCAGAGACACCTATAGAGGACATTTATAATCACCCAGTTACGTTGTGACGTTTGGTAGCACACAAAGTGTTCCTCCGGTAAACGGGAGTTGCATAATCTCATAGTCATAGGAACATGTATAAGTCATGAAGAAAGCAATAGCAATAAACTAAACGATCAAGTGCTATGCTAGCGGAATGGGTCAAGTCAATCACATAATTCTCCTAATTATGTGATCTCGTTAATCAAATTACAACTCATGTCTATGGTTAGGAAACATAACCATCTTTGATCAACGAGCTAGTCAAGTAGAGGCATACTAGTGACACTCTGTTTGTCTATGTATTCACACATGTATTATGTTTTCGGTTAAGACAATTCTAGCATGAATAATAAACATTTATCATGATATAAGGAAATAAATAATAACTTTATAATTGCCTCTAGGGCATATTTCCTTCAGTCTCCCACTTGCACTAGAGTCAATAATCTAGTTCACATCGCCATGTGATTTAATACCAATAGTTCACATCACCATGTGATTAACACCCATAGTTCACATCGACATGCGACCAACACCCAAAGGGTTTACTAGAGTGAATAATCTAGTTCACATTGCTATGTGATTAACACCCAAAGAGTACTAAGGTGTGATCATGTTTTGCTTGCGAGAGAAGTTTAGTCAACGGGTCTGCCACATTCAGATCCGTAAGTATTTTGCAAATTTCTATGTCAACAATGTTCTGCACGGAGCTACTTTAGCTAATTGCTCCCACTTTCAATATGTGTCCAGATTGAGACTTTGAGTCATCTGGATCCGTGTCAAAACTTGCATCGACGTAACCCTTTACGACGAACCTTTTGTCACCTCCATAATCGAGAAACATATCCTTATTGCACTAAGGACAATTTTGACCAATGTCTACTGATCTACTCCTAGATCACTATTGTACTCCCTTGTCAAACACAGGGAAGGGTATACAATACGTTTGGTACACAGCATGGCATACTTTATAGAACCTATGGCTAAGGCATAGGGAATGACTTTTATTCTCTCTCTATCTTCTGTCATGGTCGGGTTTTGAGTCTTACTCAGTTTCACACCTTGTAACACAGGCAAGAACTCTTTCTTTGACTGTTCCATTTTGAACTACTTCAAAATCTTGTCAAGGTATGTACTCATTGAAAAACTTATCAAGCGTCTTGATCTATCTCTATAGATCTTGATGCTCAATATGTAAGCAGCTTCACCGAGGTCTTTCTTTGAAAAACTCCTTCCAAACATTCCTTTATGCTTTGCAGAATAATTCTACATTATCTCTGATCAACAATATGTCATTCACATATACTTATCAGAAATGTTGTAGTGCTCCCACTCACTTTCTTGTAAATACAGGCTTCACCGCAAGTCTGTATAAAACTATATGCTTTGATCAACTTATCAAAGTGCATATTCCAACTCCGAGATGCTTGCACCAGTCCATAGATGGATCGCTGGAGCTTGCATATTTTGTTAGTACCCTTAGGATTGAAAAAACCTTCTGGTTACATCATATACAACTCTTCTTTAATAAATCCATTAAGGAATGCAGTTTTGTTTATCCATTTGCCAGATTTCATAAAATGCGGCAATTGTTAACATGATTCGGACAGACTTAAGCATAGATACGAGTGAGAAACTCTCATCATAGTCAACACCTTGAACTTGTCGAAAACCTTTTGCGACAATTCTAGCTTTGTAGATAGTAACACTACTATCAATGTCCGTCTTCCTCTTGAAGATCCATTTAATCTCAATGGCTCGCCGATCTTTGGGCAAGTCAATCAAAGTCCATACTTTGTTCTTATACATGGATCTTATCTCAGATTTCATGGCCTCGAGCCATTTCACGGAATCAGGGCTCATCATTGCTTCCTCATAGTTTGTAGGTTTGTCATGGTCAAGTAACATGACCTCCAGAACATGATTACCGTACCACTCTGGTGCGGATCTCACTTTGGTTTACCTACGAGGTTCGGTAGTAACTTGATCTGAAGTTACATGATCATCATCATTAGCTTCCTCACTAATTGGTGTAGTAGTCACAAAAACAGATTTCTGTGATGAACTACTTTCCAATAAGGGAGCAGGTACAATTACCTCATCAAGTTCTACTTTCCTCCCACTCACTTCTTTCGAGAGAAACTCATTCTCTAGAAAGGATCCATTCTCAACAATGAATAACTTGCCTTTGGATCTGTGATAGAAGGTGTACCCAATATTTTCTTTTGGGTATCCTATGAAGACACACTTCTCCGATTTGGGTTTTAGCTTATCAAGTTGAAACTTTTTCACATAAACATTGCAACCTCAAACTTTAAGAAACGACAACTTTGGTTTCTTACCAAACCACAGTTCATATGGTTTCGCCTCAACGGATTTAGATGGTGCCCTTTTTAACGTGAATGTAGCTGTCTTAATGCATAACCCCAAAACGATAGCGGTAAATCTGTAAGAGACATCATAGATCGCACCATATCAAGTAAAGTACGATTACGACGTTCGGACACACCATTACACTGTGGTGTTCCAGGTGGCGTGAGTAGTGAAACTATTTCACATTGTTTTAACTGAAGGCCAAACTCGTAACTCAAATATTTTACTTTTGCGATCATATCGTAGAAACTTTATTTTTGTTACGATGAATCTCCACTTCACTCTGAAATTCTTTGAACTTTTCAAATATTTCAGACTTGTGTTTCATCAAGTAGATATACTCATATCTGCTCAAATCATCTGTGAAGATCAGAAAATAATGATACCTGCCGCGAGCTTCAATATTCATCGGACCATATACATTAGTATGCATGATTTCCAACAAATCTGTTGCTTGCTACATTGTTCCGGAGAATGGAGTCTTAGTCATCTTGCCCATGACGCATGGTTCACAAGCATCAAAATGATTCATAATCAAGTGATTCCAATACCCATCAACATGGAGTTTCTTCATGCGCTTTACACCAATATGACCTAAACGGCAGTGCCACAAATAAGTTGCACTATCATTATTAACTTTGCATCTTTTGGCTTCAATATTATGAATATGTGTATCACTATGATCGAGATCCAACGAACCATTTTCATTGGGTGTATGACCATAGAAGGTTTTATTCATGTAAACAGAACAACAATTATTCTCTAACTTAAATGAATAACCGTTTTGCAATAAACATGATCAAATCATATTCATGCTCAACGCAAACACCAAATAACATTTATTTAGGTTTAACACTAATCCCGAAAGTATAGGGGGTGTGCGATGATGATCATATCAATCTTGGAACCACTTCCATCACACATCGTCACTTCACCCTTAACTATTCTCTGTTCATTCTGCAACTCCCATTTCGAGTTACTACTCTTAGCAACTGAACTAGTATCAAATACCGAGGGGTTGCTATAAACACTAGTAAAGTACACATCAATTACATGTATATCAAATATAGCATTGTTCACTTTGCCATCCTTCTTATCCGCTAAATACTTGGGGCAGTTCCGCTTTTAGTGACCAGTCCCTCTGAAGTAGAAGCAGTTAGTCTCAGGCTTAGGTCTAGACTTGGGCTTCTTCACTTGAGCAGCAACTTGCTTGTCGTTCTTCTTGAAGTTCCCTTTCTTTCCCTTTGCCCTTATTTTTGAAACTAGTGGTCTTGTTAATCATCAACACTTGATGCTCTTTCTTGATTTCTACCTTCATCGATTTCATCACGATGAAAAGCTCGGGAATCATTTTCGTCATCCCTTGCATACTATAGTTCATCATGAAGTTCTACTAACTTGGTGATGGTGACTAGAGAATTTTGTCAATCACTATTTTATCTGGAAGATTAACTCCCACTTGATTCAAGCGATTGTAGTACCCAGACAATCTGAACACATGCTCACCGCTTGAGCTATTCTCCTCCATCTTTTAGCTATAGAACTTGTTGGAGACTTCATATCTCTCAACTCGGGTATTTGCTTGAAATATTAGCTTCAACTCCTAGAACATCCATATGATCTGTGACGTTCAAAACGTCTTTGAAGTCCCGATTCTAAGCTGTTAAGCATGGTGCACTAAACTATCAAGTAGTCATCATATTGAGCTAGCCAAACGTTCATGACATCTGCATCTGCTCCTGCAATAGGTCTGTCACCTAGCAGTGCATCAAGGACATAACTCTTCTCTGCAGCAATGAGGATAAACCTTAGATCACGGATCCAATCCGCATCATTGCTACTAACATATTTCAACTTAGTTTTCTCTAGGAACATATCAAAAATAAAACAGGGGAGCTAAACGCGAGCTATTGATCTACAACATAGATATGCTAATACTACCAGGACTAAGTTCATGATAAATTAAGTTCAATTAATCATATTACTTAAGAACTCCCACTTAGATAGACATCCCTCTAATCCTCTAAGTGATCACGTAATCCAAATCAACTAAACCATAACCGATCATCACGTGAAATGGAGTAGCTTTCAATGGTGAACATCACTTATGTTGATCATATCTACTATATGATTCACGCTCGACCTTTCGGTCTTAGTGTTCCAAGGCCATATCTGCATATGCTAGGCTCGTCAAGTTTAACCTGAGTATTCTACGTGTGCAAAACTGGCTTGCACCTGTTGTAGATGGACGTAGAGCTTATCACACCCGATCATCACGTGGTGTTTGGGCATGACAAACTTTGGCAACGGTGCATACTCAGGGAGAACACTTTTATCTTGAAATTTAGTGAGAGATCATCTTATAATGCTACCGTCAATCAAAGCAAGATAAGATGCATAAAAGATAAACATCACATGCAATCAAAATATGTGACATGATATGGCCATCATCATCTTGTGCCTTTGATCTCCATCTTCAAAACATCGTCATGATTTCCATCGTCACCAGCATGACACCATGATCTCCATCATCTTGATCTATATCAATGTGTCGTCACATGGTCGTCTCGCCAACTATTGCTCTTGCAACTATTGCTATCGCATAGCGATAAAGTAAAACAATTATTTGGCACTTGCATCTTATGAAATAAAGAGACAACCATAAGGCTTCTGCCAGTTGCCGATAACTTCAACAAAACATGATCATCTTATACAACAACTTTTATGTCATCAAGTCTTGACCATATCACATCACAACATGCCCTGCAAAAACAAGTTAGACGTCCTCTACTTTGTTGTTGCGAGTTTTTACGTGGCTGCTACGGGCTGAGCAAGAACCGTTCTTACCTACGCATTAAAACCACAACGATAGTTTGTCAAGTTAGTGCTGTTTTAACCTTCTCAAGGACCGGGCGTAGCCACACTCGGTTCAACTAAAGTTGGAGAAACTGACACCCGCTAGTCACCTGTGTGCATAGCACGGCAGTAAAACCAGTCTCGCGTAAGCGTACACGTAATGTCGGTCCGGGCTGCTTCATCCAACAATACCGCCGAACCAAAGTGTGACATGCTGGTAAGCAGTATGACTTATATCGCCAACACCTCACTTGTGTTCTACTCATGCATATTACATCAACGCATAAAACCTAGCTCGGATGCCACTGTTGGGGAACGTAGTAATTTCAAAAAATTTCCTACGCACACACAATATCATGGTGATGCATAGCAACGAGAGGGGAGAGTGTTGTCCACGTACCCTCGTAGACCGAAAGCGGAAGCGTTAGCACAACGCGGTTGATGTAGTCGTACGTCTTCACGATCCGACCGATCAAGTACCGAATGCACGGCACCTCCGAGTTCCGCACACGTTCAACTCGATGACGTCCCTCGAACTCCGATCCAGCCGAGCTTTGAGGGAGAGTTCCGTCAGCATGACGGCGTGGTGACAATGATGATGTTCTACCGACTCAGGGCTTCACCTAAGCACCGCTACGATGTGACCGAGATGGATTATGGTGGGGGGGGGCACCGCATACTACTAAGAGATCCAAGGGATCAATTGTTGTGTCTATGGGGTGCCCCCTGCCCCCGTATATAAAGGAGCAAGGGGGAAGGTGGCCGGCCTAGGAGGAGGGCGCGCCAAGGGGGGAGTCCTACTCCCACCGGGAGTAGGACTCCTCCTTCCGTTGTTGGAGTAGGAGAGAAGGAAAGAGGGGGAGAGGAACAAGGAAAACTGGGCTGCACCTCTTTTCCAATTCGGACTAGGGGGGGGGGCGCGCCTCCTTCCTTTTGGCCTCTCTCCTCTATTCCCGTATGGCCCAATAAGGCCCATATACTCCCCGGCGAATTCCCTTAACTCTCCGGTACTCCGAAAAATACCCGAATCACTCGGAACTTTTCCGATGTCCGAATATAGTCGTCCAATATATCGATCTTTACGTCTCGACCATTTCGAGATTCCTCGTCATGTCCCCAATTTCATCCGGGACTCCGAACTCCTTCGGTACATCAAAACTCATAAACTCATAATATAACTGTCATCGAAACCTTAAGCGTGCGGACCCTACGGGTTCGAGAACAATGTAGACATGACCGAGAACGTCTCCGGTCAATAACCAATAGCGGAACCTGGATGCTCATATTGGCTCCCACATATTCTACGAAGATCTTTATCGGTCAGACCGCATAACAACATATGTTGTTCCCTTTGTCATCAGTATGTTACTTGCCCGAGATTCGATCGTCGGTATCTCAATACCTAGTTCAATCTCGTTACCAGCAAGTCTCTTTACTCATTCCGTAATACATCACCCCGCAACTAACTCATTAGTTGCAATGCTTGCAAGGCTTAAGTGATGTGCATTACCGAGAGGGCCCAGAGATACCTCTCCGACAATCGGAGTGACAAATCCTAATCTCAAAATATGCCAACCCAACAAGTACCTTCGGAGACACCTGTAGAGCACCTTTATAATCACCCTGTTACATTGTGACGTTTGGTAGCACACAAAGTGTTCCTCCGGTAAACGGGAGTTGCATAATCTCATAGTCATAGGAACATGTATAAGTCATGAAGAAAGCAATAGCAATAAACTAAACGATCAAGTGATATGCTAACGGAATGGGTCAAGTCAATCACATCATTCTCCTAATGATGTGATCCCGTTAATCAAATGACAACTCATGTCTATGGTTAGGAAACATAACCATCTTTGATCAACGATCTAGTTAAGTAGAGGCATACTAGTGACACTTTGTTTGTCTATGTATTCACACATGTATTATGTTTCCGGTTAATACAATTCTAGCATGAATAATAAACATTTATCATGATATAAGGAAATAAATAATAACTTTATAATTGCCTCTAGGGCATATTTCCTTCAGATGGTGGATGAAATCATAGAAGGATTTGAGGACCTCTAGCTTGACCACCCTACGGGTGACGGGGAGACTCGGCTGGGTTCTTGTCTGAAGACTCCATGCCTATGACGGTAGGAGCTCATGAACCTTCCGAACTGGACGCCTTCGCCTCCTCCTCCTCCTCCGGTGAGTCAGGGCACTCCGCCTCCTCCACCGCCTCCTCCTCCGGTGAGTGATCAGGGCACTTAGCCTCCTTCTCCGGCGCGTGGCGGCACTCCGCCTCCTTCTCCGCCTGTGCGGGCGCGCCCGAGCAGCCACCAGCCTCCTCCTTCTCCGCCTCGCCAGCAAGGGCGGAAGAGACCCGCCGCCGCCCCGACTGCTCCGGCGCGTCGTAGTCCTCCTCCTCGTAAGCAAGGAAAGAAGACAGCCGCAACCACTCCGTTTGCTCCCGCGTCTAGCAGTACATCCAGAGGCGGGAGGCAATACATATTCGGTCCTTCTTTGAAGACTCCAGAGAAGTTACCATACGAGATGACCCCGGAGGAAAACGAGAAGATCGTGCGACACGAAGTGAGGAACTTCTTTGAAGGGGTGAAAGCAAAGAAACATCCACCTCCGGAGGAGAAGGTAGATCCGGTGAAAGCAAAGCGCACTCTGGAAGCCCTGAAGAAACCACCAAAGTCTCCGCCGAAAGGCAACTATGAGCGCATTTTTGAAAAGTCATTTATCGGAGTGGAGCAGTCGGGAAGTACTGTCAGTGATCAAAGGTTAGCGGAATGACGAGCTGGGAAAAAAATTGCCCAGCTAGGCGAACAAGCGAACCAATCGTTCCCCCCGCTCAAGGTGTCTAGCGATATCGTCGCTAACGATTCGAGGATGGTGCCCAGTTATAATAATCTTGATGATTACCTGCCCGACGATGTACATTATGAATTCTTGGAGGTGGAAGAACACATATATGAGTATGGGAAGCCTCTCATCAAAGATGAAAGGTCTCTAACAACGATGATGCGAAGATTCCATGATTGGTACATGAAAACCTGTAGAAAGTCTGGGGGGAGGAATACTTTGACGCTGAGAGTTAAAGAGGAGCATGACGGAACTGATCTGTTGAATGTTCCATTTGAGGTGTTCTTCCAGTTTTTCAATCAGAGGGCCCTCGATAAATTAACGGTCACTTGCTACTGCCTGTAAGTACTACTTCTGTCATTAAGTCTCTATATATAGGTCAGCTCTTTCATTGCATGTATTTATAATTATCCTCACTATATTATGCAGATCGAAGATCGCCGAATTGAAGAAAAGACAAATCGATGATATTGGGTTCATTAACACAAATATCATAGATGCATATTTGGTTGAATTTAAGAAAAAAGAAACCAAGGCTAACTTGCTATGATCGTTGGTATTAAATCAAAACAAAGCTATAATACTCTTTCCTTACAACTTCAAGTGAGTGTTACTTTCTTGTGCACATTCGGTTCCCCTTATTAGTCGAGGTTATAGTAATGTAATTGATGAGTTATGCATGCGTGCGTAGGTTCCACTATATTCTCCTAGAGATTAAGCTCGAGCAGGGACTAGTAACCGTCTTAGACTCGAGACGAAAAGATCCCAAGGAGTATGCGGACATGGCTGAATTTCTCGAGAAGTAAGTTAAATCGAACATAATCGCACCATATCGGCAACTTTGTTCACTTCCTGATATCAAGTAATTATTTTCTTTGTCTGGCAGGGTTTGGAAAAAATCACCTCAAAAGCTCCAGGACTGCCGAAGAAGCTGGAATTTAAACACCCGAAAGTAGGTACTACTAGCATGTTCCGTGCATCTCCTAGTGATTCAAGTGCTAGTTTCATCAATACCATTTAGCATGCTTGCTTATCAGTTTGATTGACCTCTATTTCTTGTAAAGTGGTTGTGGCAGGAAGATGGGAATAATTACGGCGGATACTACGTTTGCGAGTCCATCCGCCACACGACCTGTGAGCGGGGCTACACTAAAAAATAATATGAAGTGCGTAAGCAATAATATTCAGAATTTAACTTTATTTACCATCTTTTGTGTTGAGTTTCATTCATTCATATATATGTATTGACCCCCTTCTTCAAATTAGATGTTTCGGATGCGGGATGAACTCCTAGCACCAGATCGCATGCGAGGAATTCAAGAGGAATTGGCGGCATTCTTTCTTGACCACGTGATCGATAAAGACGGAGAATACTATGTGGACCCTGTGTTCATATATAATTAGGGGATTATATTGTAAGAGATATTATGTTGTATATATGTAGCCGGTAGCGTCGGATAGATATACGAAAACTTGTTGTTCGACCAATCTCTCAGAGAAGGAGAGGTCGATATCACTTCTCTCTGTATGCATATGTTCATGACGATCTTCTGTTTCCTTCATTTTTGCTTACTAGCTAGCGTGTCGAGTGCTATCTATACGTATAGTACGCAGCGTCGACCAAGCACGGAGATAAGAGAGGACACTTCTCTCTATTAATTAATTATCTACCTAACACAATATATGAAACACCTTAATTAACCATACAAAACCCCCAAATCCCCCCCCCCCCTTCAGGAAAAAAACAAAAACCCTAGCCCCTGAATAGCTGACGCGTGGATGCCTATTGGTCTCGGTTGGTGCCACCAACCGGGACCAAAGGGCCTCCTGCCTGGGCTCGCCACACCAACCACGTGGAGGCCCATCTGTCTCGGTTCGTGTAAGAACCGGGACTAAAGGCCAAGAGCATTAGTAACGGCCCTTTAGTCCCAGTTCCCAGACCGGGACAAAAGGCCCTTACGAACTAGGACAATTGCCCTTTTTCTACTAGTGCATGGCCGTGGGCCACCAGTCGAAGAAGCCCGTTCGTGCCGCCAGGCGGGTGATGGTGAGGCGGCACCAATGGAGAATATTACGCCAGACAATGCAAGAGAACACACATCCAACGAGGAGATGATGGATGGATTCTTCTTCCTGGTTGCAAAGGATGCAGGTTGGCGAGTGAGGGAACCTGTGGCGGGCAAGGCACTCGCCCGTCCAACATCTGTCAAAGCCAACGAGCCACATGAACATCTAGACGCCAGTGGGGGCACCATTCTTGCAGGTTAGATGCCAAAAGGGTACGCGTGTCGAGCCTTGGAAGAGAGCCAAGTAGCAGGACTTTGCGGAGTAGATCCCGTTGTCGGTCCAATGCCAGTGGATCATGTCGGGCTCCTGGATGAGCGAGATGTCACGACGATGGTGCCAGATGTCGACATACTGCATGGTAGCCATAGGCCCAAGGGCACCGTGGATGTCAGGGATCCAGGCACGCTGTGGGATGGTATAACAGGAAATACGGTTGTTACTTGTTCGGCGTGGCACGAGCTTGGCAAGAGCAGGCGCCAACTCCATGATGGATGCTCCATCAAGCTAGTGGCCAGTCCAGAATTTGCAGCTTTTGCTGTTTCCAAGGGTCTAGGTTGTGGGTGCATGGAAAATTTGATGAACCTCGATCTCGCATGGCAGCCAGAGGTGGCCCCATGGTTATTGTGGATCGGTGGCCTGTAGCCAAAGCCAACGGGCGCCTAGGGCAATGTCGGTGCGATAGAGATCACGCACGCCGAGCCCTCCAAGCTCAAGCGGGCGGCACATGTGTTGCCAATTCACATGCAGATTCCGGCTCTAGCCTCCTTTCGCCCATGTCATATAGAAAGTCCCGAATTAGTCGGGTGGCTTGCTTGAGATTGGAGGGGCACATCACCATGGCGAGGAGAAGGTGGACCAGTATGGCGGTGAGCACATGTCGAAGGAGGGCAATGCTAGAAATATGCCCTAAATGAAATAATATTTGTATTATTATATTTCTGTATTCATAATTAAAGAGTTTATATTCTATGCTACATCTACTATGATCCTGGAATATGCGATTGAGTGAAAAACTCGTATGAATGTGTGGAATGATAAATGGTTAAATAAACAGGTTTCTAATCTTGCCCCTAGGACTAGCTCAAGTGTTGTATAAAGAGAGGAGGCAGCAGCAGCGTAGATGCGATATTCTATGCTATATCTGCTATGATCCTAGGCAGCTTATGGGAGGAAGCGGCGGAGACGGCTAGAAGAGAGGAGGCAGCAGCAGCGTAGATGGCGTGGCGGCAGCCTAGGGAGGAAGTGGTGGAGATCGTTAGGAAACTGATACCATGTAGAAGACTATATGATGCAACTCAATTGTATTCATGAAAGTTTGGGTGTGGCTAGGTCTCAGTCGACTGAGATTTAACAAAGTCTTAGTCAAGTGATATAATATGCAAGAAAGAAAGAAAAATTGAATAGAAAACTTTGCACCGATCTCAATGTAAGATCACACGAGTATAGCACCGACTGAGGCTTAACCAAGTCTCAGTCTAAGACTTACCAAGTCTCAGGCGAACTGGAAAACATAGATTTATTTATCACATAAATTGATATATTTTACAAAGTAGCAAGTATACATTGCTACACTCATACTGCGATCAAATGTGTTATAGATCGAACATGTTACAATCATTTATAGCTTATATCTATCTTTCGGAAGAAATATATATTAGTCAATGTTTCGCTTGTACCGTGAGAGTGTTTGTGCTGGATCCAGGAGTAACTGATTGTGGTCAGAGAGATGGTTAATTGGCCAAATGTATGTTATATTTCAAGTGAATATGCAGAGGAGGCCAATAAGATCATCATATCACAAGAGTATTTTGCTTCACCCACATCAACTTGTTTATGCTATTAATTCAGTCTTGTAGAGGTTTTTACACTCTACATTTCCTCCATGATCTTGAACTGATTATGTGCTATTTTTCTTATATAAAAATAAATATGCCCTAAGTGTCACTGAAATTGAACTTTACTAAACATGTGAAGGATTAGATATTGTGAAAGGTTACACTCGTACTTGCATCCAAATACTCTAAGAATACCAACCAAAGATAATCACCGGAGAATGCCATGACCATATTTGATGCTACTCATTAAAAGTGCCTACTATGGAAAGATCAAATTTTTACTCTCATTTTGAAATATTCGATAGACAACTTGTATTGTCCGCATCCTTTTGATCGATTTTTTTAGTGGCTAAATTTTCACACATTGAATCCCCCAACTATAATTTACAAATATTATTAATGATTTATGAAACAAATGTTGCTCAGAAAAGTAATATAAAATCAAAACAACACTAGTAGAAAAAGGGCCTATTGTCCCGGTTCGTAAGGGCCTTTTGTCCCAGTTCCTGAACCGGGACTAAAGGGTCGGTACTAATGCCCTGTCCCTTTAGTCCCAGTTCAATCTAGAACCGGGACAGATGGGCCTCCACGTGGCCTGTGCGGGAAGCCCAGGCAGGAGGGCCTTTTGTCCCGGTTGGTGGCACCAACCGGGACCAATAGGCATCCACGCATCCGCATTTCTGTGGCTGGGGTTTTTGTTTTTTAAAGGGGGGGGGTTGGGGGGTTTTGGGGGGTTAATTTAGGTGTTTCATATATTGTGTTAGCTAGCTATAATTAATAGAGAGAAGTGTCCTCTCTTATGTCCGTGCTTGGTCGATGCTACGTACTATACATACGTATAGAGAGGACTAGACATGCTAGCTAGCTAGTAAGCAAACAAAGGAAATAGAAGATCGTCATGAACATATATGCATACAGAGAGAAGTGATATCGACCACCTCTCCTTCTCCGAGAGATTGGTCGAACAACAAGTTCTCGTATATCTATCCGACACTACTGGCTACATATATACAATAATTATCTCTTACAAATATAATCTCCTAACATACGGACTCATGATCTACATAGTATTCTCCGTCTTCCGCGATCACGTGGTCAAGAAAGAATGCCGCCAATTCCTCTTGAATTGCTCGCATGCGAGCTGGTGCTAGGAGTTCATCCCGCTTCCGAAACATCTAATTTGAAGAAGGGGGTCAATACATATATATATATATATATGAATGAATGAAACTCAACACAAATGATGGTAATAAAATAAAATTGTGAATGTTGTTATTTACGTACTTCATATTGTTCGTCAGAGTAGCCCCGCTCACAGGTCGTATGGCGGATGGACTCGCAAACGTAGTATCCACAGAAATCATTCCCTTATTCCTGCCACAACCACTTTACAAGAAATAGAGGTCAATCAAACTGATAAGCAAGAATGCCAAATGGTATTGATGAAACTAGCGCTTGAATCAATAGGAGATGCACGGAACATGCTACTATAGTACTTACTTTCGGGTGTCTAAATTGCAGCTTCTTCGGGAGTCCTGGAGCTTTTTTGTTGAATTTTTTCCAAACCCTACCAGACAAAGAAAACAATTACTTGATATATCAGGAAATGAACAAAGTTGCTGATATGGTGGATAATGATCGATTTAACTTACTTCTCGAGCATTTGAGTCATGTCCGCATAGTCCTGGGGATCTTTTCGTCTTGAGTCTAAGACGGTTACTAGTCCCTGCTCAAGCTTAATCTCTAGGAGAATATAGTGGAAACTGCACACGCATGCATAACTCATCAATTACATTACTATAACCTTGACTAATATATAAGGGAACCGAATACGCACAAGACAGTAACACTCACTTGAAGTTGTAAGGAAAGAGTATTATATCTTTCTTTTCATTTATTACCAACGATCGTAGCAAGTTGGCCTCAGTATCTGCGGCATGAAATTTAGCCTCAGTTGCATCTATGAGATATGTGTTAATGAACCCAATATCACCGACTTGTCTTTTCTTCAATTCGGCGATCTTCAATCTGCATAATATAGTGAGGATAATTATAAATACATGCAATGAAAGAGCTGAGCTATATAGAGAGACTTAATGACAGAAGTAGTACTACTTACAGACAGTAGCAGGTGACCGTTGCTTTACCGAGGGCCAATTGATTGAAAAACTGAAAGAACTCCTCAAATGGAACATGCAACAGTTCAATTCCAATGAGGTCATGCTCCTTTTTAACTCTCACATACAAAGTACTCCTCCCCCCAGACTCTCTACTGATTTTCAAGTACCAATCATGCAATCTTCGCATCATCGTTGATAGAGATCTTTCATCTTTGACGAGAGGCTTCCCGTACTCATATCTTTGTATCTGCACCTCCATGAAATCATAATGTACATCGTCGGGCAGGTAATCACCAAGATTGCTATAACCGGGCACCATCCTCGGATCATTAGCGATGATGTCGCTAGGCACCTTGAGGGGGGGGCACAATTGCTTCGCTTGTTCACCAAGCTGGGCAATTTGTTTCTCAGCTCGTCGTTCTTTCAGCCTTTGATCACTGATAGTACTTCCCGACCGCTCCGCTTCGGAAAATTCCTTTCCAATAATGCGCTCATAGTTTTCTTTCGGCAGAGACTTGGGTGGTTTTGTCAGGGCAACCAGAGTGCGCTTTGCTTTCACCGGATCTACCTTCTCCTCTGGAGGTGGATGTTTCTTTGCTTTCACCCCTTCAAAGAACTTCCTCACTTCTTCTCGCGTGAACTCGGCGTTCTCCTCCGGGGTCCTCTCGTATGGTAACTTCTCTGGAGTCTTCAGAGAAGGACCGAATCTGTATGTCCTCCCGCCTCTGGCTGTACTACTAGACGCCTGCAGAGCAGACAGAGTGGTTGTCTTCTTTACTTGCTTACGAGGCAGAGGAAAAGGACTACGACGCGCCGGAGCAGCCGGAGCGGCAGGAGGTCTCTTCCGCCCTTGCTGACGAGGCGGAGAAGGAGGAGGCTGGCTGCTCGGGCGCGCCGGCGCAGGCGAAGAAGGAGGCGGAGTGCCGCCATGCGCCGGAGAAGGAGCCGGCCGAGTGCCCTGATCGTCACTCACCGGAGGAGGAGGCGGTGGAGGAGGCGGAGTGCCCTGACTCGCCGGAGGAGGAGGAGGAGGCGGAGGCGTCCAGTTCGGAAGGTTGATGAGCTCCTTCCACCATAGGCATGGAGTCTTCAGAGCAGAACCCAGCCGAGTCTCCCCTTCACTGGTAGGGTGGTCAAGCTGGAGGTCCTCAAATCCCTCCATTATTTCATCCACCATCACCCTAGCATATCCTTCTGGAATCAGCCGACGGTGAAAAGTTGTGTCGGGTTCAGTAGGAAAAACAAAGCCAACAGCCGCCTTGACCTTCATATTAATCCATTGCGTCATAAGGCGGCAATTTTGAGACTCCGTGATAGCATCCACGGGATAGCTGGCAGGAGCCATCAAGACATGCTCCGGCTGAGGCAGCTCGGTGGAAGCCACGCTGCTTCTCCGCTGAGATGGCAGGGTAGCTTCGGGGGAAGCTTCGGCAGTTCGTTTGCTGCGATTTGCTTCTCGTTCCTCTATCGCTTGTACCCTTGCTTGCAGCGCCTGCATTTGGGTCTGCTGCACTTTTTTCCTCCTCTCCTGGCATTTGTAACCGCCTGTGTCCGGAAACCCAATGTTCCACAGAATGGAGCCTGGTGTGCCTCGTGTCTATCCAGGGTGCTCAGGATTCCCGAGGGCCATTGTGAGCTCGTCGTTCTCTCTGTCTGGAACGAACATCCCTTGCTCTGCTGCTTCGATATACTGCTGAAGCTTCTTGACTGGTATGTCCATTTGATCGTTCGTCCAAATGCACTTCCCTGATACAGGGTCCAAGGTTCCGCCAGCCCCGAAGAACCAAGTCTGGCAACGGTCTGGCCAGTTATTTGTCTCTGGTTCGATCCCTTTATCAACCAGATCATTCTCAGTCTTGGCCCACTTAGGCCGGGCTACGAGGTAGCCACCTGACACCGTGTGATGGTGATGCTTCTTCTTCGCAGCATTTTGCTTGTTTGTTGCTGACATCTTCTTACTCTTTTCTGATGTCTTGTGGGCCACAAATGTGGGCCAGTGATCTCTGATCTTCTCATATCTGCCCTTGAATTCTGGTGTCTCTTTATTTTCGACAAACTTATTCAGCTCTTTCTTCCACCTCCTGAATAGTTCTGCCATCCTCTTAAGAGCAAAAGACTTGATTAATTGCTCTTTAACTGGCTTCTCCGGATCATCCTCTTGCGGTAGGGTGAAATTTGACTTCAGCTCAGTCCAAAGATCATTTTTCTGCATATCATTGACATAAGACACCTCAGGTTCTTCTGTAGCCGGCTTATAACCATTGCTGGATGCTGATCGGGATCTTGTCCCTAACCAAAACCCTGCACTGAGCAACAAATGCGCTCTTTGTCCGGAGGGGTTCAATCGGTTGGCCGTCGGGCGCGATTGCTATGATCTCAAACTTTTCATCCGAGCTCAACTTTTTCTTCGGGCCTCGTCTCTTTACCGAAGTTGTGCTCGATCCGGAGGGCTAGAAAAAAGAACAAAGACTTAATTAATATGTGTACATACCAAAACAATGAATGCATCAATTAGCTAGTCAGCAGAAGCTTAACTAATATATATACCTGGCCGGACTCGGTTTGGTCACCGGAGACGTCATCACGGTCTCCTTCTTGCACCGACATTGGGTCACCGGAGCCGTCCTCACGGTCTCCTTCTTGCACCGGCATTAGGTCACCGGAGCCATCATAATCATTGCCAGCTGCTTCCAGACCATCGGTGTCGTTGAGAAACAACGAGCAGACGGCATCACTTCCTCGTGCGATTATGTCCCCCAACAACTCTTCTTGTACTTCGTCTTGGGCGGTGTCCATAGTTTCTACAAATATTTACAACATGGCAGTTATTATTCAAACATGACAGATGGATATATTAGTGCAAACGTAGAACTAATATTAATTAGTGGCCTCGACGCTGCTTCTCTAGGGTCTGGGGTGGCCTCGAGGCTGCTTCTCTAGGGTTTGGGAACTCCTCTATTCTTTTTTCTCCTCTTTTTTTCTTCTTCTTACTCTTTTTTTATTGGGAACGAGGGTCGTCGAGGGTCGCCGAGCGGTAGAGGAAACCCTAAATAGCAAGTATCGTGGGTGTGAGATACATGTGGCCGTCGGTGTCGGACACTACATCCACGTCCCACAAGTGACGCGGGTCGACGCCCGCGTCACTTGTGGGACGTGGATGTACTGTCCGACACCGACGGCCACATGTATCTCACACCGACGATACTTGCTATTTAGGGTATATCGACCCCCCTCGTGTTGAAGTTATCGGGAGGTGGTATATATATCGACCCCCTCATGTTGAAGTTATCGGAAGGGGGTATATCGACCCCCCTCATGTTGAAGTTATCGGGAGGGGGTATATCGACCCCCCCTCGTGTTGAACTTATCGGGAGGGGTATATCAACGACGACAGATCCGATAAAACATAAGAATACGAAGAAGAAATAAAAAGAGGAGAAGAAGAAAGGAATAGAGGAGAAGATCAATGAAAAAAAGAAGAAAAAAAAGAGGAGAAGAAGAAGGGAATAGAGGAGAAGAAAAAATAGAATTTTTTTCTATTTTTTCTTCTTCTCCTCTATTCCTTTCTTCTTCTCCTCTTCCTTTTCTTCCTCTCCTCTTCTTCTCCTCTTCCTTTTCTTCCTCTCCTCTTCTTCTCTTTTTTCCTCTTCTTATTTTCCTTTTTCCTCTCCTAAGTATATAAAACTTTTCAAGAAATGAAACTAACCTAAAATGTACTAAATCAGAGAACATATATAGATAATCCTTTTCTAAATATTTAAATCTAACTTTTGCATATATGAACACATATACACAAAGAACATACAAACATATATACATTTCTATAAAAAAGCAAAATATAAAATACAAACATATATATGAAAAAAAATCTGAAAAGAAGCAATATACACAATATATATACTGACATATATACATAATATACATAAAGAAGCAATATACACAATATACAGAAGCATATAATATATGAAAAAACAGGGGGGGCACACCAATGGAGGGGCAGGGCGACGGCGACGGGTGGGCCGGGCGACGGCGACGGGCGGGGCGGGGCAACGGCGACAGGCGGGGCAGGGGCGGGGTGACGGCGACGGGCGGGGCAGGGCGACGACGACGGGAGGCCGGGGCATGCGACGCGCGTTGGGGCAGGGCGGCGAGTGGCGTCGGGCGAGGGCACGGCCGACGGCGAGGCACGAGCGACGGTGACGGCGCGGTCGGGGGCGACTGCAGGGGCGGCGGACGGCGTCGGGGCAGCTTGGCGGCATCGTCGGGGGCAAATGGTCGATGAGAAACTGAAATTTTCACAAGTCCTGGTTATATACCAAGAGCATTGGTCCCGGTTCGTGGCACCAATCGGGACCAGGTTGGTGCCACCAACCGAGACCAAAGACCTCTTTTCAGTAGCCCAAATGGCGGGAAGCGGCGGCTTTGGTCCCGGTTGGTGGCACCAACCGGGACTAAAGGTGGGCATTGGTCACCCACGAACCGTGACCAATGCCCCCTTTAGTCCCGGTTGGTGCCATCAACCGGGACCAAAGGCCTACGCCTGCCAAAGTCATGGTGCGGTGGGATGTTTAGTCCCACCTCGCTAGCTGAGGAGCGGTCGCACCTGTTTATAAGCGCTGCCCCGCCCTCTCCATTGAACTCCTCAGAACTGTAGGCCTTTGGGCCTAATCTCACACCGCTATGCCTATGGGCCTGCTGGGCCTTCTGCGGGCCTGAATCCTGGCCCATGGATGGGCTTCTAGTCGTATTCAGGCCGTGGTGGCCCAGTAGGTGGCATTTTTTTTACTATTTGTTTTTTCATTTCTACTTAGAACTAAATACTTATAGTTTTTTAGTGATTTTTTTCTTTTATGTCACAAAAATTATAAACTTTCTGTTAGTGCCATTAGTTTAAAATTTGAATAGTTTAAATTTGAATTTTTTAAAATTTATGTGAATCACTAGTTTATGAATAACTTTACTATAAAAATTGATTTTTTAGTCATTCTTTTTCCTGCTATTTAATATTACCGTGTTTTATCATTATACTCAATTTGGTAATTTTAGTTAGTCATAAAAAATATTATAGAACAAAATACTTATAATTTTTTAGTGATTTCTTTTTCCTTTTAGGTCACAAAAATTATAAACTTTCTGCATTATTTACTTTCTTTTGTTTTTTGCTTTATTTTTTAATTATTTTTGCTTTTAATTTTAGAAAAATTATAAACTTTCTGTTAGTGCCATTAGTTTTCAAATTTGAAAACATTTTTTTAGTTTTTTAGTTTTCTTTGTTGCTTTATTTATTTTATTTTGTTTCTACTTACAACAAAATACTCATTGTTGCTATTTTTATTTTTTTCAGTTTTTTTGTTTTGTTTTCTGTATTATTTATTTTCTTTTGTTTTTTGCTTTATTTTTTAATTCTTTTTGCTTTTAGGTCAGAAAAATTATAAACTTTTTGTTAGTGCCATTAGTTTTAGAAAAATTATAAACTTTCTGTTAGTGCCATTAGTTTTCAAATTTGAATAGTTAAAATTTGAATTCTTTGAAATTTGTGTGAATCACAAGTTTGTGATTAACTTTACTAAAAAATGAACATAGATGCACCTATAGAGAAAATTCGACCTAAATTCATAGTTTTCAAATGAACTCTGAAAAAGTTGGCATAGCATACTCATGTGTTACAAAGTTGGCATGGTATCATCATAATAGTTGCGGGAGAAAGTCTTCACTTTTTCTTCGCTTGTGTCATTTGCTTATTGCGCCGTAACCATGGATAATATTCATCGTTCATCAGGATGCTTGGGTCAGCCTTGACATTGAAGGGAGGAATTTCATGAAACTTTTCATAATCTTCAGACATATCTATCTTGGCCTCCACTCCCAGGATATCCCTTTTTCCTGAAAGAACTATGTGGCGCTTTGGCTCATCGTATGATGTATTCGCTTCCTTATCTTTTTTTTCTCGATTTGGTAGTCATGTCCTTCACATAGTGCCACATCATTGGCTAGGACGAACGGTTCATCAGTGTACCCAAGATTTTTTAGATCCACTGTTGTCATTCCGTACTGTGGGTCTACCTGTACCCCGTCGCCTTACAGATTGACCCATTTGCACCTTAAACAAAGGGACCTTAAAATCATGTCCGTAGTCAAGTTCCCACATGTCCACTATGTAACCATAATATGTGTCTTTTCCGCTCTCGGTTGCTGCATCAAAGCGGACACCACTGTTTTGGTTGGTGCTCTTTTGATCTTGGGCGATCGTGTAAAAGGTATTCCCATTTATCTCGTATCCTTTGTAAGTCAATACAGTCAAAGATGGTCCCCTGGACAACAAGTACAGCTCATCACAAACAGTGTTGTCACCTCTGAGATGTGTTTCCAACCAACTACTGAAAGTCCTGATGTGTTCACATGTAATCCAGTCGTCGCACTGCTCCGGGTGTTTGGAGCGCAGACTGTTCTTGTGTTCATCGACATACGGGGTCACCAAGGTAGAGTTCTGTAGAACTGTGTAGTGTGCTTGAGACCAAGAATATCCGTCCCTACATATTATTGAGTCACTTCCAAGAGTGCCTTTTCCAGTCAGTCTCCCCTCATACCACGATTTAGGGAGACCTATCATCTTAAGGCCAGGAATGAAGTCAACACAAAACCCGATAACATCCTCTGTTTGATGGCCCATGGAGATGCTTCCTTCTGTCCTAGCGCGGTTACATATTGTGTAACATATTGTGAAACATATTTCTTTAGGACTCCCATGAACCTCTCAAAGGGTAACATATTGTGTAGAAATACGGGCCCTAGGATGACAATCTCGTTGACTAGATGAACTAGGACGTGCGTCATGATATTGAAGAAGGATGGTGGGAACACCAGCTCGAAACTGACAAGACATTGCGCCACATCACTCCTTAGCCTTGGTACGATTTCTGGATCGATCACCTTCTGAGAGATTGCATTGAGGAATGCACATAGCTTCACAATGGCTAATCGGATGTTTTTCGGTAGAAGCCCCCTCAATGCAACCAGAAGCAGTTGCGTCATAATCACGTGGCAGTCATGAGACTTTAGGTTCTGAAACTTTTTCTCTGGCATATTTATTATTCCCTTTATATTCGACGAGAAGCCAGTCGTGACCTTCAAACTGAGCAGGCATTCAAAGAAGATTTCTTTCTCTTCTTTCATAAGAGCGTAGCTGGCAGGACCTTTATACTGCTTCGGAGGCATGCCGTCTTTTTCGTGCAAATGTTGCAGGTCCTCCCGTGCCTCAGGTGTATCTTTTGTCTTCCCATACACGCCCAAGAAGCCTAGCAGGTTCACGCAAAGGTTCTCCGTCACGTGCATCACGTCGATTAAAGAGCGGACCTCTAGGTCTTTCCAGTAGGGTAGGTCCCGAAATATAGATTTCTTCTTCCACATGGGTGCGTGTCCCTCAGCGTCATTCGAAACAGCTAGTCCGCCGGGACCCTTTCCAAAGATTACGTGTAAATCATTGACCATAGCAAGTACGTGATCACCGGTACGCATGGAGGGCTTCTTCCGGTGATCTGCCTCGCCTTTGAAATGCTTGCCTTTCTTTCGACATTGATGGTTGGTCGGAAGAAATCGACGATGGCCCAGGTACACATTCTTCCTGCATTTTTCCAGGTATATACTTTCAGTGTTATCTAAACAGTGCGTGCATACGTGGTATCCTTTGTTTGTCTGTCCTGAGAGGTTACTGAGAGCGGGCCAATCGTTGATGGTCACGAACAGCAACGCCTTTAGGTTAAATTCCTCCTGTCTGTGCTCATCCCACGTATGTACACCGTTTCCATTCCACAGCTGTAAAAGTTCTTCAACTAATGGCCTTAGGTACACATCAATGTCATTGCCGGGTTGCTTAGGGCCTTGGATGAGAACTGGCATCATAATGAACTTCCTCTTCATGCACATCTAAGGAGGAAGGTTATACATACATAGAGTCACGGGCCAGGTGTTGTGATTGCTGCTCTGCTCCCCGAAAGGATTAATGCCATCCGCGCTTAAAACAAACCATACATTCCTTGGGTCCTTTGCAAACTCATCCCAGTACTTTCTCTCAATTTTTCTCCACTGCGACCCGTCAGCGGATGCTCTCAACTTCCCGTCTTTCTTCCGGTCCTCACTGTGCCATCGCATCAACTTGGCATGCTCTTCATTTCTGAACAGACATTTCAACCGTGGTATTATAGGAGCATACCACATCACCTTCGCAGGAACCCTCTTCCTGGGGGGCTCGCCGTGAACATCACCAGGGTCATCTCGTCTGATCTTATACCGCAATGCACCGCATACAGGGCATGCGTTCAGATCCTTGTATGCACCGCGGTAGAGGATGCAGTCATTAGGGCATGCATGTATCTTCTCCACCTCCAATCCTAGAGGGCATACGACCTTCTTTGCTGCGTATGTACTGTCGGGCAATTCGTTATCCTTTGGAAGCTTCTTCTTCAACATTTTCAGTAGCTTCTCAAATCCTTTGTCAGGCACAGCATTCTCTGCCTTCCACTGCAGCAATTCCAGTACGGTACCGAGCTTTGTGTTGCCATCTTCGCAATTGGGGTACAACCCTTTTTTGTGATCCTCTAACATGCGATCGAACTTCAGCTTCTCCTTTTGACTTTCGCATTGCGTCCTTGCATCGACAATGACCCGACGGAGATCATCATCATCGGGCACATCGTCTGGTTCCTCTTGATCTTCAGCAGCTTCACCCATTGCAACATCATTGGGCACATCGTCTGGTTCCTCTTCATCTTCACCAGCTCCCCCCGTTGCAGCATCACCGTATTTAGGGGGCACATAGTTGTCATCGTACTCTTCTTCTTCGCCGTCTTCCATCATAACCCCTATTTCTCCGTGCCTCGTCCAAACATTATAGTGTGGCATGAAACCCTTGTAAAGCAGGTGGGAGTGAAGGATTTTCCGGTTAGAGTAAGACCTCGTATTCCCACATTCAGTGCATGGACAACACATAAGACCATTCTACTTGTTTGCCTCAACCGCATCGAGAAACTCATGCACGCCCTTAATGTACTCAGAGGTGTGTCTGTCACCGTACATCCAGTGCCGGTTCATCTGCGTGCATTATATATAATTAAGTGTCCAAACTAATAGAAGTTCATCATCACATTAAAACCAAAGTGCATACATAGTTCTCATCTAACAACATATAGCTCTCCAGAGCATCTAATTAATTAAACCATACATTGAAACTATGTAAAACATTTCAATGCGAAAACAAATGCGATCATAATCGCAACCAAGGTAACAATTGATCCAACGACATAATGATACCAAGCCTCGGTATGAATGGCATATTTTCTAATCTTTCTAATCTTCAAGCGCATTGCATCCATCTTGATCTTGTGATCATCGACGACATCTGCAACATGCAACTCCAATATCATCTTCTCCTCCTCAATTTTTTTTATTTTTTCCTTCAACAAATAGTTTTCTTCTTCAACTAAATTTAACCTCTCGACAATACGGTCGGTTGGCATTTCCGATTCACATACATCCTACATAAATAAAATCTATGTCACATTGGTCGGCATAATTTTCATAAACAATAAATGAACCAATAGTTATATAGATAATATATATAGCACATCTGAATCATAGACAGGACGAGGGCCGACGGGGGAGGATACCAAAACCATCGCACTATATAAGATGCAATAATAAAAGTAAGAAAATAATACAAGTATCTATGTAAACATACAATTAAGAATAGTTTTCCTTTCAGAAAGAAGAAAAGAACAAGAGGCTCACCATGGTGGTGCCAGCGATGAGCTCGGCGCGGGTGATCGACGGTGGTGAAGACGGGGACGGGGCGTGACGGACCGCTAAACCTAGAAAAATATTGAGGAAAAAGGAGCTTGGAGGTCGAGCTTGGAGAGGAGAAAGCTTAAGTAGTGTGGCTCGGGCATTCCATCGAACACCTTGTGTGCATAGGAGGTGAGCTAGAACACCACCAAGCCCTCTCCCCCTTGGCCAGAAAAAAACAGAGCAGTGTGCTCTGCTCTTACACGAGGGGGTATATATAGGCACCTCATTGGTCCCGGTTGGTGGCATGAACCGGGACTAAAGGGGAGCCTTTGGTCCCGGTTCAAGCCACCAACCGGGACCAATGGTGGTGGGCCAGGAGCGAGGCCCATTGGTCCCGGTTTGTCCCACCAACCGGGACCAAAAGGTCCAGATGAACCAGGACCAATGGCCCAGGTGGCCTGGCCGCCCCCCTGGTCTCACGAACTGGGTCCAATGCCCCCATTGGTCCCGGTTCTGAACTGAACCGGGACTAATGGGCTGACCCGGCCTGGACCAAAGCCCTGTTTTCTACTAGTGCAACTTGCCTCTTTATGCCTTCTCCAATTGGTAAATGAATTTTCTTCCTTTTTAATGATATTTTTTGGATGCTCGATGAAAATTGTGGAGCCACCATTTGTAATCCTGGGGATTATGTGTGGTACGGTTGTTGCATGCACCCAGCCATTTGTGTCTCTATCTCTGTCTGTTGGCCATACAGGATTACTTGCTGCATTTGGTGGTTGGGCGTGAATTTTGGAGTTGATGTGACCACGTGCATGAGAGTAGGAGATGTTGTATCTATGATGTGTCTCTCACTATTTGGTCTAGGCATTTATTTTCTGCTTGCATGCGTAGAACATGTTAGGTATATTGACACACAATTTTTAACAGTTCTTTTCCTGGCAGTTTAATGTAACTGATTTTCCTTTTTTCCCTATTTGCATGGGATGTCAACAGCCTTGACACATAATATTTGTCACCGTAACGATTTTGCTTTGTTTTATTATATTATATGGTACATGATAAAAAACAAATGTTGTCATAGTTTAGAAGAGGATTATATACACAGACCAGTTCACCATGAATATTACAATGAAAAAGGAAAGGAGAAACGGAACAACTCACTTCAGAAGCCTTCAAGGGCAATCTTTTGAAGCGAGATGAGATAAAAAAGGAGACAGTTAAATACTTGAGCGCGTTGATGTCGGATAGGAAGCCACCGATGCAGACAGGGCACCATCTTCTCGGGGGCTACCACGCTCCATCGTGGAAGCATGGGTTCTTTGCTTCGAAGGCGAGGGAAGGACTCCAAAAGGAAGCCCAGAAATTATTCACTTCCCTGCATACTGTATGATCTAGCTTAACTAAAGAAAATCTGAAAGCAGCATTTGGTGTACTACAAGAGTATAATAAATCTATCATTGATTAACGGCTAATGAACCACGTGCGGAGCATGGTGGTCCACCACATCCCCGGCGCCCGGACGCTCTTCTTCGTGAACAAAGGCGGCGGCGGCTAACGACCGAGACCGTAGCGGACGACCAAGACTGAGGCCATGAAGAACGGTCAAGATGGTGACTAACGCAAGGCCATGTTCATGGGCTGATCGTCGTGGTAGGTGGTGTCCGCTCGCACCTCACGTGCCACCCCGCCATCGTAGATGATGTAAGGGTCGGAAACAATGAATAAGGAATCAATCGGAAGTTTGTGCCAACCGATCTTTTGTAGGAGTAGGAGGTAGCGTGAATCCCCTCTTTCTTTGTTTAGAAGAATGCCGGACCTCCACAACGTCAAACCATAGAACAAAGCTCCTTTCGGTCGAACCCTAGGAAAGACGACTTTACCTTTTTCGTTGATAGTCTGAGTTCGAGATACTATAGTCTCCCCCGCGTTCATTGCCTCCGTCATGGTTAGGACACCACTTCCCCCAAGGACCTTCTTGTGTGCGGTTCGCTGCCAGAGCACAGCAAACGACACCGTATATGTCGCTGGGGTTGCCAGCCGTGGTGAAGACCACAACATAGGTTGCGACCAAGGATACCGGTGAGTCCGTGAGGCATGGTCCAGCGGCGGTCAGGGACCCGGCACAGCGACACATGCATCATCCCTGCTCCGCCTTAAGTTGGATGTGGCTCCTGGCGCGCTTGACTACGCCGGCCTGCTGACCCAGTAAACCAATGTTGTGACCCGACCCGAATGGATCGAAGTCTTTGTGCTTAAGTGTCATCCCTGGATCGGTATGCTGACACACACAGTACTCGAGGATTTATAACAGAGTTCAGTCACATGTAAGAAGTAACGTAAATACTATTACCTCAATCCATATAGCGGAAGTAACATCAAAATTGTGGAGTCCCCATAACACCAACGACAAAGTTGAGTGTAGACATCGTAACCCTAACATATCACTTACTTGTCGTATGATTCCTGCAACATGAGACGTTGCAGCCATGTAGGCCAGTATGTTGAATGTACTCGCAATTTCACACCATAGAATAATAATGAAAATGTCTATCTCTATATGCATATTTGGTTGGTGGAGGCTCTATTTTATTTTTGCATAAAGCTAATTTTTCCCTATAACAAAGGAATAAATTTTATTTTACTACCAAGTTTATGCTATTATTGAGAAGGTTCCTCCAATTCAGTCCCAAAATTCCCAAAATATTAATAACCCAATACATTAATTAATTAACGTGATGAGATCAACCAATAATCCACTTCTAGATAGTCAAAGTTGTCCATAACCAGGGACATGGCTAATCATGATTAGTTTGTACACTTTGCAGATGTTTGCGCACTTTTCCCCACAAGACTCGATCTCCTCCGTTGAATTCCTCGCATTGCCTGATGTTTGAGAACCGGATGATCGAGACATAGTCTTTCCAAAGAGGTCCCCTTAACCGATAGATATGCAGGTACACCTACAATTCCCCTACATCTGCTAGCCTATCATGGAAAGGTTTCCCACAACTTACTCAACTACGCCAGAGCCCATAATGACTTGTGGCTGAAGGAAATATGCCCTAGAGGCTATAATAAAGTTGTTATTTATATTTTCTTATATCATGATAAATGTTTATTATTCATGCTAGAATTGTATTAACTAGAAACTTAGTACATGTGTGAATACATAGACAAACAAAGTGTCACTAGTTTGCCTCTACTTGACTAGCTTGTTGAATCAATGATGGTTATGTTTCCTAACCATAGACATGAGTTGTCATTTGATTAACGGGATCACATCATTAGAGAATGATGTGATTGACTTGACCCATCCGTTAGCTTAGCACGATGATCATTTAGTTTGTTGTTATTGCTTTCTCCATAACTATACATGTTTCTATGACTATGAGATCATGCAACTCCGAATACCGGAGGAACACTTTGTGTGCTACCAAATGTCACAACGTAACTGGGTGATTATAAAGGTGCTCTACAGGTGTCTCCGATGGTGTTTGTTGAGTTGGCATGGATCAACATTAGGATTTGTCACTCCGATTGTCGGAGAGGTATCTTTGGGCCCTCTCGGTAATATACATCACAATAAGTCTTGCAAGCAATGTAGCTAATGAGTTAGTTACAGGATGTAGCATTACGGAACGAGTAAAGAGACTTTACGGTAACGAGATTGAACTAGGTATTGAGATACCGATGATCGAATCTCGGGCAAGTAACATATCGATGACAAAGGGAACAACATATACCGTTATGCGGTTTGACCGATAAAGATCTTTGTAGAATATGTAGGAGCCAATAGTGTTCGTACTGAACTACGGTCACATCTATTTAGGAAAGATGGTAAGATTTTTACTATTTGTCCTCAGTGCATCTTTTGCATACATTATTTTTAAGCTAAACTTCATTGCTAAGTATGTTACTATACGATGTTCTTCAACAGGGACTCCCGATGAATGTTGTGCCTCATTGGATCGAGACTAAAGGTCGCATGAGAATTGTTAGCTTACGGTCAAAACATCCTACAATGCACTTTAGTGCATTCGGGATTTTTATAGCGATGAATGCTTAATAGTGAAAGACTGGAGCAAAATTGTGAATGATCGCAGAGAAGTACTAGGGGCAGCAATCAGCAGTGCAGCCCACGATTAGGAGACAGGTTCATCTGCATGCTCCAACTTGATGAAGCAGGAGTGCTACACATGTTTTATACTATTTTACCTGAGAGAGAGCAGCAGGAGTTATTAGCTAGCTAGAAATGAGTTATGATGATCAAATAGCTAGTGTTGGTGGTAATGACTATGATGATTATTATTAGCTAGTGTTGGTGGTGATTAGATATAGCTACCGCAGCTAGTGTTGATGGTGATTAGCTAGCTAGAATGAGTTTGAAGATGATGATGTGTGCTACACTATGACTATGATGATTAAATAGCTACTGTTGGTGGTAATGACTATGATGATGATTAAATAGCTTGTGTTGGCGGATTAGATTCAAGTGGAGGCAACATGTGGTGCACATCGAAAGTACTACTAGTCCAAACTAGATCAAGTTTAGATTAGTAGTATATTTTTGACATGCACCACATGTTGCCTCCACTTGAACCTAATCCACCTTCATTTGACACACTGTTATGGACATATTGATATAACAACCTCATAATTGGTATTATATCAAAATTTGTATAACGGCGTATAAATCACTAAAAATGGAAAAATGAAAAAAAAATACTAGTAGCGATGGACAGGAAACACGCTACTACTAGTTAGATTAGCAGTAGCACCGGGGTAAACATGCACCGCACGTGCTACTGCTAAGTGACAGTTGTAGCGCCTTACTAGTAGCGCGGTTCCCTGTGCTACTAATAGGCATGAAACCCATGCTACTACTAGGCTTTTCCCTAGTAGTGCCTTCACACAAGAAACAAGTAATATGCCTAGTTGGGCATTCTTCAGCTGGGTGAGTTTCTTCACAATGAGGGCATTCATCCTTGTTTTCTTTATGGTTGTGTCATATTTCTCCATAAAGTTTGCATGCACAAGGTTTCTTCATATCATTTCCATAAGACTTCAGTTTTTGTGGCACAAGACGAGACTTTAGGAGAGTCAACTTATATTCTTCCCAAGTGATTTCTTCTTGCCATCCATTGATAGCTTGATACATACTCAACCAAGTAGCAGCACTTTTTTCAATGTATTGAAGAACATGCTAGGCCATATCCTTTTCGGCTATAGTGTAATCTTCCACGTTGTGAATCCACTTTTCTGTCTCCAATTGAGTCACTGATCCAGAAAATGTGAGTTCATCTACATATACCTTCTAGTGGGTCAAAGGGTTTTGGGTAAGGACGAGATAAGATTGGGGAGAGGGGGAAAAAGGTACCCATACCAACAAAAGACACAACAACTAAAATATGGAATAACTCCCCACATTCATTCAGTACAATCAATCCTATAGTACTGCCACCCACATAAGTTGGTATGGTCAGATACTCTAATCGCAAAATGTTTATCTTTATTCACACATGGTGGGCTATAGCTAGATTAGCTTCTTCATGTCCTGGTTCATGTCTCCGCTGGCTTCTTTCGATCGTGCTTGATCTTCTCAAGTCCTTCTGATAGATCATCTCTATTGACGCGAAGTCTCTTGTGACGTCCTTAAATATCTTGGAGTTGCGTTTGAAGCTTATGGATTTCAACATACATGGCATGAACCATGGTCCTACTGTCCTTCAATTCCTGACTAATTTTTGGTATCTCAAGGTTTTGCTCCTCCAAGTTAGCTAGTTTCAGCTTCTGGGTCATGAGTTCTTCACGAAGTGCTTCCTTGCCAAATAAGGCTTCCAGAGGGTCCATCCGAAAATTCTTGATGTAATACTCCGGATCCTGGTGATACACCAGCTGAGGTTAAAACTTCATATTTTGCTCGTTCATGAAGCTGATAGGTGCTCCATCAGCATTCTTCCATCCAATCCTTCTGAGAAAATGCAGGCTTAACTCAGCATCGTGACGATAGCACAAGCGGGCGATAGCATCATGGATAGTCGTGTTTATGCCCATGTCTTTGCCATGAGCTATCATTCCATAGTTGATATCCCTTGTATTGGGGTTTTCTGGACGACCAAAAATTTGAGTTTTCATGCTCCATGTTCCGGTCTTCCTCTGAGACATCTTGATCTCACGTATTGGCAGCTTCAATAGTCTGACAAGTTCCATAAGGGCTGGACCATAGGGAAAGTCTTCGTAGTGTTGTCTTTGCTTCAGGGTGAAGCTCCTCATCTAAAATATGGAAGCCAGGGGTTCTTCAGAGCCTTCAAATTCTCCGAGTCTTCGGAGTCTTCAACTGTTGTAGTTTCTAATGTACGGTAAAATCCTCTTTATTCTGAAGTGGTCTTAGATGTCTGATATCTTGTACTTCTTGGAGTGGTCTCGTCATTCGAATCTTTGTGAGGTCAAAAGGGGAAAGGGGTATAGTCTAACTACTTGAGGTGAGAGGAAAATACTTGGTAAATCTTAGAAAAGATGAGAGTTAAGTGATCTCTTTTGAAAATACAGTTTTAGAGAAATCATTTCCTAAGGACTTGTCAGTTTCTAGGGGTCACGTCCTACAGTCAACATGTGCTCTGATACCATCTTGTAGCGACCTGACCCGAATGAATCGAAGTCTCTGTGCTTAAGTGTCATCCCAGGATCGGTATGCTGACACACACAGTACTCGAGGATTTATAACAGAGTTTAATCACATGTAAAAAGTAATGTAAATACTATTACATCAATCCATATAGCGGAAGTAACATCAAAATTGTGGATTCCTAATAACACCAACGGCAAAGTTGAGTGTAGACATCGTAACCCTAACGTATCACTTACTCATCGTATGATTCCTGCAACATGAGACATTGCAGCCATGTAGGTCAGTACATTGAATGTACTGGCAATTTCACACCATAGAATAATAATGAAAATGCCTATCTCTATGTGCATATTTGGCTGGTGGAGGCTCTAACTTTAATTTTGCATAAAGCTAATTTTTCCCTACAACAAATGAATAAATTTTATTTTATTACCAAGTTTATGCCATTATTGAGAACGTTCCTCCAACTCAATCCCAAAATTCCCAAAATATTAAATACCCAATACATTAATTAAGTAACATGATGAGATCAACCAATAATCCACTTCTAGATACTAAAAGTTGTCCATAACCGGGGACACAGCTAATCATGATTAGTTTGTACACTCTGCAGAGATTTGCGCACTTTTCCCCACAAGACTCGATTTCCTCCGTTGAATTCCTCGCACTGTCTGATGTTTGAGAACCGGATGATCGAGACATAGTCTTTCCGAAGAGGTCCCCTTAACCGATAGATAGGCTGATAAACCTACAATTCCCCTACATCTGCTAGCCTATCGTGAAAAAGTTTCCCACAACTTACTCAACTACGCTGGAGCCCATAATGGCTTGTGGCTGCACACAGAAGTTTCTAGTTATGAAATATTGTATGATCCCTTTGAGCCTGGGTGGCATTCCATAGGGTGATCTCACGGGTCATCCGGGATCCCCTTGGGCAAGCACTGGTTTCTCCAAGTGCCTGGGCAAGCCACTGGTTTCTCCAGGGTGCCCCAACAATTCCACCGAGATGTGTGTTGATGTTGCCACCTTAAGTTATCCTTAATTATTATTTCTCTCATAACTTGCATGAATCTCACATACCAATCCCCGTCTACGAGCATGGCTAAGCAATATATGACATAACGAATAATCCCGGGGTGTTTCAAGGATCATAGGTTCCTACCTCATGAACTACATAACAAAGCCCAGTTTTCAATCCTACTCATGCAAATTTGTGAGGGTGAACTAATGCATAGTAAAAACTAGGTATAGAAAAGTATGATCAAGGTGTAAACTTGCCTTGTACTGTTGATGAAGATTCTTCACACTCATAATTCTAGTAGTTCTACTCGTCACACTCTGATCAATCTATCGTAAGCAAACAATTATTTGCACACATAAGCAATCACTCAAAGATCCAAAAGAACGAAGAAAATACTTCGGAAACTTCAAAACCATCAAATAAAGTTTCTCGGCAGAAACATATTTTTAACAATATCAAAATTATGTGAACTTGATCTTAACAGAAAGTACATGTCAAGAGCTTCTATTTGCAAAAAGAATCAATTAAGTCAGAGTTATAAAACTCAAGTTATAGCTAAAACAAGTTTAAATTTGAATCTGATCAAATTCAAATTTTTAAAATTTAAAAAAAAATGATTTCAAGTTCTCTGGATAGATGGGATCATGATGAAGAATTTGGCGTTGGTTTCATCAAATTTCGATAAACGGTTGAAAAGTTGTGAGGGTTCGAAGATCAGGGGCTAATCTGAAGAAAAAAACTACTTCTAGGTCCCTGGCCACGTGGCGCAATGTTACAGGCTGAAAACCGTTCGCTGTGACGCTAAACTAGCAGACATTCGCTAACTAGAGCATACCGGATCGAATATTAAAAAAGCAACTAGATCTAATCACAGCCCTAGATATTGGATCAGACGGAGGAGAGGGAGTGACGGCTTACCACGGTAGTGGGCGTCGACGTCGCCGAAGAAGGAGGTCACTGTGGCTCGGACGTTGAGGGTGACGGCTGCTCTGGGGTCTGATGCGGTCACCCCAGGTACTCTTGTCGTTTACCATTATCGCCAAGTAAAGTATTTTCCAAGCGAGAGTCTGGCTATGAAAATAAGATGCAAAAGTATGTGGTTCCCGCTCTGCGTCATAAGAAGATAATGTGTGCTACGAAACATAGAGGAATCTTAGGAGTGAAGCCTGTTCCATATGCTACTGAAGTTGCTCCTCGGATCGTTCCTCAGGAGAAAGTGAAGCCTATGTTCAGAACACCTTGCCAATATTTGTACGAAGGCCAATATACGTACGTGGGTCCTGGAGGAATCAAGCCTACAAAAATGCCATGGCAGAGAAGGAGGCGTGTCCTTTTTATTTGTTTCCTACTTTAATTGGTTTTTGTGGTTCTTTTCAGTTTCTTTCTGAGTCCTCATCATGTCCTAGTCTAGGTTGGGTTTGGCCCAGGTATTACACACCACCTATATAAGCAAGGGGTGCAGCTTTATCTAGGTTTAGGTTTTAGTTTTGGCAAAAATACTCAGAACATGCATCTAGCGATGGCCGCTTATCTATGCTCATACGTTCCCTAATCAAGGTTTGATAATTGCATGTGTTTCGGCGATGTTGATCGTCAAGGCGCAAGTCTCGGTTTGATTCTTGATCTACAAGGGTCGATTTAGCTTCCTGTTCTTCTCCATGTACTTCTACTAGTGCTTATTATCCATCTGCTAATTACTCCGTTGCCGTCGCCGCTGCTAATCGCCATTAGCTTAATCCCCTGCATCTATACTAGTACTACTACTACTACCATGTACATCTTCCAGCCGCTGTTCATATCTACGATCCATCCATCCATCTAGTCTGCTACTAGTCTCCTTCACGTACACATCCACAATCTCTTCCGATTCCAACAAGATCCATTGCGTTTTCTTTTTCCAGCAAGATTGCTTCTGCTAGTACAACTGTTGGCGCATGGTGAAAGATTAGAGCAACACAAAAATCGTCTCAACGCCACTTGAGCCGTATCAGTTGGTATCAGAGAGCGCCAGATTTATCACTATGCTCGATGTCAACCGCAAGCAAGCGTGATGAGGATGAGGTGCAGGAGGATGACGGGCCGCCGCAATATGGTCCCGATCTAGACCCATGTGTCTATGCTATGTTCAAGGCTACATACCAGCACTTCGATAACCGCATGAAGGCCCTCAACGAGATGGTGACCGACGGGTTTTAGGCCATGCAGGCAGCCCTTCGTTGCCTAGAGGCAAGGGCAATCGGCACGGCTGCTCCAGCGAGGGCACAACATGCCCTGCAACGGCGAGCACCTCTACATGTCCATGACGCGGACGTTGGCAACAACGACAATGCTGAGTCCGAGGATGGTTCTGATGCTCGTGGCGACTTGCCTCGTGATACGTCTCTGTCGTATCTATAATTTTTGATTATTCCATGCCAATATTCTACAACTTTCATATACTTTTGGCAACTTTTTATAATATTTTTGGGACTAACATATTGATCCAGTGCCCAGTGCCAGTTCCTGTCTGTTGCATGTTTTTGGTTTCGCAGAATATTCATATCAAATGGAGTCCAAACGGGATAAAAACGGAAGGAGATACTTTTTGGAATATTTGGAAAATTTCGGAAGAAAAATCCACGCGAGACGGTGCCCGAGGTGGTCACGAGGCAGGGGGCGCGCCTGCCCCCTTGGACGCGCCCCCTACCCTCATGAGCCACCCGTAAGGCGGTTGACGCTCTTCTTTTGCCGCAAGAAAGCTAATTTTCGGGGAAAAAATCACGGAGAAGGTTTCAGGCCAATCGGAGTTACGGATCTCCATATATACACGAAACGGTGAAACAAAGCCAAGAGAGAACGCAGAAACAGAGAGAGACAGAGAGATAAATCCAATCTCGGAGGGGCTCTCTCCCCTCCCACGCCATGGAGGCCAAGGACCAGAGGGGCAACCCTTCTCCCATCTAGGGAGGAGGTCAAGGAAGAAGAAGAAGAAGAAGAAGAAGAAGAAGGGGGGCCCTCTCCCCCTTGCTTCCAGTGGCGCCGGAGTGCCACCGGGGCCATCATCATCACCGTCATCTTCACCAACAACTTCACCGCCTTCACCACCAACTCTTCCCCCTCTATGCAGCGATGTAACCTCTCTCTTACCTGATGTAATCTCTACTTAAACATGGTGCTCAACGCTATATATTATTTCCCTATGATGTATGGCTATCCTATGATGTTTGAGTAGATCCGTTTTGTCCTAATGGCTATTTGATGATCAAGATTGGTTTGAGTTGCATGTTTTATTATTGGTGTTGTCCTATGATGCTCTCCATGTTGTGCAAGCATGAGGGATCCCCGCTGTAGGGTGTTGCAATATGTTTATGATTTGCTTATGGTGGGTGGCGTGAGTGAACAGAAGCACAGACCCGAGTAAGTAGGTTGTTTGCGTATGGGATAAAGAGGACTTGATACTTTAATGCTATGGTTGAGTTTTACCTTAATGAATCTTTAGTAGTAGCGGATGCTTGCTAGAGTTCCAATCATAAGTGCATATGATCCAAGTAGAGAAAGTATGTTAGCTTATGCCTCTCCCTCAAATAAAATTGCAATAATGATTACCGGTCTAGTAAGTGTGGCATAGAATTGGAGCAGCAACTCTTGAAGGCGATTTTTATGAAAGTCTTCAAAACGTGGAAGTTTCAAAGACAAACGATAGAAATAAACCTATTACCATGCAGCGGAAGGTAGACTACACTAGGCAAACCATAGTCAAGTATTCAATGAAGTGAAAGCACAATGACTAACAGCAACAATGTAGTAAGGATCAGGTAGGAAGATATTATGAAGCCAAACAGAACACGCAGTCACTCAGTGAAGACAGAAGATAGTGCAATCATACAATGACTTCACAAGGACCAATAGTAAGTAAAGGGAAGGGAAGGATGAAACCAGTGACTCGTTGAAGACAATGATTTGTTGGACCAGTTCCAGTTGCTGTGACAACTGTACGTCTGGTTAGGGCGGCTAGGTATTTAAACCTGAGGACACACAGTCCCGGACACCCAGTCCGGAACACGTAGCTCAGGACACCCAGTCCTCACCATATTCCCCTTGAGCTAAGGTCACACAGACCTCGCCCAATCACTCTGGTAAGTCTTCAAGGTAGACTCCCAAACCTTCACAGACTTCGTTCACCGGCGATCCACAATGTCTCTTGGATGCTCAGAACGCGACGCCTAACCAGCTGGAGGATTCATAGTCCTCAAGTGTAATAAGTCTTCAGATCACGCAGACAAGAAGACTTAAGTGATGCCTAACACTCTTTGGCTCTGGGTGGTTAGGGCTTTATCCTCGCAAGGAATTCTCTCTCAAAGGCTTCGAGGTGGGTTGTTCTCAAACGACAAAAGCCATACTCTAACTCTGAGCAGCCAACCGTTTATGGTTGTAGGGGGTGGGCTATTTATAGTCACTAGGCAACCCGACCTGATTTGTCCGAAATGACCCTGGGTCACTAAGGAACTGACACGTGTTCCAACGGTCAGATTTCAAACACACACGATAACTTTACTTGGGCTACAAGCAAAGCTGACGTGTCCGACTCTGGACAAGATTCGCTTTCATAGTCTTCACTCGAAGACATAGTTTTTGGTTAAGCATCACTTCAGTCATTCTGACTGGTTCTCTTGGACCCCACTTAACAGTACGATGGCGCGGAAGCGTGGCAAGCGTGCATGTGTGTCCTGGTGGCGCGTGAGTCCGTGCTTATGTTGGTGTCCACTGTGTAGTCTATAGTCTAGGTCATATACGTAGCTAGCAGTAGTGGACGTCGGAGCGTCCGGTGACCGGTGTGCTGGCCGAGTCTAGAAGAGTTAGTTTGCATCAGGTTGTTAGCATGCATGCATACTCGGGTCAAGTGCGTTGCAGAGCCGAACATGGGCGTGGATGCATGTCTGATGGAAGCGTGGGCGCTGCGTTTCTGCCGGCTATAAAGTAGTAGGCTGGTTTGCTTATGTTTGAGTTGGTGCTCTGGAATAGAAAAACATGGCCATGTGTGAGGCCGGGTGAAATTCCAGTGTATCCGTCTCCTTCTATCTCCAGTCTTGAGTGAGAGAGAGAGCGGCAACAAAAATTGGTATACAGAGCTTCGGTTAGGGCGATCACCAGCGACCATGGCGCTCGTCCCACACGGCGGTGGCACGGGTGGATCGGCGACGATGGCGATGCCGATGCTGACCGCGGACAACTACACGGTCTGGACCATCAAGGCGCAGGCGATCCTCGATGTCCACACCGTATGGGAGGCGGTGGCGCCAGGCGACGCGGCGGTGAACGTGCGGAGGGACAAGTTGGCGCGCGCGTTGCTTCTTGGGGCGTTGCCGGAGGATGTGCTGCTGCAGGTGTCGATGAAGCTCACCGCCAGGGAGGTATGGGACTCCCTAAAGGTGAGGTTTGTCGGCGCCGATCGGGTCCGTGCGGCGAGGCTGACGACGCTGCGCGGCGAATTTGACCGCCTGAAGATGGCGGATGGCGAGGAGCTCGATGTGTACGGTGGGAGGCTCGCGGCGATGGCAGCGAGGTACGCCAACCTCGGGGAGACGCTGGACGACGCGGCGCTCGTCAAGAAGCTGCTGGATACGCTGCCGGATCGGCTCTTCCCCGTCGTCGCCAGCATCGAGCAGTTCCACGACGTGACGACGATGGCGTTCAACGAAGCGCTCGGGCGACTGCACACGTTCGACGAGCTAGTTCGGCGTCAATGGTAGGATAGCGGCGAGTGGGCGGACCGACAGCTCCTGTTCACGGCGGCGCAGTGGCAAGCGCGGGAGCGGTAGCAAGGCGGAGCATGAGACGACGACGACAGGCGCAGCGTAACGTCGGGGAGCGGCGGCAACAGGCGCAGGCGCTGCTACAAGTGCGGGGAGCACGGGCACTTCCGGTGCGAGTGCCCGCAGCTGCAGAAAGGACCGGGGGCGGAGCAGGCTCTCTTGGCCGGCACCAACATCGACGACGACGGATTCCTCTAAACCGTGGCTTAGGAGGTGTGTGTTGGAATAAGCCATGGCTTGATGCAGTCGGGCTCGTCGGACACGTCGGATACGCGTGGGACATGCGTGACAGCGGAAGCTTGGCATGCGTGCATGTGTGTAGCGTGTGTGTCCTGGTGGCGCGTGAATCCATGCTTATGTTGATGTCGACCGTGTAGTCTAGAGTCTAGGTCATATACGTAGCTAGCAGCAGTGGACGTCGGAGCGTCCGGTGACTGGTGTGCTGGCCGAGTCTAGAGGAGCTAGTTTGCATCAGGTTGTTAGCATGCATGATCGGGTCAAGTGGCCGTTGCAGAGCCGAACGTGGGCGTGGACGCATGTGTGATGGAAGCGTGGGCACTGTGTCTTTGTCGGCTACAAAGCAGGCTAGTTTGCTTGTGTTTGAGTTGATGCTCTGGAATAGAAAAACAGGGCCACGTGGTGAGGCCGGGTGAAACTCCAGTGTATCCGTCTCCTTGTATGTCTAGTCTTGAGTGAGAGAGAGAGAGGCAACAACATACTAGTGAGATTGTGTGTTACATATGTGGAGGTAGGGGACACAAACGCATTGATTTTTCGAATAAGAAGAGAGTGCTCCTTGTTCATGATGGATACGTTTCCGAAGACGACATTGACTCAGAGTCTGATGAGCCCAAGGAAGGAGAAAGTGAAGCTAATCCTATCAAGTGCTATCCTTTGGATTATGATCTGCCATGCATCATGGTGCAGTGAGCTAAACAGAATCAAATTCCAAGCGCAGGACAGTGGTGGAAAAAAATTCAGTCACAATGCCGAATCAACAACAAGTGTTGCAAGTAGATTATTAATGGAGGGACCTACACCAACATCATAAGCAAGCGTGTGGTGGATGCTTTAGGAATGAAGGCATGGCCACATCCGCAACAACATTACATTGAGTGGTTGTACAACTCCGGACATCTGAAGGTGACTCACAAGGTACGTGAAAAGTTCAATATTGGCATGTATTATGATGAGGTCATTTGTGACGTTGTGTCAATGGATGTGTGCCAATTACTATTGGGTCGTCCGTTGCAATATAATCACAATGGTATACATGAAGGGAGGTCGAACACTTACGTGTTCTGAGATGTTGACATCAAACGTGTGCTGCAGCCCATGGGTAATAATGCTATCACGGTTTATCATATGTTTGCACATAAGGATATTTTGAAGGGTGCTCCGAAACCAAGGACGGCTTCGGTTGAAGGGGGAGAGGATGATGCGGTCTCCCCAGGTATTCTTGTCGTTTCACCATTATCGCCAAGTAAAGTATTTTCGAAGTGAGAGCCTGACTATGAAAATAAGATGCAAAAGTATGTGGTTCCCGCTCTGTGTCATAAGAAGATAACGTGTGCAACAAAACAAAGAGGAATCTTAGGAGTGAAGCCTGTTCCATATGCTACTGAAGTTGCTCCTCGGATCGTGCCTCAGGAGAAAGTGAAGCATATATTCAGAACACCTTGCCAATATTTGTATGGAGGCCAATATACGTACGTGGGTCCTGGATGAATCAAGCCTACAAGAATTCCATGGTAGAGAAGGAGGCGTGTCCTTTTTATTTGTTTTCTAGTTTAATTGGTTTTGTGATTTTTTTAGTTTCTTTCCGCGTACAACTTGTAATTGATGAGGTGTCCTCATCATGTCCTAGTCTAGGCTAGGTTTGGCCCAGGTGTTACGCACCACCTATATAAGCAAGGGGTGCAGCTTTGTCTAGGTTTAGGTTTTAGTTTTGGCAAAAATACTCAGAACATGCATCTAGCGATGCCCGCGTATCTGTGCTCATGCGTTCCCTAATCAGGGTTTGATAATTGCATGTGTTTCGGCAATGTCGATTGTCAAGACGCAAGTCTCGGTTTGATTCTTGATCTACAAGGGTCGATCTAGCTTTCTGTTCTTCTCCATATACTTCTACTAGTGCTTATTATCTATCTGCTAATTACTTCGTCATCGTCGCCGCTGCTAATCGCCATTAGCTTAATCCCCTACATCTATACTAGTACTACTACTACCATGTACATCTTCCAGTCGCTGTTCATCTCATCCATCCATCCATCTAGTCTGCTACTAGTCTCCTTCAAGTACGCATCCACAATCTCTTCCAATTCCAACAAGATCCATTGCGTTTTTTTCCAGCAAGATTGCTTCAGCTAGTACAACTGTTGGCGCGTGGTGAAAGATCAGGGCAACCCAAAAATCGTCTCAACGCCACTTGAGACGTATCAGGGTCGGCGGCGACGACGGAGTAGATGGGGAGGTGCGGCGCGGAGTGGCGCGTCCGATGGTGGTGGCGGCTGTCGGCGTCAAAACTGGCGGATCTCGGGTAGTGTGTCCTGAATTGCGTGTCTGAGGATCAATGGTAATAGGAGATAGGGGACACGATGTTTAACCAGGTTTGGGCCCTCTTGATGGAGGTAATACCCTTCTTCTGCTCGATTGACTTTGATGAGTATAGGGGTCACAAGAGTTGAACTACCATGAGATCATAATGGCTAAACCCTAGATGTCTAGCCTATATGATTATGATTGGCATTGCCTCTACGGACTAAACCCTCAGGTTTATATAGACATCGGAGGAGGCTAGGGTTGTACAGAGTCAGTTTACAAAGAAAGGAATCTTCATATCCACATGCTAAGCTTGCCTTCCACGCCAAGGAGAGTTCCATCTGGACACGAGGGAAGGCCTTCTTGTATCTTCATGGCCCATCTGTCCGGCCCACGTCACGTAGCCCGAACGCCCGAGGACCCCATAATCCTGGACTCCCTCAGTAGCCCCTGAACCAGTCTTCAATGACGATGTGTTCGGCACACAGATCCTCTTCGGCATTGCAAGGTGGGTTCCTCCTCCGAATACTTCAAAGCAGTTGATCATCAGTACTATATCCGACTCTGTACAACAGTCATACCTCTGAATTACAAGGGAAAAATACAGATAAGTTCTGTCTTTTGAAGATTTCACGGGTGAGACAATACATCCAGCCATTTTATTATTTCAAACCATTTTTCGGCCTCCCATTTCGCATTTCGAGATGCAACCGCCGATGACACATCTTGTCAAAGCAGAGATCGTGCCCCCTTATTATGGGATTCTCATCAATACGGGTTTGGGAAACCCAACTGTGCCGTTTCGCACGACCCCTTGGAAATAGGAGAGATTTAAGGCTCATGGGGGACGCATGATATTCACTGCCTTTATAAGGAGATAAGATTCCCCCTTTTTACCCCACGCCTTCCCCTTCCTCAGCCCATCCGCCCTCAAGCTCCAGCGCCCAAGCTTCAATCCTCTCCGTTCCCAGAAAGTACTCCAGCCATGTCCGGATCCGGAGCATAGGGAAAGTGGATGGCTTCCTCTGTCATGGAGAAAAACATCAACGAACTCCGAGAAGTGGGGTACCTGGCCAAGGAGATCACCCACCAGCTTCTAGCCAAAAAGCAGATCATCCCCACTCCAAAGCCCGGCGAGAGGGTAGTGTTTATCCCTCATTTTCTTCGCGGACTGGGGTTTCTCCTTGATCCTTTCGTCCACGGCCTCATGTTTTACTACGGGCTAGATTTCCATGATATAGCCCCAAATTATTTCCTCAACATTTCGGCGTTTATCGTCGTATGCGAGGCATTCCTCCGCATTTGCCTCCACTTCGCCTATGGCTCAAGGTCTTCAATGTGAAGCCAGAAGTGGTGGATGGCCAGCACGCGGATTGCGGTGGCGCTATGGTGAGCAAACTGCCCAACGTCACTTGGCTCCAGGGCACCTTCATGAAGACCGTGAAGGGATGGCAGCAGGGGTGTTCTATGTCACAGAGCCCCATGACTCCACATGGGTTGCTCCTGTGGAGTTCAAGTCCGGACCCCCAATGCGGCTAACATCCTGGCTCAACAAGGGCCTGGACTGGGCATCATCTGACGAGGTAACGATGCTGCAGAAGCAAATCAAGAGCATGGTAGATAAAAATACCAGCCTCGCCAGCTTGATCCAGGTGATGCTCTTCCGCTGTATTCTCCCCTGTCAGGCACGTCAAGAGCCCATCTGGAAGTTCAACCCGGCTGGTCCCCGGACCCTGCAGAGGTTCTTTGGCACGAAGCATAAAGACATGTGGAAACTGCTCTTCAAGACCCATAAGTCATGGCCGGAGACAACTGAATACCTTGGCTACGACAGCACCCACGCCGCGCCCCCCGTAAGTTCTTTGATAACCTTACTTTGCGAATCCAAGGAGCACACTAAACCCTCCATTTGCTTTTGCAGGGCTGGACGAAGAAAGCAGACCGGATTCACTTTCGGCTCTGCTGCCTGAAGACCCAGCTATTCCTCTATTGACAAGGATGCTGGTCCCGGCGCCGTATCAGGCGCCGGAAAAGAAAGCCAAGGAGAAGGACAAGGAGGCCAAGAGCGGCCTCCGTCATAAGGGTGCTCCGGACGTAGTGTCCGAGGACACAGGAACCCTCTCCTCCCCTGACGAAGAGGAAGAGGAGGAGGAAGAGAGCAACTCCCCCCCCCTAAGGGGGAGAAGAAGAAAAGGGCAGCCTCTTCTGATCTAGAGGCGGAGGAATCCAAGAAAAGGAGGGCGTCCCTTATGGATGACTCCGAATCGGACGCCGACGAGTGGCGCCCCAGGACGAAGCCCCTGGTCGGATGGTAAGTAATCAAAGGTATATATATGTCGGGCTTTTCTGGATTATAGTTGTAATGCATTTAAATTGTATGTTGCAGTCTGGTTAAGGTCCTCCCCAAGCGATCCTCCTCTTCCGGGAATTTGCTGGGTCCGAACATGATGGAGAGCGATTCGCCTCCACCATCTTCCTCGTGCAATGTAGCAGACAACACTGAGGTGTCGTTCCAATGTACCCTTCCGGAACAGGGAGAGGTGCCGGAGGCTGCCAAGACGGTGCCTAAGGGTGACACCTCGGCTGCCGAGAACATAGGGGAACCAACCACCATGGAGACTGGAGACGGGGGCCATGTCCAGTTTGTCCCCCAACCAAATGTCGCTCCGAAAACCCACACGGTTCCGGAAACAAATGAGAAACCCTCTTTGCGAGAAAGGGGCGCACCTACTACACTGTCGACCTCTGTTAATGCGGAGGCGCCGGACACTCTGGTGAGAGTGCTTCAGAGCGCCACCATTGTGGAAGAACATCGTACCCTTATGGGTACGGTGATTGAAAAGGTTCAATCTGCGAAGAGCGGATTGAGCGAAGCCTACACTAGCCTTTTAAGAGGCTTTGAGATATGTGCTTTACAGTATCTTTTAGTTGTACAAAAGGAATGCCTGTGTATAGATAGTAGCCCCTCAGACTTTGTTCGGTGTTCGGAAAGAAAAACCGAACAGAGGATCTAATAACCCATGCCGGAGGTTAACGTAAATATCCGTTTGAACAAATAGGCTGCTAAACAGGCGTCAGCTGCCCATGCCGCCGAAGCGTCTGAGCTAAGGCGGAAGTTAGAAGAAAAGCAAGGTATGTAATACCGAAGCACGTCTGAAACGATGTCATCTATGATGTGGTATCTCAAGGAGTTTCACAATTATGTTTGTAGCTGACACATTTGAGGTCGAGGCCCTCAAGAGTGCGCTAGCCGAGGCCAAGAAGGAGGCGGAGGAGCAGCGAGCCTCCCGCCTTAAACATGAATCGTGAGTGGAGGAAGTCCAGCAGAAGCTCAAGGATGCGATAGGCAAATGCAAGTCCTTAGAGTGCAAGAGTTCGGAGCAAAATTCCGAACTAGCCAAGGCACTCCAAAGTGCACAAGAAGCCCGGGCCGAAGCCCAAAGCGCTGTCCCGGAGATCCAAGAGGCAAGGCAAATTGCGGCGGGTAAGGCCTTTAACATGGAGAGAAAATTTGTGAAGAAAAGGTATATCTTTCTAACCCGGATTTGGAGTTCTCCAGGAGTGTTTGCGGACCTGCCCCGGAGTGTTGGTGATGCCAGGAGTTCTTCCGGGCCGAAGAGGGGAGCTCAACGGAGAAACTATTCTGGTCACAGTACCTTGCGCCAGAGCATCCTGTGCCCCTCACCGATCAGCTGAAGCAATGGACCGGACTGCATAGAGTGGCTGAATTGGCCATTAGGGATTTGATAATCCGTCTTTGGCCCGCCGAACCCATGCCCAGTAGCTACTTCAGTGTCGTGAAGCGGCTGGTTAGTGCCTGCCCTCGGCTTGATGCCGTGAAGCGGTCGATCTGCATCGAAGGTGCGCGGATGGCCTTCGCCCGTGTCAAGGTGAAGTGGGCGAAGATGGACGTTGTCAAGCTTGTAACCGAGGGACAGCCCGCAGGCAAAGAGCACCGCACGCCGGAGCGGTACTTTGATGATGTCCTGAAAGGATCCCGCATTGTAGAGGGCCAATGTTCAAAGGACATCATTTTTGAATGAATGTATCTATGTTATTCAATCCTGTATCATGAGATGAGGCTTATGTATGATATCTTGATTGTTTTATTAAAATATCTCCTGCTGTGCGGCTGTTTACAACATCTAAGAGTTGGCCAGTCGTCGGCTTCAGCCCCCTCGTAGGTAGTACGGGGGTGTTCGGTATGACACTTAAACACGCTTGACCCAACGTATTGGTCCGTGAGGGAGGTGTTAGTGCGGCGAACCAGGCAATCGGACTATGTGGCTTTATCGCCCTCACTTAGCCATAGGAGTTTTATAATGGGAATGCGGGTGCAACCCCTAGTGTTGTTCGATTATCCAAACTTGGGTGCTGTAAATGCCCGGCCGGGTGAAGGTCGGCCTATCGCATAATGCGGAGAAATCGTGAGAGATTTATACTTAGTCACCGAATAGCTGACCAGCTCTCACCGCATCATGACAGTCAGTTTTTGGCTTTCTCTACCGAGGTGTTTGTCTGGGTAAATCAGAAACACAATCGCAGTAGTTCTCCCTTTACTACACTAGCCGATTAGACGGAACGTAAGGTAGCAAGCACAGGAGCCGGGCAACCCAACTATTGACCAAAGACATGATTCGGAGCCAATGCATATAATGCTATATTCGGGACACCGAATTGCACTGTTAAAGTGTTCAGACTTTGTTTTAGTATTTAAAAGATGTACGCGGCTTAATAAAGCCCCAGGCATTTAGGTCATACCAAGGTGTACATGATAACCAGACAAAAAATGGGAAACATATGTTTAAGAGATAAGCCAACGCCACGTAGGTTTGGGCTAAAAACTGTTTCCATTGTAGTCTGATTGATACATCGAAATGTATTGATACAAATAGTGCAATAAGCGACAAGGCTATTTTACATGCCGGACACAAGGGGAAGCTATGCATGCGTCCTGAAAGCGGACGAGGTGATCTTTAAGGATCCTTTAGTTACTCTGGCACGCGTCTATGCTTCTTTTCTCCTAGGTATATTGTCCTTCAAGAGGATCATTGACCGGTGTAATAGGCCACGAAAAGAGGCCTTGGTACCGTCGAAAGGGTGGTGTGGGTTGTAAGGAACCTGGAAAAATAAATAGGAAAGAAAAGGGGAAATGTGAGTGTCCTGATAGGGTCTAGCCATATTGCAGACATTGTCCTTATTATGCCTCCATCCATTCCCATGGTATTTTTAGTAAGTAATTATGTACGTGTGGTACATATGCCACAATTTGGTAGGGGATGAGATGGAGGCCGAATTGCTAATCGAGCTCCTGACGAGCTAGACGTTCGTACAGTGGGTTAGTCCGGACTCGTTTGATAGTGTCCGAGGACTTGGTCGCCGACATAATAGTTGGCTTGATGAGGCTACCCTGTACTTCCGCTGCCAGGGACGCGGTGTGCTCCTTAGTGCGGAGGGAGCATTCCATGTTTCCATTCACCGTTATAACTCCGCGTGGTCCGGGCATCTTGAGTTTGAGATAGGCGTTGTGCGGGACTGCATTGAAGCGAGCGAACGCGGTTCGTTTGAGTAGTGCATGGTAGCCACTACGGAAGGGGACGATATCGAAGCTCAAGTCTTCACTGCGGAAGTTGTCCGGCAAACCGAAGACCACTTCCAATGTGATTGAGCCTGTGCAGCAGGCCTCTACACCGGGTATCACTCCTTTAAAGGTTGTTTTAGTGGGCTTGATTCTTGACGGATCAATACTCATCTTGCGGACTGTGTCCTAATAGAGCAGGTTAAGGCTGTTGTCGCCGTCCATGAGGACTCGCATAAGGTGGAATCCATTGATGATTCGATCGAGGACTAATGCGGCCGAACCTCCATGACGGATACTGGTCGGATGGTCCCTGCGATCGAAGGTGATTGGATAGCCCGACCATGGGTTGAATTTTGGGGCGACTGGCTCTATCGCATAGACGTCCCTTAGCACACGCTTGCGCTCCCTCTTGGGGATATGGGTGACGTATATCATGTTCACATTTTTGACTTCCGGGGGGAAATTTCTTCTGCCCCCTATTTTTGGTGCGCGAGGTTCCTCGTCGTCATCCTCACTTGGCGACCCTTTCTCCTTATGTTTGGCATTTCACTTGCCAGCCTGTTTGAATACCCAACAGCTTCTGTTGGTGTGGTTGGCAGGCTTATCAGGAGTGTCATGGATCTGGCAGGGTCGATCAAGTATTCGGTCCAGGCTTGATGAACCGTCTTTGTTTCGTTTGAATGGCTTCTTCCGTTGACCGGATTTGGATCCATTGAATCTGGCGTTGACTGCCGTATTCTCTATATCTATTGGATTTCGGGTTCCGGCACACCCTTGAGGATCGAACACTGGGGTGCGTGCGGAGATTTCGCCTTCTACCTACCTGCACCCCTCCGCCTCGCTAAGATCTAAGCTATGGAAAGAACAACACAAGAGACACATGGTTTATACTGGTTTGGGCCACCGTTGTGGTGTAATACCCTACTCCAGCGTGTGGTGTGGTGTATTGCCTCTTGGGCTGATGATGATGAGCAATACAAGGAAGAACAGCCTCGCGAGGGTCTGTTCTTGGTTGGGCGATGAACTGCTAGGAGGAGTTCAGTCACCCTTCTCTCTCTCTCTTCTCGATTGCGATCTGATCCCCCCTACCCTATGGGTGGCTAGTCCTATTTATAGGCAAAGGCCCTGGGCCTCTTCCCAAATATTGAGCGGGAAGGGTGCCAACAATTGGCCACTTTGAAGGGGAACATCTGGTACACTTATCCTGACTAAAGTTGGTCCTCGCCTGCCAAAGGCTCTGGTGGTGACGCTGGCTTGGGCTCCACAATGACTTCCTCCCTGCCGTTGGGCTGGTCTTGGTCTCGTTGCACCGAAACGGGTGCCTTTGCTTGATGCTCTCGCCAGTGCTTGCTCCCTTTGCACCAAAGAGGAAAGGGGGACACTGCGCGGGCTGGCGCCCGCCTAGCACCCTTGGTCGTCATGGCTTGCGTCATGGGCACATCGTGAGGTACCCCGCCTTGATCTCTCCGCCTCCTTGCGAGCCAGCCTGATGAGGCCGTGCCTGAGGAAGCTCTGTGTCGTCCGCCCCGTGAGGCTTGACCCCTCACGAGGGTCTTGGGTCTGTGTTGATGAAGATGGGCCGTGCTGGGCCCCTCCTTGGGCCACGCCGCAAGCTGCAGGCAGGCAAGTCTGGGGACCCCCGTTCCCAGAACGCCGATAGTAGCCCCCGGGCCCAAGGCGCGCCCGGACTTGGCCGTGCAGGGAGGCGAAAGGGCAAGTGCGAAGCGCCGGGGGCCCTAATATCCTGCAGCCTTGGGCGCCGCGTGGCGGTTGACTGGACATGGGCGTCTCCACTTCCCCATGGCGCCTCGGCAACTGCACGGATTGGACAAGTCCCTGCATGCAAAGCGGGTCATGATTACCTACGATCGTGGGGGCCGACGGTTGGCCCTCGCCGGTTATAAGTACGGATCGGCGCGCGCCCTTCCAGTTCATTCCCCCTTGCCTCTCCTTCTTCTTCATGGCCCCATCGAGGAGGTTCTCGGCCGCAGAGAAGGGGAAGGCTCGCCAGGTTGAGCCTGCCTCTCCCCCGCCCAAGCGCGGCCGAGGGCGCCCTCACAAACATCCTATGGCCACCACGGCAGCTCCCCGCGGCCGTGGAGATGATTTCCAGCACGGTGACAGGCGGACTACTGCGGCCGGGGGGGCGCGCTTCGGTCGTGCGTTCCCCTAGGCCGCGCTTTCGTGCTGCAGAGGTGCTGCCGGAGTTCGTTGTGTGGTCGGCAGAGTCGACTAGCACCCGGCTTCAACTTCCTCGCTTCCTCCTCGGCGAGCTCCTGGCCGGCGCCCCGGGCAGCCTCTGGCTTCAGGCAGACGGCAGCTGCAGCCGGGCCTCATGGGCTTCACTGGAGGTCTCCGCAGCCGGGAGCCTGGCCTTGACCCGCGGTTGGCAGACGTTTGCCCGCGCGCGTGGCCTGAGCCGTCGGTGCACCCTGCACTTCAAATTTGACGGTGATGCCACCCTCTACGTGAGGGTGTTTGGGGAAGATGGTCGCCGCGCAGGGTGCTGCCCTGAGGACAATGACCGCGGCTGGGAACCCGGCCCTGACGATGATGGAGAGGACAGCGCTCGCGTGATTGGCGGCGCTCAGGGTTCCCCAAGCTTCACCGGTTCTTCTTCAGGCGGCGACTCTTCTAGCGATGGCCGCGGTCAGCCTCCACACCGCCGTACCTGCTTGGGAGGTGGTAGCGTGTCTGCCCACCGTCGCGCTTCGGTGAAGCGCGAGAGGGAGTCTGCCTGAGCCCCGGAGGCAGCTCGAGTCTTCCCTCTAGGCTGGTGTGAGGCGAGCTGCGCCTAATTTGTTCTTTCTTTTCCTTTTTTCTGCATAAAAAGACAGTAGCGTGGAGCCCCGCGGGGGCGTGTTTGGGTTCTTGCTATTAATCATCGCTTTGCTTCCGTTATCGTTCCTTCCGGCTACATGCCCGCGCGTGGATAGTTCCCGGCCCCAGCCGTGGGGGGCGACCGACCCAGGCCCTGTGTTCGTGTCGCGGTGCCCGTGGGGCACGGACTGGAGTGGTGCTCCTGTAATGGACCCACGTCGCGAAAACTTTGAACGACTAGGACAGGAACACTCGTGAGGGCGCTCGGCTGCCCCCCTCGCAAGGCCTTGCATAAGAGAAATCGAGGCAGGAGAGTGAAAAGTCGAAGAACCACGAGCCAAAGACGGCAACATCTTCAATAAAACTTCGAATGAGAATGAACAAGCCAACTGCGGAAAGCAAATGAAAAAGCCGCGTCTGGCACCTAATCTAGTCTTCGACGTCTTCTCACCAGCGCGGAGCTAAGTGCTACCACTGGGCGTGGGAGGGAGCCACAGGGCCTGAGGACGGCGCTCCTAAGACTCCGGGGCGTGTACAGCCCCAACTCATTATTGCGTGAGAGTGTCATGGGCGGCGAGCTTCACAGGCGTTGGCCTTCTTCACAGGCTGTAGGCCTTTCTTGGGGGAAGCAGGCTTCACGGGCATTTTCCCTCTTCACAGGCTCCGGGCCCTTTCCAAAACGCGACAGCTTCACAGGCATTCGCCTTCTTCACAGGCTCTGGGCCTTTTCCAAAACGCGACAGCTTCACAGGCATTCGCCTTCTTCACATGCTCTGGGCCTTTTCCAAAACGCGACGGCTTCACAGGCATTCGCCTTCTTCACAGGCTCTGGGCCTTTTCCAAAACGCGACGGCTTCACAGGCATCGCCTTCTTCACAGGCTCTGGGCCTTTTCCAGAATGCGGCAGCTTCACAGGCATTCGCCTTCTTCACAGGCTCTAGGCCTTTTCCAAAACGCGACAGCTTCACAGGCATTCGCCTTCTTCACAGGCTCTGGGCCTTTTCCAAAAAGGATAATCTTCACAGGCATTCGCCTTCTTCACAGGCTCTGGGCCTTTTCCAAAAAGGATAATCTTCACAGGCATTCGCCTTCTTCACAGGCTCTGGGCCTTTTTAGGGGTAGAACCTTCGGAGGTGCTGGATGTTCCATGCGTTCTGGACCGGCACCCCCTCCTGAGTCTCCAAGCGCGCGGAGCTGGGCCTGGAAACATGAACAACCTTGAATGGGCCCTCCCACATGGGAGAGAGCTTGTGCAGTCCCTCCCTGGAGAGAACCCACCTGAGCACGAGGTCTCCTACCTCGAGAGTTCTGGGGCGGATGTTGCGGCAGTGATATCGTCACAGTGCTTGTTGGTACCTCGCCGCTCGCAGCGCGGCTTCTCGGCGACATTCCTCCCCAGCACGAGGTCCATCCCCTGCATGGCATCCTGCTGCGCCTCGTCGAATGCCAGGACCCGCGCGGAGCGACGTCTGACCTCGTGAGGGAGGACCGCTACAGCTCCATGGACCAGGAAGAACGGGGTCTCTCCAGTCGGCTTGGTCGCGGTTGTGCGGATGGACCACAACACGGACTAAAGCTCGTCGTACCAACCTCTACCGCAGGCCTCCAGCTTCTTCTTGAACGTCCTGGTCTTGAGGCCCCTCAGGACCTCTACGTTGGCTCGCTCGGCCTGGCCGTTGCTTCGGGGGTGCGCCACCGAAGCGTAGCATATCTGCGTTCCAAGGTTAGCACAGTATGTTTTGAAGAGGTTACTGGTGAACTACGAACCGTTGTCTGTGATGATGCGGTTCAGCACCCCGAACCGGCTCACGATGCCCCTGATGAACTTGACCGCGGAACCCGCGGGGATGGTGCGGACGGCCTCTACTTCAGCCCACTTGGTGAACTTGTCCACAGCGACATATAGGTGGCAGTAGCCCCTTGGCGCCCGAGGAAACGGGCCCAGGATGTCCAGCCCCGAGACTAAGAATGGCCACGAAAGGGGTATAGTCTGCAGGCCTCCTGCCGGCTGATGGATTTGCTTGGCGTGGAACTGGCAGGCCTCACAAGCTTTCACCAGTTCGATGGCGTCATTGAGTGCGGTGGGCCAATAAAACCCACTGTGGAACGCCTTGCCGACGAGGGTCCGTGATGATGAATGATGTCCACGGTCTCCGCCATGTATATCTTCCAGCAGTTCCTTTCCTTGCTCCCTGGAGATGCAGCGCAGGGACACATCGTTTGGTCGCTTCCGGTAGAGCTCTCCATCCTTGATGCAGTATGTTGTGGCCTGCCATGCCACACGCTCCGCTTCCTCCTCCTTCTCCAGCAGGGTCCCTTGTGTTAAGTAACTCCGGAGCTCCGTGATCCAGCACCCCTCTTGAGGTTCCATCGTCAGGAGCAGGCGTGCTCCTGAGACCGGGCCACAGACCGGGGCTCCTGAGGTAGGTGGCTGGGGGAGCTCCTCCCGAGGCTGAGCCGTGTTTGACAATGACGACAGGACTGAGGGCTTGAAGAGCCGCTCCTCGAAAACGCCAGGCTCCTGAGGTAACCGCCTGGACGCCCGTTTGGCAATGTCGTCAGCCTCCTGATTGGTGCCACGGGGCACATGCTGCAACTCCAATCCCCAGAACTGCTTCTCCATCCTGCGGACCTCCGCAAGGTAGGCTTCCATGTGCTCATCTTTCGGCTCGTATACCTTGTTGGAGAAATTGACAAGGAGCTGCGAATCGCCCTTGATGGTGAGGCGTTTCACCCCCAGGGCAGTTGCGGCCTTCAAGCCCGCTATTAAACCTTCATACTCCGCTATGTTGTTGGAGACCTTTTCACCTTGCTAGAAACAGAGCTGTACAGCGTAGTAGAGCTTGTCCTGAGTGGGCGATATAAGCACCGCCCCAGACCCAGCGCCATGCCTGGAGAACGCCCCATTGAAGTACATGACCCAACCTTCTGGCGCCTCGCTTCCCGGGGAGAGGGACCGATCCTCGTCGGCCTTGAGGCCTAGTGCCTCCGTCCATTCTGCCACAAAATCCGCTAATGCTGCTCCCTTGATGACTCTGGTCATGCTGAATTCGAGCTGAAATGCTTGCAGTTCTATGTTCCACTCAGCGACCCTTCCAGCTGAGTTAGGGCTCCTGAGCACTCTCTCCAGGGGGTATGACGAGACGACCTTGATGAGGTGACCCTAAAAATAGTGCCGCAGCTTGCGCGAGGCCACCAGTAGCGCGAGGAGGAGCTTCTGAGGCATGGGGTACCGTGCCCTCGCGTCCCGCAACACCGTGCTGACGAAGTACACTGGGTGCTCAACGAGGTTGGGTGTGTCAGTGTTGGTGGCGCCCTCCGGAGACCATGGCGCCTCCTGAGGCGATGAGGCCTCCTAAGGCTGGCCATCTGGGAGAGGGGCCTCTTCCGCCTCCGGTGCACTCCTATGCGGCGGCTGATCCTCCTCAGCCGTGGTGGCGGTTTCTGTGGGCCTTCCTTGTTCCTGTTTTGCCTTGTCCCGGGCTGCTGCTGTGGTTTTGATTCGATGCTCCTCCCTAACCGCCACCAGGGCTGCGCTAGCGGAGTAGGGAGTGGCGGTGAGATAAAGCACCAGGGGCTCTTGAGGGCGCGGGGCCACCATGACCGGAGGGCTGCTCAGGTATCTCTTGAGATCCTGGAATGCCTTGTCGGCCTCTTCAGTCCATTCAAAGGGCCCCTTTTTCTTCATTAGCTGGAAGAAGGGCAACGCTCGCTCCCCCAACTTGGAGATGAAGCACCCCAGCGCGGTCATGCGCCCAGTGAGATTCTGCATTTCTCTGAGGGTCTTTGGCGGGCTCATGTCCTCGACCGCCTTGACCTTTTCCGAGTTAGTTCCGATGCCTCGGTGGGACACGAGGAAACCCAAGAGCTTGCCCAAGGGGACTCCGAACACACACTTCTCTGGGTTGAGCCGCAGGTTCACTGCGTTGAGGCTTGCAAAGGTTTCCTCCAGGTCTTGTTTCAGGGTCCTGGCCTCCCGAGACTTCACCACAATGTCATCGACGTAAGCCTCAACATTCTTCCCGAGCTGTGGGCCCAAGGAGATGTGCATCAGCCGCTGAAAGGTCGCCCCTGCGTTACGCAGCCCGAATGGCATGCACGTGTAGCAGTACACCCCACACGGGATTAGGAAGGCTATCTTTTCGACGTCTTCTACCGCCATCTTGATCTGGTGGTACCCAGAGAAGGCATCCAAGAAGCATAGCAGGTCGCATTCTACGGTGGAATCGACGATCTGGTCGATGTGGGGGAGCGAGAACGGATCTTGCGGGCATGCCTTGTTGAGGTTGGTGAAGTCGACACACATGCGCTCCTTCCCTCCCTTCTTTGGCACAACGACAGGGTTGGCCAACCAATCCGGGTATCGGACCTCGCGAATGACCCCAGTGGCTTCTAGTTTGCGGGTCTCTTGGATGATGAAGGCCTGCTTTTCTGTGGACTGCCGCCTTGCCTTCTGCTTCACAGGGCGCACGTTGGGGCACACGTTGAGGTGATGCTCGATTACGCTCCTAGGGATCCCCACTAACTGGTCAGGCTCCCAAGCTTGTTTACGCGCGGGAACCTGACTAGGGCCTCCTCCTGCTCGGGCTCGAGGTTGGCGCCTATGGTGAAAGTGGCATGGGTGGACCCGTCCTCATTGACGGGTATCTGCTTGATTTCTGCCTTGTCTTGGGTGAACAACTGTTTCTTCTTGGCGGGTGCAGCCCCCTTGGGCTCGGGGGTCTCCGAGTCGGCGGGCTGTGCCGACGCGGCCGTCTTGAAGGCGAGCTTGAGCACTCACAGCGTGTCTCTGGTGTCCCCATGCACGGTGAGGACACCGCTGCTCCCGGGCATCTTCATGAGGTTGTACGCCGGGTGCGTCACGGCCATGAACTGGGCCAGCGCTGGGTAGCCGAGGATGGCGTTGTAGGGGAGGCCAATGGGGGCGATGTCGAAGTCGACCAGCTCCGTGCGGAAGTTGTTGTAGGTGCCAAAGGTTACTGGGAGCCGGATCTGTCCCAAGGAGCTGGATGATCTGCCCCCAACGCCTAAGAAGGGCCGGCTGGGTTGCAGCCGTTCCAGGGTATGCAGAGGAGGTTGAAGGCCTCAACCGAGAGCACGCTGAGGCCTGCACCGCCATCGATGAGAGTTCTGGTGATGGCCACCTGGCAGATGGTGGGGGTGCACAGCATGGGGAGCGCACCCGAGCAGGCCGAGTTGGAGGGGTGGTCCTCCGAGCTGAAGGTCAGGCCGGCCTTGGGCGCCGTCCAGTCCGGGAGAGCCCCCTGCCGCGTGGAAGCGGCGCTGACCCGGCGGATGAACGGCTTGACGTGGTGACTTGTAGGCGGCTCCTGCGAGCCGCCCAGGAGGTCCGCGACGACCGGGGGTGTTGGTGTAGCATGGTGGGCGGGGAAGATGCTGCGAAGCTCTTCCCAAGAGGCCACGGAGGCTGCCGGCAGGTGGAGCAGCCATGCGCGCGGAGCGCCGGTGAGGGCCGTGGGGAGCCAGTTGGCCATGACCCTGTCGTCACCTCCAGCTTTGAGGATGGCCTCCTCGTACGCCAGCAAGAAGGCCAGCGGATCAGTCGCGCCGCTGTAGCATGGCGGCGCCGTTGGCTTGAACTTGTCCGGACACCGTACCCATTGCAGGGCTGGGGCCAGGGCTCAAAGCCCCCTGGCCCCCGTGCTAGCGCCGACGGCAGGAGCGGGCGACGCGCTACTCATCGCGAGGCAGGTCGTGGCGGTGGCGGAAGGGAAAACTCCGGTGCACCCCTACCTGGCGCGCCAAATGTTGGATTTCGGGTTCCGGCAGACCCTTGAGGTTCGAACACTGGGGTGCGCGCGGAGATTTCGCCTTCTACCTACCTGCACGCCTCTGCCTCACTAAGATCTAAGCTATGGAAAGAACATCACAAGGGACGCAGGGTTTATACTGGTTCGGGCCACCGTTGTGGTGTAATACCCTACTCCAGTGTGTGGTGTGGTGGATTGCCTCTTGGCTGATGATGATGAGCAATACAAGGAAGAACAGCCTCGCGAGGGTCTGTTCTTGGCTGGGGCAATGAACTGCTAGGAGGAGTTCAGTCACCCTTCTCTCTCTGTCTCTTCTCGATTGCGATCCGATCCCCCCTACCCTGTGGGTGGCTAGTCCTATTTATAGGCAAAGGCCCTGGGCCTCTTCCCAAATATTGAGCGGGAAGGGCGCCAACAATTGGCCACTTTGAAGGGGAACATCTGGTACACTTATCCTGACTAAAGTTGGTCCTCACCTGCCAAAGGCTCTGGTGGTGACGCTGGCTTGGGCTCCACAATGACTTTCTCCCTATCGTTGGGCTGGTCTTGGTCTCGTTGCACCGAAACGGGTGCCTTTGCTTGATGCTCTCGCCTGCGCTTGCTCCTTTTGCACCAAAGAGGAAAGGAGGACACTGCGGGGCTGGCGCCCGCCTGGCACCCTTGGTCATCATGGCTTGCGTCACGGGCACATCGTGAGGTACCCCGCCTTGATCTCTCCGCCTCCTTGCGAGCCAGCCTGATGAGGTCGTGCCTGAGGAAGCTCTGTGTCGTCCGCCCTGCGAGGCTTGACCCCTCGCGAGGGTCTTGGGTCTGTGTTGATGAAGATGGGCTGTGCTGGGCCCCTCCTCGAGCCACGCCGCAGGCCGCAGGTAGGCAAGTCTGGGGACCCCCGTTCCCAGAACACCGACAATATCATCATTGTTGCTCCGACGCTTATGTTTGTTGCGTCAGGGTCTTCTGTTGCCGTTTCAGGCTTCGGAAGTGCCGGGGTCGCTGGTACTGTTACCGCTATGAGCTAGCCAGCTATCCTCGCCCACGCAGAAGCAGGTAATTAGTGTTGTAAGGGCTGCGATGGACTTTGGCTTTTCTTGGCCGGGTGTTGGGCAAGCCATTCGTCGCAGATGCTATTTTTGAAGGCCGCTAGGGCTTCGGCGTCCGGACAGTCAACAATCCGGTTCTTTTTAATTAGGAACCTGGTCTAGAATTTCTTGGCCGACTCTCTGGGCTGTTGGACTATATGACTGAGGTCATCAGCATATGGAGGCCGGACATAAGTGCCTTGGAAGTTGTCTCTAAAGGCATCTTTGAAGTCTTTCCAGCTTCCAATAGAGTTTTCTAGGAGGCTATTTAACCAGTGCCTAGCTGGCCCCTTGAGTTTTAGGGGAAGGTATTTGATGGCGTGTAGATCATCACCGCGAGCCATGTGAATGTGGAGAAGAAAATCTTCAATCCATATTGCGGAATCTATTGCCGTCGTATGATTCAATGTTCGCGGGTTTAAACCCTTTAGGGAACTCGTGCTCCATTACCTCATCGGTGAAGCATAGGGGGTGTGTGGTGTAGGTGTCAAAACCGGCGGATCTCGGGTAGGGGGTCCCGAACTGTGCGTCTTATGTCGATGGTAACAGGAGACAGGGGACACGATGTTTACCCAGGTTTGGACCCTCTCTATGGAGGTAATACCCTATGTCCTGCTCGAGATCGTAATGGCTAAACCCTAGAGGTCTAGCTTGTATCGCTATGATAATGAATCCCCCCTCCAGACTAAGCCCTCTAGTTTATATAGACACCGGGAGGATCTAGGGTTACATAAGGTCGGTTACAAAGAAAGGAATCTACATATTTGGTCGCCAAGCTTGCCTTCCACGCCAAGGAGAGTCCCATCCGGACACGGGTGCAGTCTTCGGTCTTCGTATCTTCATAGCCCATCAGTCCGGCCCATGGCTAACAGGCCGGACGCCCGAGGACCCCTTAGTCCAGGACTCCCTCATGCGACGCCTCTGTATCAGGCCATGTCACGACGCAGTTCAGATGGAGTCCGTATGTGGTTTTCAGCCCAGGGTTGGTTATGTCGCTCGCACCAGGCTTGATAGCTCGCCTCTCGCACTGGAGCACGCCCTCGCGACCCATAGATTGACCTGGTCTGACCTGCCCTATTTTCCAGGTCCCGTTGTAGGTCGTATGGGTATCCTCGAGTTGTTGTTTATCTGCTTTTACGGCGAGGTGGTGCGGGCTGTTGTTCGGCTTGAGTTGTCGTTCTGTCCCGGCCACGTGGTGGTCTATCGGGTCCATCAGCCGCATTACACACGGGCGGTATGGGCTCCAACGCCTCATCGTTGAATTGGGGTAGCAGCTTATGCTTTGGGTAAATCTTTGCTGGGCGTTCAAGGCCGTATTCTTCGGCTGCCAGGACATTAGTCCATCTGTCGTTGAGCAGGTCTTGGTCAGCTTGAAGCTTCTGTTGATTCTTTTTTAGGCTTCTAGCCGTGGCTATTAGTCGGCGCTTGAAGTGCTCTAGTTCGATGGGTTCCTATGTGTTGGCATTCTAGGAATGGGGGTCCCCAGACTTGCGTGCACGTGGCCCACGGCGTGCCTCTGCAAGCGGGCCCGTACGGCCCATCTTCACCAACAAGCATTCAAGACCCTCGCGAGGGGCCAAGCCTAGCGAGGCGGGCGACACAAGACCTCCTCGGGAGCGGCCTCACCAGGCTGGCTCGCAAGGGGCGGAGAGATCAAGGCAAGGCAAACCTCGCAAGGTTCCAATGACGTGAGCCATGACGATCGAGACCAGGCGGGCGCCAGCGCGCATAGTGTCCTTGTTTCCTCTTTGGTGCTAAGGAGGCAAGCGCAGGCAAGGAGTACTGAGGTGTCAAGCAAAGGTTTCCATATCGGTGCAATGAGACCAAGACCAGTAGGACGGCAAGATGGAGGTCACCATGGGGCCCAAGGCGGCGTCACCACCAAAGCCTTTGGCAGGCGAAGACTGCTTTTGTCAGGATAACTTGTACTAGCTGTCCCCTTTCAAATTGGCCGTTGTTGGCTCCCTTCCTGCTCAATATTTGGGGAGAGGACCAGGGCCTCTATAAATAGGATTAGCCACCATAGTAGGAGGCAATGGAGCCTCAGCCATCTCATCTTGGACTAGATCCAACCCATCCACACACACCAAGCACAAGAGCACCTCGCCTCAAGAGGCTGTTCTTCCCCTTATACTATTCATCCTCAGTCTGAGAGGCAATCCACCACACCACACTGGAGTAAGGTATTACACCACAACGGTGTCCTAAACCAGTATAAATCGTGTGTCTCTTGTGGTGCGAGTTCGTCGAGCTTGCCTTTGAGATCGTGGTGAGGTTGAGGGCGTAAGTTGGTAGGGGGAGATCTTCGTGTGCACCCCAGTGTTTGAACCTTAAGGGTCTTGCCGGAACCCGAGATCCGACATTTGGCGCGCCAGGTAGGGGTGCGCCGGAGTTTTCCTTCCGTCGATTCACGCTCCACCATCTTCACGCCCACTCTCCATGGCTGGCACCACCCTTCCGGCTGGATCTACTGGTGCCCAAAGTGATGCTTGGGGGCTCCGAGCTCTTGCTCCCGCCTTGCGGCAGGTGCAGTGGCCACCCAAGTTCAAGCAGGAGATGCCACCGCGCTACGACGGTGCGGCAGACCCGTCGGCTTTCCTGCTGGCTTATGAGGAGGCCGTCCTTAAGGTCAGGGGCGACGACAAGGTCATGGCCAACTGGCTTCCCATGGCCCTCACTGGCGCACCGCACGCCTAGCTGCTCAACCTCCCCATATCCATGGTGGAATCTTGGGAGGAGTTGCGCGGCCTCTTCGCAGCGTGCTATGCGGCACCAGCGCACCACACGGTTGCGGCCCTCCTCGGCGGCTCGCAAGCACCATTCTTGTATCGTCACGTCAAGCCGTTCTTTTGCCAGATCGGCTCCACTTCGAAGCGCCCAGGGGATCCACCAGGCTGGGCCGCGCGCCCGAGCCGACCTCACCTTCGACTCAAGGGATCATCCCGTCTCCACCGTCGGCTCGGGTGTGCTCCCAATGCTTTGCATGCCCATCATCTGCAATGTGTATGTCACCAAGGCGCTCATCGACGGCGGCGCTGGCCTCAACGTGCTCTCCGTCGAGGCCTTCAGCCTTCTTCACGTACCGCTCGAGCGGCTCCGCCCTAGCAGGTCTTTCTCAGGGGTTGGTGGAGGCTTCACCCACTCCCTGGGGTGGATCCGCCTCCCTGTGACCTTCGGCACGCGCGACAACTACCGCATCGAGTTGGTCGACTTCGACATCGCCCACATCAGCCTCCCGTACAATTCCATCCTCGGGTACCTGGCCCTGGCTCAGTTCATGGCGGCGACCCATCCGGACTACAACCTCATGAAGATACCCGGGAGCAAGATTGTCCTCACAGTAGTTGGGGACACCAAGGAAGCCTTGATGACTCTCAAGCTCGCCCTCAAGACCGCCGCGACAGCGCAGCCCGTCGACGCGGATACCTCCAAGGCCAAGGGAGCCGCACCAACCAAGAAGAAGCAGTTTTCACTCAAGACAAGGCAGAAACCAAGCAAGTTCCAGACGAGGAGGACGGGTCCTTGGGGGCAACCTTTACCATAGGCGCCAACCTCGAGCCTGATCAGGAGGAGGCGCTGGTGAAGTTCTTGTGTGCAAACAAGGAAGTGTTCGCTTGGGAGCCAGATCAGCTGGTAGGGTCCCAAGAGGGGTGATAGAGCACCACCCGAAGGTGTGCCCCAACGTACGCTCCGTAAAGCAGAGGGCGAGGCGGCAGTCCACAGAGAAGCAAGCTTTCATCGTCCAAGAGACCCGCAAGTTGGAGGCTGCGGGTGTTATTCGCGAGGTTCGGTACCCCGAGTGGCTAGCAAACCCCGTCGTCGTGCCCAAGAAAGGCGGGAAGGAGCGAATGCACGTCGACTTCACCAACCTCAACAAGGCATGCCCTCAAGATCCATTCCCTCTTCCACGTATCTACCAGATCATCGACTCCACTGCCGAGTGTGACTTGTTGTGCTTCCTGGATGCGTTCTCAGGATATCACCTGATAAAGATGGCGGTAGAAAATGTGGAGAAGATAGCCTTCCTGACCCTGTGTGGGGTGTACTGCTACACTTGCATGCCTTTCGGGCTACGCAACGCAGGCACAGCCTTCCAGCGGTTCATGCACATCGCCTTGGGTTGGCAGCTCGGGAGAAACGCTAAAGCATACGTCAACGACATCATGGTGAAGTATCGGGAGGCGAGGACCTTGATCCAAGACCTGGAGGAGATCTTTGAAAGCCTCCGCCAGGTGGGCTTGCGACTCAACCCGGAGAAGTAAATGTTTGGCATCCCTTCCAATAAGCTGCGGGGCTTCCTTGTGTCCCACAGGGGGATCGAGGCCAACCCAGATAAGGTCAAGGCCATTGAAGACATGACTCCACCGCAGACCCTCAAGGAAATGCAAAAGCTTGTTGGACGGGTGACTGCGTTGGGACGCTTCATTTCCAAGCTGGGAGAGCGCGCCCTACCCTTCTTCAAGCTGATGAAGAAGAAGGGCCCATTCGAGTGGACCCTGGAGGCCGACCGAGCATTTCAAGACCTCAAGAGATACCTGAACAGCCCTCTAGTGATGGAGGCGCCGCGACCTCTCGAGCCCCTAGTGCTTTATCTTGCCGCCACTCCCCACTCCGCCAGCACGGTTCTAGTGGCGGTTCGGGAAGAACAACAAGCCAAGGACGCATCGCGCCGAGCTACGCCCCCAGCAGAGATGATGCAAGACCAGGACGGCGTCGCAAGGGCCGCAACAGCGACATCAGAGGATCAAGCTCAGCAGGACGACGCCCCCGAACCCGCAAAGGCCCCAACAAGCGATCAAGCATTGGGGGCTCCACCGCCTCAGGAGGCACCCCTACTCCCGGAAGGTGCAAGCCTCATCAGCGCGCCTGCCCTCGTCGAGCACTGATACGTCTCCAACGTATCTATAATTTTTGATTGTTCCATGCTATATTATATTCTATTTTGGACATTATTGGGCTTTATTATACACTTTTATATTATATTTGGGACTAACCTATTAACCGGAGGCCCAGCCTAGAATTGTTGTTTTTTTGCCTATTTTAGGGTTTCACAGATAAATAATATCAAACGGAGTCCAAACGGAATGAAACCTTCGGGAACGTGATTTTCGGAATGAACATGATCCAGAGGACTTGGACCCTACGTCAAGACATCAACCAGGAGGCCACGAGGTAGGGGGCGCGCCAACCCCCCCCCCCCCAGGCGCGCCCTCCACCCTCGTGGGCCCCCCTGTTGCTCCACCGACGTACTCCTTCCTCCTATATATACCTACGTACCCCCAAACTACCAGATACAGAGCCAAACCCTAATTCCACTGCCGTAACTTTCTATATCCACGAGATCCCATCTTGGGGCCTGTTCCGGAGCTCCGTCGGAGGGGGCATCGATCACGCAGGGCTTCTACATCAACACCATGGCCCCTCCGATGAAGTGTGAGTAGTTTACCTCAGACCTATGGGTCCATAGTTATTAGCTAGATGGCTTCTTCTCTCTTTTTGGATCTCAATACAAAGTTCTCCCCCTCTCTTGTGGATATCTATTCGATGTAATATTCTTTTGTTGTGTGTTTGTTGAGAGCGATGAATTGTGGGTTTATGATCAAGTTTATCTATGAACAATATTTGAATCTTCTCTGAATTCTTTTATGTATGATTGGTTATCTTTGCAAGTCTCTTCAAATTATCAGTTTGGTTTGGCCTACTAGATTGATCTTTCTTGCAATGGGAGAAGTGCTTAGGTTTGGGTTCAATCTTGTGGTGTCCTTTCCTAGTGACAGTAGGGGCAGCAAGGCACGTATTGTATTGTTGCCATCGAGGATAACAAGATGGGGTTTATATCATATTGCATGAGTTTATCCCTCTACAGCATGTCATCTTGCTTAAAGCGTTACTCTATTCTCTTGAACTTAATAATCTAGATGCATGCTGGATAGCGGTCGATGTGTGGAGTAATAGTAGTAGATGCAGGTAGGAGTCGGTCTACTTGTCTCGGACGTGATGCCTATATACATGATCATACCTAGATATTCTCATAACTATGCTCAATTCTGTCAATTTCTCAACAATAATTTGTTTACCCATCGTGAATACTTGTGCTCTCGAGAGAAGCCGGTTTCTTTTATTTCTCTTTATCATAAAAATACCAAAAATATTATCTTATCATATTTATCATATCTCACTCTCGTAAGTGACCGTGTAGGGATTGACAACCCCTTGTCGCGTTGGTTGCGAGGATTTATTTGTTTGTGTAGGTGCGAGGGACTCGTGCGTGGCCACCTACTGGATTGATACCTTAGTTCTCAAAAACTGAGGGAAATACTTACGCTACTTTGCTGCATCACCCTTTCCTCTTCAAGGGAAAAAAACAACGCAAGTGCTCAAGAGGTAGCAAGAAGGATTTCTGGCGCCGTTGCCGGGGAGGTCTACGCAAAAGTCAACATACCAAGTACCCATCACAAAACCTTATCTCCTACATTACATTATTTGCCATTTGCCTCTCATTTTCCTCTCCCACACTTCACCCTTGCCGTTTTATTCGCCCTCTCTCTCTCTCCATCCTCCCTCTCTTTCTCTATTCGCCTCTTTTTGCCCGTTTCTTGTTTGCTTGTGTGTTGGATTGCTTGCTTGTCAATATGGCTCAAGATAATACTAAATTGTGTGACTTTACCAATACCAATAACAATGATTTCCTTAGCACTCCGATTTCTCCTCTTACCGATGCTGAATCTTGTGAAATTAATGCTGCTTTGCTGAATCCTGTCATGAAAGATCCGTTTTCCGGCCTTCCTAGTGAAGATGGCGCTACCCATCTAAATAGCTTCGTTTATTTGTGTGATATGCAAAAGAAGAAATATGTGGATGATGATATTGTTAAATTGAAGCTATTTCCTTTTTCGCTTAGAGATCATGCTAAAGCTTGGTTTTCGTCTTTGCCTAAAAATAGTATAGATTCTTGGAATAAGTGCAAAGATGCTTTTATCTCTAAGTATTTTCCTCCCGCTAATATTATCTCTCTTAGAAATGATATTATGAATTTTAAGCAACTTGATCACGAACATTTTGCACAAGCTTGTGAGAGGATGAAATTAATGACACGTAATTACCCTACGCATGGTTTGAATTGGTGGATAATTATACAAAAAAATTATGCCGGATTGAATTTTGCTTCTAGAAATATTTTAGATTCAGCCGCAGGAGGCACTTTTATGGTAATCACTTTAGGAGAAGCTACTAAAGTCCTACATAATATTATGGTTAATTATTCTCAATGGCACACTGAAAGATCTACTAATAAAAAAGTGCATGCGATAGAAGAAAGTAATGTTTTGAGTGGAAAGATGGATGAACTTATGAAATAATTTCCTAACAAAAGTGTTTCTTCTGATCCTAATAATATTCCTTTGGCTACTTTGATTGAGAATAATAATGAATCTATGGATGTGAATTTTGTTGGTAGGAATAATTTTGGTAACAACGCGTATAGAGGAAATTTTAATCCTAGGCCGTATCCTAGTAATTCCTCTAATAATTATGGTAATTCCTACAAAAATTCTTGTGGAAATTATAATAATATTCCCTCTTATTTTGAAACTAATATTAAAGAATTTATTACTTCGCAAAAGAATTTCAATGCTTTGATTGAAGAAAAATTGCTTAAGATTGATGAGTTGGCTAGGAACGTTGATAGAATTTCTCTTGATGTTGATTCTTTGAAATTTAGATCTATTCCACCTAAGCATGATATCAATGAGTCTCTCAAAGCCATGAGAATTTCCATTGATGAGTGCAAAGAAAGAACCGCTAGGATGCGTGCTAAGAAAGATTGCTTTATAAAAGCGTGTTCTTCTAGTTTCCATGATAATAAAGATGAAGATATAAAAGTTATTGATGTGTCCCCTATTGAATCTTTGTTTTGCAATATGAATCTTGATAATGATGGGACTGAATATGATCCACCTTTAACTAGACGGCGTTCCAAAAATTCGGAGTCTTTAGATCTTGATGCTAAAATTGTTAAAAGTGGGATTGAAGAAGTCAAAACTTTAAATATTAATGAACCCACTATTATGGATTTCAAGGAATTTAATTATGATAATTGCTCTTTAATAGATTGTATTTCCTTTTAGCAATCCGTGCTAAATTCTCCTCATGCTTATAGTCAAAATAAAGATTTTACTAAACATATTGTTGATGCTTTGATGCAGTCTTATGAAGAAAACTTGAGTTGGAAGTTTCTATCCCTAGAAAACTTTATGATGAGTGGGAAACTACTATTAAAATTAAAATTAAAGAACATGAATGCTATGCTTTGTGTGATTTGGGTGCTAGTGTTTCCACGATTCCAAAGATTTTGTCTGATTTGTTAGGTTTCCGTGATTTTGATGATTGTTCTTTAAACTTGCACCTTGCGGATTCCACCATTAAGAAACCTATGGGAAGAATTAATGATGTTCTTATTGTTGAAAATAGGAACTATGTGCCCATAGATTTTATTGTTCTTGATATCGATTGCAATCCTTCATGTCCTATTATTCTTGGTAGACCTTTCCTTAGAACGATTGGTGCAATTATTGATATGAAGGAAGGGAATATTAGATTCCAATTTCCGTTAAGGAAAGGCATGTAACACTTTCTTATAAAGAAAATTAAATTACCTTATGAATCTATTATGAGAGCCACTTATCGATTGCCTTCCAAAGATGGCAATACCTAGATCTACCCTTGCTTTTATGCCGAGCTAGGGGCGTTAAACGATAGCGCTTGTTGGGAGGCAACCCAGTTTTATTTTTATTCCTTGATTTTTTTTCTCCTGTTTAGTAATAAATAATTTATCTAGCCTATATTTTGGTGGTGTTTTGTTTTTAATTAGTGTTTGTGCCAAGTAGAACCGTTGGGAAGACTTGGGGAAAGTATTTTTAATCTTGCTTTAAAAAACAGAAACTTTAGCGCTCACGAGAACTGCTGCCATATTTATTTGGAAAGTGCTATTTAGTTAATTCCTTTTGCAGACGATTAATAGATAAATTCATCACGTCCAGCAATTTATTTTAGAATTTTTGGGATTCCAGATATTGCGTTAGCTACAGATTACTTAAGACTGTTCTGTTTTTAACAGATTTTGTTTTTCGTGTGTTGTTTGCTTATTTTGATGAATCTATGGCTAGTAAAATAGTTTATAAACCATAGAGAAGTTGGAATACAGTAGTATTAACACCAATATAAATAAATAATGAGTTCATTACAGTACCTTGAAGAGGTGTTTTGTTTTCTTTCGCTAACGGAGCTCACGAGATTTTCTAGTTTAAGTTTTGTGTTGTGAAGTTTTCAAGTTTTGGGTAAAGGTTTGATGGACTATGGAACAAGGAGTGGCAAGAGCCTAAGCTTGGGTATGCCCATGGCACCCCCAAGATAATCTAAGGACCCCTAAAAGCCAAAGCATGGGGATGCCTCGGAAGGCATCCCCTCTTTCGTCTACTTCTATCGGTAACTTTATTTGGAGCTATATTTTTATTTATCACATGATATGTATTTTGCTTGGAGCGTCTTGTATGATTTGAGTCTTTGCTTTTTAGTTTAACACAATCATCCTTTATGCACACACCTTTTTGAGAGAGACACACATGATTCGGAAATTATTAGAATACTCTATGTGCTTCACTTATATCTTTTTAGTTATATAGTTTTTGCTCTAGTACTTCACTTATATATTTTAGAGCACGGTGGTAGATTTGTTTTATAGAAACCATTATTCTCTCATGCTTCACTTAGATTATTTTGAGAGTCCTACAAAACAGCATGGTAATTTGCTTTAATTATTTTAGGCATTCAAGATTAATAATAAAATTTTCTTATGAGTGTGTTGAATACTATGAGAAGTTTGAAACATGATAATTGTTTTTAGATATGGAGATGGTGATATTAGAGTCGTGCTAGTTGAGTAGTTGTGAATTTGAGAAATGCTTGTGTTGAAGTTTGTGATTCCCGTAGCATGCACGTATGGTGAACTATTATGTTAAGAAGTCGGAGCATGATGTATTTGTTGATTGTCCTCCTTATGAGTGGCGGTCGGGGACGAGCGATGGTCTTTTCCTACCAATCTATCCCCCTAGGAGCATGCGCGTAGTACTTTGCTTTGATAACTAATAGATTTTTGCAATAAGTATGTGAGTTCTTTATGACTAATGTTGAGTCCATGGATTATGCGCACTCTCACCCTCCCACCATTGCTAGCCTCTCTAATACCACGCACCTTTCGCCGTTATCATACACCCACCATATACCTTCCTCAAAATAGCCACCATACCTACCTATCATGGCATTTCCATAGCCATTCTGAGATATATTGCCATGCAACTTTCCACCATTCCGTCTACTATGACATGCTCCATCATTGTCATATTGCTTTGCATGATCATGTAGTTGACATTTTAGTTGTGGCAAAGCCACCGTTCATAATTCTTTTATATAAGTCACTCATGCATCATTGCTATCCCGGTACACCGCCGGAGGCATTCATATAGAATCATACTTTGTTCTAGTATCGAGTTGTAATCATTGAGTTGTAAATAAATAGAAGTGTGATGATCATCATTCATAGAGTATTGTCTCAAATAAAAAAGAGAGAAAGGCCAAATAAAAAAAGCAAGGCCCAAAAAATAAAAAAATAAAAAGGGGCAATACTACTATCCTTTTTCCACACTTGTGCTTCAAAGTAGCATCATGATCTTCATAATAGAGAGTCTCCTATGTTGTCACTTTCATATACTAGTGGGAATTTTTCATTATAGGACTTGGCTTGTATATTCCAACGATGGGCTTCCTAAAAATGCCCTAGGTCTTTGTGAGCAAGCAAGTTGGATGCACACCCACTTAGTTTCTTTTTGTTGAGCTTTCATATACTTATAGCTCTAGTGCATCCGTTGCATGGCAATCCCTACTCACTCACATTGATATCTATTGATGGGCATCTCCATAGCCCGTTGATACGCCTAGTTGATGTGAGACTATCTTCTCCCTTTTTGTCTTCTCCACAACCACCATTCTATTCCACCTATAGTGCTATGTCCATAGCTCACGCTCATGTATTACGTGAAGAGTGAAAAAGTTTGAGAACATTAAAAGTATGAAACAATTGCTTGGATTGTCATCGGGGTTGTGCATGATTTGAATACTTTGTGTGGTGAAGATGGAGCATAGCCAGACTATATGATTTTGTAGGGATAACTTTCTTTGGCCATGTTATTTTGAAGAGACATAATTGCATAGTTAGTATGCTTGAAGTATTATTATTTCTATGTCAATAATAAACTTTTGTCTTGAATCTTTCGGATCTGAATATTCATACCACAATTAAGATAATTACATTGAAAATATGCCAAGTCGCATTCCACATCAAAAATTCCATTTTTATCATTGACCTACTCAAGGACGAGCAGGAATTTAGCTTGGGGATGCTTGATACGTCTCCAACGTATCTATAATTTTTTATTGTTCCATGCTATATTATATTCTGTTTTGGACATTATTGGGCTTTATTATACACTTTTATATTATTTTTGGGACTAACCTATTAACCGAAGGCCCAACCCAGAATTGCTATTTTTTTGCCTATTTTAGGGTTTCACAGAAAAAGAATATCAAACGGAGTCCAAACGGAATGAAACCTTCGGGAACGTGATTTTCGAAATGAACATGATCCAGAGGACTTGGACCCTATGTCAAGACATCAAACAGGAGGCCACGAGGTAGGGGGCGCGCCTACCCCCCACCCCCCAGGCGCGGCCTCCACCCTCGTGGGCCCCCTGTTGCTCCACCGACGTACTCATTCCTCCTATATATACCTACGTACCCCCAAACTACCATATACAGAGCCAAAACCCTAATTCCACCGCCATAACTTTCTGTATCCATAAGATCCCATCTTGGGGCCTGTTCCGGAGCTCCGCCGAAGGGGCATCGATCACGGAGGGCTTCTACATCAACACCATAGCCCCTCCGATGAAGTGTGAGTAGTTTACCTCAGACCTATGGGTCCATAGTTATTAGCTAGATGGCTTCTTCTCTCTTTTTGGATCTCAATACAAAGTTCTCCCCCTCTCTTGTGGAGATCTATTTGATGTAATCTTCTTTTGTGGTGTATTTGTTGAGACCGATGAATTGTGGGTTTATGATCAAGCTTATCTATGAACAATATTTGAATCTTATCTGAATTCTTTTATGTATGATTGGTTATCTTTGCAAGTCTCTTCGAATTATCGGTTTGGTTTGGCCTACTAGATTGATCTTTCTTGCAATGGGAGAAGTGCTTAGGTTTGGGTTCAATCTTGCGGTGTCCTTTCCCAGTGACAGTAGGAGAAGAAGGCACGTATTGTATTGTTGCCATCGAGGATAACAAGATGGGGTTATATCATATTGCATGAGTTTATCCCTCTACAGCATGTCATCTTGCTTAAAGCGTTACTCTGTTCTCTTGAACTTAATAATCTAGATGCATGTTGGATAGCGGTCGATGTGTGGAGTAATAGTAGTAGATGCAGGTTGGAAGCCGATGACATCGCCAGAAGGGCATCCAAGCGACAGCCCCAAGAGCCTGGCATCGTCGAGGAGTGGCTTTTCAAGCCATCGGCGACACCACCGCTTTCAAGGACGGCGCAACCTCGGGAGGAGCTCTCGCAACCACCTGCCACGGGAGCCCCAGCCTATGGCCCGACTTCGGGAGCGCGTATAGTCTTGGCGCTCGAGCCTAGGAGGGATGCTGGACCAAGGAATTCAAGGAATACCTGATGCAAGGGACGCTGCCGAAGAAGGAGGAGGACGCAGAGCGTGTGGCCCGGCAAGCCACGGCATACTGCATCCAGGACGGTGATTTATACAGGAAGCGGCCAAATGACGTTTCACTGCGTTGCATCTCCAGGGAATAGGGGAAAGAGCTGCTAGCCGACATACACGGTGGGGACTGCAGGCACCACTCATCGTCATGAACCCTCGTCGGCAAGGCATTTCGCAGCAGATTCTACTGGCCTACGGCACTCAACGACGCAGCTGAGCTAGTGAGATCCTGCGAGGCCTGCCAATTCCACGCCAAGCAAATCCATTAGCCAGCTCAGTGCCTCCAGACCATTCCACTCTCGTGGCCGTTCGCAGTCTAGGGACTGGACATCCTGGGCCCATTCCCTCGAGCGCCTGGGGGCTACCGATACCTCTACGTTGCCATCGACAAGTTCACCAAGTGGGCGGAGGTGGAAGCCGTCCGAACCATCCCAGCTGGCTCTGCGGTCAAGTTTATCAAGGGCCTCGTGAGCCGTTTTGGGGTCCCCAACCGCATCATCACCGATAATGGCTCGCAGTTCACCAGTAATCTCTTCAAAATGTACTACACTAACCTTGGAACGCAGATTTTCTACGCTTCAGTGGCGCACTCCCGGAGCAATGGCCAAGCTAAACACGCCAATGCGGAGGTCCTGAGAGGACTCAAGACCAGGACCTTCAAGAAGAAGATCGAAGCCTGCGGCAGGGGCTGGCGCGACGAGCTGCAGTCCGGGCTATGGTCCATCCGCACGACCTCCACGAAGCCCATGGACGAGACCCCGTTCTTCCTCGTGTACGGAGCAGAAGCGGTCCTCCCTCACGAGGTCAAGCATCGCTCCGCACGGGTCCTGGCATTTGATGAGACGCAGCAGGACGCCACATGGGGGATGGACCTCGTGCTGGGGGAGGAACGCTGCCACGAAGCTGCACTACGGGCGGCAAGATACCAGCAGGCGCTGCGGCGATACCACTGTCGCAGCATCCGCTCCAGGTCGCTCGAGGTGGGTGACCTCGTCCTGAGGCGGGTGCTCTCCAGGGAAGGGCTGCATAAGCTCTCACCCATGTGGGAGGGCCCGTTCAAGGTTGTCCATGTCTCCAGACCTGGCGCCGTGCACCTGGAGACACAGGATGTGGTACCCATCCAGAACGCCTAGAACATCTAGCACCTCCGGAAGTTCTACCCATGAAGAAAGGCCCAACGCCTGCGAAGAAGGCCCAGTGTCTGCGAAGGTCTCCGCTCGTGACACTCTCACGTAATAATGAGTGGGGCTGTACACGCCCCAGAGTCTCAAGAGTGCCACCCTCGGGCCTCGGGGGCTCCCTCCCACGTCCTAGTGGCAGCACTTAGCTCCGCGCTGATGAGAAGACATGAAGACTAGATTAGGTGCCAGACGTGGCTTTTCATTTGCTTTCCGTAGTTGGCTCGCCCTCTTTTAATTGAAGTTTGCTTCCGCTGTTCTTCGTGGATTTGGTTCCGTCGCCTTCTACCTCTGTTTTCGTCTTCCGTTTAGCATGTACTCTCTCTCGCATTCTTTGCGAGGGGGCTGGACGGGTGCCCTCGTGAGTGTTTTTCCTTTTCTGCCTTTCGTTTGCTTTTCGCGAGGCATCCTCCTTCGAGCCCATAAGCTGGCGCACCTCTCCTAATCCGTGCCCCTCGGGTACCACGATACGAAGCACTGGGTCAAGGCCACCGGCGCCTGTGACCAAGGCTCGGGTGAACGATAAGCCTCTTAACGAATTTTTGCAGTTCCTAAGCGCCTACCAGGTCAAGGAGGCCTCGACAGGCACCAGGAAGCAAGCGCCTCGTGAGGAGGAGACTACTCCGAGCAAGGCAAGCTAAGTTATGTCTACATAAAATGACGATGTTGCGACACAGCATAGGAATGATAAACATAGCATAATACTTGAGAAATCACAGTTTGTTGCGCGCCCCTCAGGGGCCCATACTGGCTTCTTTCTTAATATAGGAAGGAAAGGAAGAATGAAATAAAAGCGGTGTGTGCCCCTACAGCGGTCCGTGAGGGCGGGCTCTTGGCGCTGCCCCGAGCTCAGCTAGACCCCTCCTCGCGCTTCACGGAGGCGCGGGGACGAGACGACCCACTGTCGCCTTCGATGTGGGCGTGGCGGCTGGTCGTAACCACCGCTGCTGGAGCTATCACCGGAGGAAGAGCTGTCGTAGCTGGACGAGACTTGGTCGGCACCAAGGGCAGGTTCGCCCTCATCCTCATCACGACCATCGCCAAGGCCGAGCACCTCCTCGACGTTGTTGACCTCGGGGCACCACCCGGCATGGCGATCATCTTCCCCAAACACCCTCACGTAGAGGGGCGCCTCACTGTCATACTTGAAATGAAGGGTGCACTGCCTACCTAGGCCGCGCGCTTAGGCAAACGTCTGCCAGCTGTGGGCCAGGGCTATGGTGCCCGCGACAGAGACCTCAACGATGACCCAGGAAGCCCTGCTGCAGCAGCCATCTGCCTGTAGCCAGAGCCCACCTAGACCTGAGGTCGCCAGCTCGTCGGGAAGAAGCATGGGAGCTGAAGCCAGTTGCCGGCCGAGTTCTCCGACCAGACGACGAACTTCGGCAACACCTCCGATGAGTGGAAGCGTGGCCGGGGAGGTCGCACGACCACATCACGTCTCCCTTCATCAACAGGGCTGCCACTACCGAAGCGACCCCTGCCACGCTTGGGCACTCGAGAGCCGGGGCCCTCGCAAGGGTCCTTCCCCTTCTCTTCGGTGGAGAACCTCTTCGACGGAGCCATTGGTGTCGCTACTGGCGATGGAGCAAAGGGGGAGAAGCGAGCGGAATGGGAAGAGATGGGCGACGGGGGCTCTGCCCCCTCCCCATTTATAGCAGAAGAAGGCCAACCAGCGCCCCCATGATCACAGGTAATGATGGTTTTTCCTGGCATGCAGCAGTGACTCGTCAAGTCGGGCAGTTGCCGAGGCAACGTGGGGAAGCGGAGACGCCCATGTCCAATCAACCACCACGCGTCGACCAGGGCCGCATGCTGATGAGGCACGCGGCGCTCCGCACTTGCCCTTTGGCTTCACCTCGAAGCCAAGCCCGAGCGTGCCTTGGGCCCGGGGGCTCCTGTCGGCATTCTGGGAATGGGGGTCCCCAGACTTGACTTCCTGCGGCCCACGGCGTGGCTCTGCAAGCGGGCCTGTATGACCCATCTTCACCAACAAGCATTCAAGACCCTCGTGAGGGGCCAAGCCTCGCGAGGCGGATGACACAAGACCTCCTTGGGAGGGGCCTGATACGTCTCCATCATATCTACTTTTCCAAACACTTTTTCCCTTGTTTTGGACTCTAACTTGTATGATTTGAATGGAACTAACCCATACTGACGATGTTTTCAGCAGAATTGCCATGATGTTGTTTTAAGTGCAGAAAACAAAAGTTCTTGGAATGACCTGAAACTCCACGGAATATCTTACAATAAATAATAATAAATCCTCGCCAAAGATGAAGACCAGGGGGCCCACACCCTTGCCACGAGGGTGGGGGGCGCCCCCCCTAGGGCGTGCCCCCTACCTCGTGGGCCCCCTGGAGACCTCCCGACTCCAACTCCAACTCTATATAACTGCTTTCAGGGAGAAAAAAATAGAAGAGAAGAAATCATCGCGTTTTACGATACGGAGCCGCCGCCAAGCCCTAAAACCTCTCGGGAGGGCTGATCTGGAGTCCGTTCAGGGCTCCGGAGAGGGGGATTCGTCGCCGTCATCATCATCAACCATCCTCCATCACCAATTTCATGATGCTCACCGCCGTGTGTGAGTAATTCCATCGTAGGTTTGCTGGACGGTGATGGGTTGGATGAGATTTATCATGTAATCGAGTTAGTTTTGTTAGGGTTTGATCCCTAGTATCCACTATGTTCTGAGATTGATGTTGCTATGACTTTGCTATGCTTATTGCTTGTCACTAGGGCCCGAGTGCCATGATTTCAGATCTGAACCTATTATGTTTTCATCAATATATGAGAGTTCTAGATCATATCTTGCAAGTCTATAGTCACCTATTATGTGTTATGATCCGTTAACCCCGAAGTGACAATAATCGGGATACTTACCGGTGATGACCGTTGTTTGAGGAGTTCATGTATTCACTATGTGCTAATGCTTTGTTCCGGTTCTCTATTAAAAGGAGGCCTTAATATCCCTTAGTTTCCATTAGGACCCCGCTACCACGGGAGGGTAGGACAAAAGATGTCATGCAAGTTCTTTTCCATAAGCACGTATGACTATATTCGGAATACATGCCTACATTACATTGACGAATTGGAGCTAGTTCTGTGTCACCCTATGTTATGGCTGTTACATGATGAACCTCATCCGACATAATTATCCATCATTGATCCAATGCCTACGAGCTTTCCATATACTGGTTTACGCTTATTTACTTTCCCGTTGCTATTGTTACAATCACTACAAAATACCAAAAACATTACTTTGCTTTCTTTACTCTTTTGTTACCGTTATTATCACTGTCATATTACTTTGCTACTAAACACTTTGTTGTAGATACTAAGTTTCCAGGTGTTGTTGAATTGACAAATCAGCTGCTAATACTTGAGAATATTCTTTGGCTCCCCTTGTGTCAAATCAATAAAGTTGGGTTGAATACTCTACCCTCGAAAGCTGTTGCGATCCCCTATACTTATGGGTTATCAAGACTAATTTCTGGCGCCATCGCCAGGGAGCATAGCTCTATTGTTTGAGTCACTTGGGATTTATATCTGCTGGACACTGTGAAGAATTTGAAAGATGCTAAGACAACAATTTATCCCTCAACTACGAGGGGAGGTAAGGAACTGCCATCTAGCTCTGCACTTGATTCACCTTCGGTTATGAGTAAGCTTGCGACACCTAAACCTGCTTCTGCTATTCGTTCTGATATGTCGCATGTTATTGATGATACTACTTCTGCTATACATGATACTTATGATGAAACTACTTCTATGCTTGATACTACTATGCCACTTAGTGATTTTCTAGAGGAACAACTTTCTAGGGCTAGAGAGATTGAAAATATTGAATTTGATTATGAAGATGAAAGTGATGATGAAGAATTACTTGTTATTCCCGAGGGTTATTTATTTGATCAAGAAGCTTCTTTAGCTATTTTTGCTTGCAAAGATAGATATGAACTCAAAAGGTTATTAGCTAAATGGAATAAGCAATCTCTAAATGCTAGGATGAGACCTGATCCTGCTTTTGCTACTTCACCTATCTGTGTTGCTGATAAGGATTATGAATTCTCTATTGATCCTGATATAATTACTTTGGTTGAATCTGATCCTTTTCATGGCTATGAATCTGAAACTGTTGTAGCACATCTTACTAAATTAAATGATATAGCTACCCTGTTCACTAATGATGAGAGATCTCGCAACTTTTATATCCTTAAAATATTTCCGTTCTCATTAAAGGGTGATGCTAAGATATGGTTTAATTCTCTTGATCCTCGTTGTGTGTGTAATCCCCAAGATATGATCTATTACTTCTCTGCTAAATATTTCCCTGCTCATAAGAAACAAGCTGCTTTAAAGGAAATATACAACTTTGTGCAAATTAAAGAAGAGAGTCTCCCACAAGCTTGGGGGAGGCTTCTCAAGTTACTTAATGCTTTGCCTGATCATCCTCTTAAGAAAAATGAAATACTTGATATCTTTTACAATGGACTAATCGATGCTTCCAGATATTACCTGGATAGTTGTGCCGGTTCTCTTTTCAGGGAAAGAACACCGGATGAAGCTGAAATTATTGAATAATATGTTGAAAAATGAAAATAATTGGGCACCTCCTGAGCCAGCTCCTGCTCCAATTAATGATCCTATTCCTAAACCAACTCCGAATAAGAGAGGTGTTCTATTTGTCAGCCCTGAAGACATGCAAGAGGCAAAGAAATCTATGAAAGAAAAAGGTACTAAAGCTGAAGATGTTAAGAATTTACCTCCTATTGAAGAAATACATGGCCTTAATTTACCGTCTGCTGAAGAAACATATGATCTTAATCCTTTATTTATTGAAGAACCTCCAGACCTTGATAACTCGACACAGGTAGTAAAGGTAAATTCTCTCTATAGATATGATAAAGCTGAAATCCCTCCTACTAAAATTGCTAGTCAATTCTTGGATGAGTTTGATAATTTTATGTTTAAGCAAGAAGACTTCAATGCTTATTTTGGTAGACAATTAAAACAAGATGCTGATATGATTAAATACTTGGGAGATTGTATGGCTAATATTAGAGGTGAACTTAAACTTATTAGTAAACATGCTTCCATGGTTACCACTCAAGTAGAACAAGTACTTAAAGCTCAAAAGGAATTGCTCAATGAGATGAATAGTAAGAAAAATAATTATGTTGTTAAAGTGGCTACTAGAGCTGGTGGAATGACTCAGGAACCTTTGTATCCTGAAGGTCACCCTAAGATAATTTAGCAAGATTCTCAGAGAAATAATATTGATGCACCTAGTTCTTCTAAAAAGAACAAAAAGAAAAATGATAGAACTGTGCAAACTTCTAGTGAACCTATTGCTGAACCACCTGATAATCCAAATGATATCTCTATGTCTGATGCTAAAACACAATCTAGAAATGAACATGAACCTAATGAAAATATTAATGATGATGTTCATAATAATGCTCAACCTAGTAGTGATAATGATGTAGAAATTGAACCTGCTGTTGATCTTGATAACCCACAATCAAAGAATCAACGTTATGATAAGAAAGACTTTGTTGCTAGGAAACATGGTAAAGAAAGAGAGCCTTGGGTTCAGAAACCCATGCCTTTTCCTCCCAAACCATCCAAGAAAAAGGATGATGAGTATTTTGAGCGCTTTGCTGAAATGATTAGACCTATCTTTTTGCGTATGTGATTAACTGATATGCTCAAAACCAATCCTTATGCTAAGTACATGAAAGATATTATTACAAATAAAAGAAAGATACCAGAAGCTGAAATTTCCACCATGCTTGCTAATTATACTTTTAAGGGTGGAATACCAAAGAAACTTGGAGATCCAGGAGTACCTACTATACCATGCTCCATTAAAAGAAACTATGTTAAAACTGCTTTATGTGATCTTGGAGCCGGTGTTAGTGTTATGCCTCTCTCTTTATATCGTAGACTTGATTTGAATAAGTTGACACCTACTGAAATATCTTTGCAAATGGCTGATAAATCAACTGCTATACTTGTCGGTATTTGTGAGGATGTGCCTGTTGTAGTTGCAAACGTTACTATTTTAACGGACTTTGTTATTCTTGATATTCCCGAGGACGATAGTATGTCTATTATTCTTGGAAGACCTTTTCTTAATACTGCAGGGGCTGTTATTGATTGCACTAAAGGCAATGTCACTTTTCATGTTAATGGTAATGAGCATACGGTACACTTTCCGAGGAAACAACCTCAAGTTCATAGTATCAATTCTATCGGAAAAATTCCATCGATTATATTTGGAGGTTTTGAATTTCCTCTTCCTACTGTCAAGAAGAAATATGATATACTTATTATTGGGGATGTGCATATCCCCATTGAGGTAACCTAGTGTTATTCGAAATTTCTCCGGTTTCATGTTAATCGGAATGAGTTTGTTAACAAGACTTGATCAACCTTGTTAGTGGATTCCTTTTGATGAGCATGAGATGGATGAAACTAGAAGCACAACCTTCTGTACCCTCTCTATACTTTCTGTTATTTAGTTGAAATAAAGTAAAAATAAATAATTTTCTGTCTGCTATCTGATTATCCGTCCAATATAAAAATACCTCGAAAATAAAAGTTCTCCAAATGCCTTGAAAATTAAATATGATTTTTTCTAGAATATTTGAGGATTTATAGAACAAAGAACACACCAGGAGGGCCAACCACCTTGCCACGAGGGTGGAGGGCGCGCCCACCCCCCTAGGGCGCGCCCCCCTGCGTCGTGGGCCCACGGTGGCCCTCCTCCACTTATTCCTACAACCATCCTCTTCTTCTTCCTGCCACAAACACGAAAAACCAACTCAAGCTCGAGTTCCAGCCCTCTTTGCTGCCATTTTCGATCTCCTTGCTCAAAGCACCTCTCACAAAACTGCTTGGGGAGATTGTTCCTTGGTATGTGACTCCTCCACTGGTCCAATTAGTTTTTGTTCTAGTGCTTTATTCATTGCAAATTTTTGCTGCTTAGGTGACCCTGTTCTTGAGCTTGCATGCCAAATTTATATGGTTAAAAGTAGTTTTGATGCATGATATAGGCCCTAGGCACTTGTAGGAGTAGTTGCTAGCAATATTATTGAGTTTGGTTCACTTTTATTTTGAAGTTACTAAAAATTTCAGAATTTTTCAGAAAATGATGAGGAGATTATTGAGGGGTTCATCGAGCCAAAGCTCGAAGAAGAAGGCACCGAAGCCTAAGTATAATTTGCTGCGCACCGCGGAGGTTCGGGCGTGTGAATGGCCTTCCGAGGATTTCTTGAGAGCGGCCGGGATTTATGAAGATTTTCATGAATTGGCTCATAATGCAGGACTCACCGCTTTCCTCCACGACCAATGCGATCAGTATCTCTTACTCACAAATACCTTTGTGCAAAACTTTCATTTTCATTCTAGGAACTCACCACCTACGGTGGAATTTCATTTATATGATGAGCATAAGGAGATGTCACTTTATGATTTCTGTCGGATTTGTTTAATCCCTTTTGGGGGCAAGACAGAAGAACCACATCATGATGATGTGGAGGGGTTTATTGATACTATCACTGTAGGAGAAACTAGAAAGGTTTCCAATGCACGAATCACTAGCATACATTTTCCTGTTTTACGTTACTTTGCATTATTTGCTAGTCGTTGCTTAATTGGACGCGTGAACTGTGGAAACCTTAGCATCCCTGATATAATTATTTTGCTCCACGGTTTATACAATGATAACACTTTTAGTATGGGCGGTATTATTGCTAAACAGTTAAGTCTGAACCATACAAAGGGCCCCATCTTTGGAGGCATCTATGCTACACGCCTAGCTGCACATTTTAACATACCTATTAGGCATGCTGAGAAGGAAGACAAAGTGTTGCCTCGTGTTTATCTAGATTATAAAAGTATGGTGGCACATGATTTTCTTATTAAGAATAGGGCAGGAGAGCTTAAATATCAATTGTTCTTTAATAAACATCATCCTGAGACTATTACCTTGCCTACTCCTTCTTTGTTTGATTTGACTGTAGGCAAATACCTTGTTCCATTGACGGCTATCCACGCCTATCGGAACCCTGCGCCAGCCGAGGAGTCAGAACCGAAACCACAATTTGATCCTTCACGACAGTCTAACTATCAGTGGGATCCGGAGATGATTGCCAGCCAGTGGCAATCAGAGCATTCTTCTTCCTCATCGCAGTACGACCCCAACTATTATTATGGATATCAGCCAGGACAGCCGTGGCCATAGACCAACTTAGGCCAAAAGCCTAAGCTTGGGGGAGTACGTATTTCTCACCGACATTACATTTATGTTCACACACACTCATTGCTAGATGTCGGTGCTCATACTTTTTCATTGTATCATCCATGATAGTTTATTTCCTTTTATGCTTTCTTCTTGTGTGTTTAATAAACCTTAAGAAAAAACCAAAAAAATTAGTTGTAGCTTTTAATTAATTTACTTACCATGCTGTAGTAATAATTAAAAACAAAACCCAAAAAGATTTCATGTTCTTCTTTTGCTTGTCGGGAGCTTTCCCGTGTAAATAGTTTTATTTCTTTTCTTTTCTTTGGGGGTCAGTAGGAGAAGACCATGATTAAATTGTTGAAGTGGCTCTTATATGCATTATTGTTTATCTGACAAAAGAACCCATATTGCTTTGTCTTCTCCTGTTTATTGAATGCTCGCAGATTCCAGCTTAGTCCAATGCACGTGCAATCTTATTATTATTCACATCGTTCGGTCGTGCAAGTGAAAGGCAATTATGATGATATATGATGGACTGACTGAGATGAGAAAAGCTGGTATGAACTCAACCTCTTTTGTTTTTGTAAATATGATGAGTTCATCGTTCTTGATTCAGCTTGTTATGAATAAACATGTTTGCAATGACAATTAGAGATCATAGTTGCTTGTGCCATGCTTGATTAGCTATGAGTTATAATGGTTTACCTTGCGTGCCAACATGCTATTAAAATGGTTATGATGTGGTATGATAGGGTGGTATCCTCCTCTGAATGATTTAAGTGACTTGACTTGGCACATGTTCACGCATCTAGTTGAAACAAATCAACATAGCCTTCATGATATTTATGTTCATGGTGGATTATATCCTACTCATGCTTGCATCCAATGTTTATTAATTTTAATGCATGTACATGGTTGTTGTCGCTCTCTAGTTGGTCGATTCCCAGTCTTTTGCTAGCCTTCACTTGTACTAAGCGGGAATACTGCTTGTCCATCCAATCCCTTAAACCCCAAAGTTATTCCAGATGAGTCCACTATACCTTCCTATATGCGGTATCTACCTGCCGTTCCAAGTAAATTTATATGTGCCAAACTCTAAACCTTCAAATAAATATCATGTTTTGTATGCTCGAAAAGCTCATGTATCAACTAGGGTTGTCCGTATCTTCCATGTTAGGAGGGTTATTCTCAAGAGGAGTGGACTCCGCTCCTCACTCACGAGATAAATGGCTGGTCACCGGGATGCCCAGTCCCATGCTTTATGCAAACTAAATCAAAAATAATTGCAAACAAAACTCCCCCTGGGACCTGATGTATGTTGGAGGCACTCGTTGTTTCGAGCAAGCCATGGATTGATGTTTGTTGGTGGAGGGGGAGTATAAACTTTACCATTCTGTTTGGGAACCGCCTGTAATGTGTGTAGCATGGAAGATATCGCCATCTCTTGGTTGTTATGTTGACAATGTAAGTATATCGCTCAAAATATTATTCACCTCTATTTCAAAACCGAGCTCTAGCACCTCTACAAATCCTTGCTTCCCTCTGCGAAGGGCCTATCTATTTACTTTTATGTTGAGTCATCACCCTCTTATTAAAAAGCACTAGCTGGAGAGCACCGCTGTCATTTGCATTCATTATTATTAATTTATATTGGGTGTGACTATGATTGGATCTCTTTTACCATGAATTACAATGTCTAGTCAGTCCTTGATCTTTAAAGGTGCTCTGCATTTATATTTTGCGGTCTCAGAAAGGGCTAGCGAGATACCATCTTGTTATATCATATTATGATTGTTTTGAGAAAGTGTTGTCATCCGAGATTTATTATTATGGCTTGCTAGTTGATTATGCTATTGATATGGGTAATCATGAGACCTGAGAATTATTGCAAATGTGGTTAGTTATAATCTTTGCTGAAAACTTGAATGCTAGCTTGACATATTTACAACAACAAGAGCAAACAGAGTTTGTAAAAGATTTTCTTTATTTCTTTCAGTTTGTCAACTGAAACTGAATTGCTTGAGGACAAGCAAGGGTTTAAGCTTGGGGGAGTTGATACGTCTCTGTCGTATCTACTTTTCCAAACACTTTTGCCCTTGTTTTGGACTCTAACTTGTATGATTTGAATGGAACTAACCCAGACTGACGCTGCTTTTAGCAGAATTGCCATGATGTTGTTTTCTGTGCAGAAAACAAAAGTTCTCAGAATGACCTGAAAGTCCACGGCATATCTTACAATAAATAATAAAAAATCCTGACCAAAGATGAAGACCAGGGGGCCCACACCCTTGCCACGAGGGTGGGGGGCGCCCCCCTAGGGTGCGCCCCCTACCTCGTGGGCCCCCTGGAGACCTCCCGACTCCAACTCCAACTCTATATAACTGCTTTCAGGGAGAAAAAATAGAAGAGAAGAAATCATCGCGTTTTGTGATACGGAGCCGCCGCCAAGTCCTAAAACCTCTCGGGAGGGCTGATCTGGAGTCCGTTCGGGACTCCGGAGAGGGGGATTCATCGCCGTCGTCATCATCAACCATCCTCCATCACCAATTTCATGATGCTCACCGCCGTGCGTGAGTAATTCCATCGTAAGTTTGCTGGACGGTGATGGGTTGGATGAGATTTATCATGTAATCAAGTTAGTTCTGTTAGGGCTTGATCCCTAGTATCCACTATGTTATGAGATTGATGTTGCTATGACTTTGCTATGCTTAATGCTTGTCACTAGGGCCCGAGTGCCATGATTTCAGATCTGAACCTATTATGTTTTCATCAATATATGAGAGTTCTAAATCCTATCTTGCAAGTCTATAGTCACCTATTATGTGTTATGATCCGTTAACCCCGAAGTGACAATAATCGGGATACTTACCGGTGATGATCGTAGTTTGAGGAGTTCACGTATTCACTATGTGCTAATGCTTTGTTCCGGTTCTCTATTAAAAGGAGGCCTTAATATCCCTTAGTTTCCATTAGGACCCCGCTGCCACGGGAGGGTAGGACAAAAGATGTCATGCAAGTTCTTTTCCATAAGCACGTATGACTATATTCGGAATACATGCCTACATTACATTGACGAATTGGAGCTAGTTCTATGTCACCCTATGTTATGACTGTTACATGATGAACCACATGCAGCATAATTATCCATCATTGATCCAATGCCTACGAGCTTTCCATATACTGGTTTACGCTTATTTACTTTCCCGTTGCTATTGTTACAATCACTACAAAATACCAAAAACATTACTTTGCTTTCGTTACTCTTTTGTTACCGTTACTATCACTATCATATTACTTTGCTACTAAACACTTTGCTGCAGATACTAAGTTTCCAGGTGTGGTTGAATTGACAACTCACCTGCTAATACTTGAGAATATTCTTTGGCTCCCCTTGTGTCGAATCAATAAACTTGGGCTGAATACTCTTCCCTCGAAAGCTGTTGCGATCTCCTATACTTGTGGGTTATCACGGCCTCACCAAGCTAGCTAGCAAGGGGTGGAGAGATCAAGGCAAGGCAAACCTCGCAAGGTTGCAATGACATGAGCCATGACGATCTAGACCAGGCGGGTGCCAGGCGGGTGCCAGCGCGCACAGTGTCCTTGTTTCCTCTTTGGTGCTAAGGAGGCAAGCGCAGGCGAGGAGTACCGAGGCATCAAGCAAAGGTTTCCATATCGGCGCAATGAGACCAAGACCAGCAGGACAGCAAGACGGAGGTCACCATGGGGCCCAAGGCGGTGTCATCATGAGAGCCCTTGGCAGGCATAGACTGCTTTTGTCAGGATAACTTGTACTAGCTGTCCCCTTTCAAATTGGCCGTTGTTGGCTCCCTTCCCGCTCAATATTTGGGGAGAGGACCAGGGACTCTATAAATAGGATTAGCCACCACAGTAGGAGGCAAAGGAGCCTCATCCATCTCATCTTGGAGTATATCCAACCCATCCACACACCCACCAAGCACAAGAGCACCTCGCCTCAGGAGGCTGTTCTTCCCCTTATACTGTTCATCCTCAGCCCGAGAGGCAATCCACCACACCACACTGGAGTAGGGTATTACACCACAACGGTGTCCCTAACCATTATAAATCTTGTGTCTCTTGTGTTGCGAGTTCGTCAAGCTTGCCTTTGAGATCGTGGCAAGCTTGAGGGCGTAAGTTCGTAGGGGGAGATCTTTGTGCGCACCCCACTGTTCGAACCTTAAGGGTTTTACCGGAACCATAGATCCGACACTATGGCATGATAAAATCTTCATCGCTGAGGATTAAGTCGTCCTCGGAGAGTGGCAGATAGTTGCTGTCCTCCGAGTCATTGTTCCCTGTTTGTTCGTCAGGGTCAACTTGCCCGTCCCTCCCGATCATCCTGTTCGGATGTTGGTTCATGATACGTCCATTTTGCATCATGCTTTTATATCGATATTTATGACATTATGGCTGTTATTTCATATTATGCCACAATACTTATGGCTATTCTCTCTTATTTTATAAGGTTTACATAAGGAGGGAGAATGCTGGCAGCTGGAATTCTGGGCTGGAAAAGGAGAAAATATTAGAGGCCTATTCTACACAACTCCAAAAGTCCTGAAACTCCACGGAATACCTTATAATAAATAATGAAAAATCCTCGCCAAAGATGAAGACCAGGGGGCCCACACCCTGTCCACGAGGGTGGGGGCGCCCCCCTAGGGCGCGCCCCCTACCTCGTGGGCCCCCTGGTGGCTCTCCGATGACCAACTTCTGGTATATGAAGTCTTTCGTCAAGAAAAAAAATCAGAAGCAACCTTTCGGGACGAAACTCCGCCGCCACGAGGCAGAACCTTGGCGGAACCAATCTAGGGCTCTGGCAGAGCTGTTCTGCCGGGGAAACTTCCCTCCCGGAGGGGGAAATCATCGCCATCGTCATCACCAATGCTCCTCTCATCGGGAGAGGGCAATCTCCATCAACATCTTCATCAGCACCATCCCATCTCAAAACCCTAGTTCATCTCTTGTATCCAATTCTTGTCTCCAAGTCCGGGATTGGTGCTAGTAGGTTGCTAGTAGTGTTAATTACTCCTTGTAGTTGATGCTACTTGGTTTAATTGGTGGAAGATCATATGTTCAGATCCTTTATGCATATTATTGCCCCTCTGATTATGAACATGAATATGCTTTGTGAGAAGTTATGTTTGTTCCTGAGGACAAGGGAGAAGTCTTGCTATTAGTGAATTTGGTATTCGTTTGATATTTTGATAAGATGTATGCTGTCTAGCCTCTAGAGGTGTTATGTGAATGTCGACTACATAACACTTCACGATTATTTGGGCCCAGAAAAGAGCTTGACGTCTACTACACAACCTTCTTCTTTTAGACGTTGTTGGGCCTCCAAGTGCAGAGGTTTGTAGGACTATAGCAAATTTCCCTCAAGTGTATGAACTAAGGTTTATCAATCCATGGGAGGCGTAGGATGAAGATAGTCTCTCTCAAGCAACCCTGCAACCAAATAACAAAGAGTCTCTTGTGTCCCCAACACACCCAATACAATGATAAATTGTATAGGTGCACTAGTTCGGCGAAGAGATGGTGATACAAGTGGTATATGGATATTAGATAATAGTTTTTGTAATCTGAAAATATAAAAACAGCAGGGTAACTAATGATAATAGTGAGCGTAAATGGTATTGCAATGCGTGGAAATAAGGCCTAGGGTTCATACTTTCACTAGTGTAAGTTCCCTCAACAATGATAACATAATTGGATCACATAACTATCCCTCAACATGCAACAAAGAGTCACTCCAAAGTCACTAATAGCGGAGAACGAACGAAGAGATTATGGTAGGGTACGAAACCACCTCAAAGTTATTCTTTCCAATCAATCCGTTGGGCTATTCCTATAAGTGTCACAAACAGCCCTAGAGTTCGTACTAAAATAACACCTTAAGACACAAATCAACCAAAACCCTAATGTCACCTAGATACTCCAATGTCACCTCAAGTATCCATGGGTATGATTATACGATATGCGTCACACAATCTCAGATTCATCTATTCAACCAATACATAGAACCTCAAAGAGTGCCCCAAAGTTTCTACCAGAGAATAACGACGAAAACGTGTGCCAATCCCTATGCATAGGTTCATGGGCGCAACCCGCAAGTTGATCACCAAAACATACATCAAGTGAATCACGTGGTATCCCATTGTCACCACAGATACGCACTGCAAGACATACATCAAGTGTTCTCAAATCTTTAAAGACTCAATCCGATAAGATAACTTCAAAGGGGAAACTCAATTCATTACAAGAGAGTAGATGGGGGAGAAAACATCATAGGATCCAACTATAATAGCAAAGCTTGCGATACATCAAGATCATATCACCTCTAGAACACGAGAGAGAGAGAGATCAAACACATAGCTATTGGTACATACCCTCAGCCCCGAGGGAGAACTACTCCCTCCTCATCATGGAGAGCACCGGCATGATGAAGATGGCCACCGGAGAAGGATTGCCCCCTCCGACAGGGTGCCGGAACGAGTCTAGATTGGTTTTTGGTGGCTACGGAGGCTTCTGGTGGCGGAACTCCCGATCTATTCTCTGTTCTGGAAGTTTTAGGGTACGTAGGTATATATGGGTGAAAGAAGTATGTCGGCGGACCGAAGGGGGGGCCACGAGGCAGGGGGCGCGCCCTAGGGGGGTGGGCACGCCCCCCACCCTCGTGGGCACCTCCCTTCTTTCCTGACGTGCACTCCAAGCTTTTACGGTAGCTTTCCTTCCAAAAATAACTTCTCCAGTTGATTTCGTTCCGTTTCGACTCCGTTTGATATTCCTTTTCTTCGAAACACTGAAATAGGCAAAAAACAGCAATTCTGGGATGGGCCTCCGGTTAATAGGTTAGTCCCAAAAATAATATAAAAGTGGATAATAAAGCCCAATATTGCCCAAAACAGTAGATAACATAGCATGGAGCAATCAAAAATTATAGATACATTGGAGACGTATTAGGCATTGGGAAGTAATAAGTAGATGATGGGTTGCTAGAGTGACAGAAGCTCAAACCCTATTTTATGCGTTGTTTCGTAAGGGGCTGATTTGGATCCATATGTTTCATGCTATGATTAGGTTTACCTTAATACTTTTGTTGTAATTGCGGATGCTTGCAATAGAGGTTAATCATAAGTGGGATGCTTGTTCAAGTAAGAACATCACCCAAGCACCGGTCCACCCACATGTCAAATTATCAAAGTATCGAACGTGAATCATATGAACGTGATGAAAACTAGCTTGACGATATTCCCATGTGTCCTCGGGAGCGCTTTTCCTTATATAAGAGTTTGTCCAGGCTTGTCCTTTGCTACAAAAAGGATTGGGCCACCTTGCTGCACTTTATTTACTTTTGTTACTTGTTGCTCGTTACAAATTATCTTATCACAAAACTATCTGTTACCACTTATTTCAGTACTTGCAGAGAATACCTTACTGTAAACCGCTTATCATTTCCTTCTGCTCCTCGTTGGGTTCAACACTCTTACTTATCGAAAGGACTACGATAGATCCCCTATACTTGTGGGTCATCAGGACTCTTTTCTAGCGTCGTTGCCGCGGAGTGAAGCGCCTTTGGTAGGTGGAATTTGGTAAGGAAAAATTTATATAGTGTGCTGAAATTTACTGTCACTCGTTACTATGGAAAGTAATCCTCTGAGGGGCTTGTTCGGGGTATCTTCACCCTGACTAGTAGAGCAAAGAGTTGCTCCTCAACCTACTAAACCTATTGACAATGAAATTCCTTATGAGTATCCTTCGGCTATGATAGAAAAACTACTAGCTAATCCTTTTACAGGAGATGGAACAAAGCATCCTGATGAACACCTAATATATGTGGATGAAGTTTGTGGATTATTTAAGCTTGCAGGTATACCCGATGATGTTGCTAAGAAGAAGTTCTTCCCTTCATCTTTGAAGGGAGACGCATTGACATGGTATAGGCTATGTGATGATACGAGATCATGGAACTATAGAAGATTGAAATTGGAATTTCATCAAAAGTATTACCCTATGCATCTTGTTCATCATGACCGCAATTATATATATAATTTTTGGCCTCGCGAAGGAGAAAGCATCGCTCAAGCTTGGGGGAGGCTTAAATCAATGTTATATTCATGCCCCAGTCATGAGCTCCCAAGAGAAACAATTCTTCAAAAAATTTATGCTCGGCTTTCTGAAAATAATCGCACCATGCTCGATACTTCTTGTGCTAGATCTTTTATGATGAAGACTATTGTATTTAGATGGGATTTATTGGATAGAATTAATTGCAACTCTGAAGATTGGGACCTCGACAATGGTAAGGGGTCAGGTATGACACCTAGTTTTGATTGTGTTAAATCTTTTATGGATACCAATATTTTTCGTAAATTTAGCACTAAATATGGACTTGATTCTAAGATAGTAGCTTCTTTCTGTGAATCTTTTGCTACTTATGTTGATCTCCCTAAGGAGAAGTGGTTTAAATATCATCCTCCCATAGAAGTAAAAGTAGCTGCACCAATTAAAGTTGAAGAAAAGACTGTCACTTATAATGATCCTATTGTTCCTACTTGTTATGTTGAGAAACCACCTTTCCCTGTTAGGATAAAGGATCATGCTAAACCTTCAACTGTGGTTCGTAAAAGCAATATTAGAACATATACACCTCCTGAGCAAGTTAAAGTTGAACCTAATATTGCTATTGTTAAAGATCTCTTGTCTGATAATATAGATGGGCATGTTATTTACTTCTGTAATGAAACTGCTAGAATTGCTAAACCCCATGATACAGATAAACCTAGACCTGTGGTAGGCATGCATGTTATTTCTGTTAAAATAGGAGATCATTGTTATCAAGGGTTATTTGATATGGGTGCTAGTGCTAGTGCAATACCTATTGACTTATACAAAGAAATTATGCATGACATTGCACCTGTTGAGTTAGAAGAAATTGATGTCACTATTAAACTTGCTAATAGAGATACTATTTCACCAATGGGAATTGTTTGAGATGTTGAAGTCTTGTGTGGGAAAACTAAATATCCTGCTGATTTTCTTGTTCTTGGTTCCCCACAAGATAGCTTTTGTCCCATTATATTTGGTAGACCCTTCTTAAATACTGTTAATGCTACCATAGATTGCACAAGGGATGTTGTTACTGTCGGTTTAGATGATATGACTCATGAATTTAATTTCCCTAAATTTAGTAAACAACATCGTGAAGAAGAATTGTCTAGTAAGGATGAAATTATTGGTCTTGCTTCTATTGCCGTACCTCCTAGTGATCCTTTAGAACAATATTTGCTAGACCATGAGAATGATATGTTTATGAATGAAAGAAGGGAAATAGATGAGGTATTTTTTAAATAGGAACCTATTCTGAAACATAATTTGCCTACTGAAATCCTAGGGGATCCCCCTCCACCTAAGGGCGATCCCATGTTTGAGCTTAAACAGTTGCCTGATAATCTTAAATATGCTTATCTTGATGAACAGAAGTTATATCCTGTTATTATTAGTGCTAACCTTTCAGAGCATGAAGAAGAAAGATTATTGAAAACTCTGAAGAAGCACCGTGCTGCTATTGGATATACTCTTGATGATCTTAAGGGCATTAGTCCCACTCTATGTCAACATAAAATAAATTTGGAAGCAGATGCCAAACCAGTTTGTGATCCTCAACGACGTATGGATCCTAAAATGAAAGAAGTGGTAAGAAAAGAAATACTAAAGCTTCTGGAGGCAGGTATAATTTATCCGGTTGCTGATAGTCAGTGGGTAAGTCCTGTTCATTGTGTCCCTAAGAAGGGAGGTATTACTGTTGTTCCTAATGATAAAGATGAATTGATTCCACAAAGAATTATTACAGGTTATAGGATGGTAATTGATTTCCGCAAATTAAATAAGGCTACTAAGAAAGATCATTACCCCTTAACTTTTATCAATCAAATGCTAGAAAGATTATGCAAACATACACACTACTTCTTTCTAGATGGTTATTCTGGTTTCTCTCAAATACCTGTGTCGGCTAAAGATCAATCAAAGACTACTTTTACATGCCCTTTTGGTACTTTTGCTTATAGACGTATGCCTTTTGGTTTATGTAATTCACCTGCTACCTTTCAAAGATGCGTGATGGCTATATTCTCTGACTTTTGTGAAAAGATTTGTGAGGTTTTCATGGATGACTTTTCCGTCTATGGATCTTCTTTTGATGATTGCTTGAGCAATCTTGATTGAGTTTTGCAGAGATGTGACGAAACTAATCTTGTCTTGAATTGGGAAAGGTGCCACTTTATGGTTAATGAAGGTATTGTCTTGGGGCATAAAGTTTCTGAAAGGGGTATTGAAGTTGATAAAGCCAAGGTTGATGCTATTGAAAAGATGCCGTGTCCCAAGGACATCAAAGGTATAAGAAGCTTCCTTGGTCATGTCGGATTTTATAGGAGGTTCATTAAGGATTTCTCAAAAATTTCTCGGCCTCTGACTAATTTATTACAAAAAGATATACCATTTGTCTTTGATGAGGATTGTGTAGAAGCATTTGAAATACTTAAGAAAGCATTAGTCTCTTCACCTATTGTTCGGCCACCTGATTGGAATTTACCCTTTGAAATTATGTGTGATGCTAGCGATTATGCTGTAGGTGTTATTCTAGGGCAAAGAGTTGATAAGAAATTAAATGTTATCCATTATGCTAGTAAGACTCTAGACAATGCTCAAAGAAATTATGCTACTACTGAAAAAGAACTTTTAGCAATTGTATTTTCTTGTGATAAGTTCAGACCTTATATTGTTGATGCTAAAGTAACTATCCACACTTATCACGCTGCTATTAAATATCTTATGGAGAAGAAAGATGCTAAACCTAGACTTATTAGATGGGTTCTCTTGCTACAAGAATTTGATTTGCATATTGTTGATAGAAGAGGAGTTGAGAACCCCGTTGCAGACAACTTATCTAGGTTAGAGAATGTTCTTGATGACCCACTACCTATTGATGATAGCTTTCCTGATGAATAATTAAATTTCATAAGTACTTCTCGTAGTACTCCTTGGTATGTTGATCATGCTAATTACATTGTTGCTAAATTCATACCACCTAGCTTCGCATACCAACAAAAGAAAAAGTTCTTCTATGATTTGAGACATTACTTTTGGGATGACCCACGTCTTTATAAAGGAGGAGTAGATGGTGTTATTAGACGTTGTGTACCTGAGCATGAACAGGAACAGATCCTACGCAAGTGCCACTCCGAAACTTATGGAGGACACCATGAGGGCGATAGAACTACACATAAGGTATTGCAATCCGGTTTTTATTGGCCTACTCTCTTCAAGGATGCCCGTAAGTTTGTCCTATCTTGTGATGAATGTCAAAGAATTGGTAATATTAGTAGACGTCAAGAAATGCCTATGAATTATTCACTTGTTATTGAACCGTTTGATGTTTGGGGCTTTGATTATATGGGACCTTTTCCTGCCTCTAATGGATATACACATATTTTAGTTGCTGTTGATTATGTTACTAAGTGGGTAGAAGCTATTCCAACTAGTAGTGCTGATCATAACACTTCTATTAAAATGCTTAAAGAAGTTATTTTTCTGAGGTTTGGAGTCCCTAGATATTTAATGACTGATGGTGGTTCACATTTTATTCATGGTGTTTCCCGTAAAATGCTTGCTAAATATGACATCAATCATAGAATTGCATCTCCGTATCACCCACAGTCTAGTGGTCAAGTAGAATTGAGTAATAGAGAACTCAAATTAATTTTGCAAAAGACTGTCAATAGGTCTAGAAATAATTGGTCCAAGAAACTTGATGATGCATTATGGGCCTATAGAACTGCATATAAAAATCCTATGGGTATGTCTCCGTATAAAATGGTATATGGAAAAGCATGTCACTTACCTCTCGAACTAGAACATAAGGCATATTGGGCTATTAAAGAGCTCAATTATGATTCCAAACTTGCCGGTGAAAAGAGGTTATTTGATATTAGATCTCTTGATGAATGGAGAACCCAAGCTTATGAAAATGCAAGTTGTTTAAAGAAAAGGTTAAAAGATGGCATGACAAAAGGATACAAAAGCGTGAGTTTAATGTAGGTGATTATGTATTGCTATACAACTCTCGTTTAAGATTTTTTGCAGGTAAACTTCTCTCTAAATGGGAAGGCCCCTATGTTGTCGAGGAGGTCTATCGTTCTGGTGCCATAAAAATCAACAACTTCAAAGGCACAAATCCGAAGGTGGTAAACGGTCAAAGAATCAAACATTATATCTCAGGTAATCCCATAAATGTTGAAACCAATATTATTGAAACCGTAACCCCGGAGGAATACATAAGGGACACTTTCTAGAACGTTTCAGACTCCGAAAAGGAATAGGTATGTGGTACGGTAAGTAAACCGATTCCAAACCAGTTTTTAAGGCAATATTTCTCCGTTTTGGAATATTTAGAAAAATAGAAAATTAAGTAGCAGTCCGGGAAGGACATGAGGGCCCCACGAGGGTGGAGGGCGCGCCCTACCCCCTGGGCGCCCCCCCTACCTCGTGAGCACCTCGTGTGCCTTCCGCACTCCGTTTTCTTGCATGATACGTATTTTGGTCGGTAAAAATTCACTATATATTCTCCCGAAGGTTTTGACTCCCGTATCACGCAAATATCCTCTATTCTTGTTTTGGGCTGTTCTCGGTCAGGGTTGTCAAGGCCAGGCATCATGTCGTCCCCCTCCTCCAACAACAGTGACAAAGATGCCTGGCTAATGAAGATAGAGCTAAAGAGGGAAGAACCCATGGAGATCAACAAGGATGATGGGATCAATAAGGCCACGGAGAACCAAGCTCCGGCAACAGAAGACATCCTTCAACTTGATCACAACCTTCTTACCCCAACTAAGATCGAAGCTTTCCAGATGATTGAGTTAACTCGTATTCAAAACAAGTATCTCACAAGTGAAAATATTTTCTTGAAGGAGCATATCTTTGCACTCAAGAGCATTATTCGCAAGCTAGAGGACCTCTTACGCTCGATGTGCGACTATCCATCACCTCCATATTCACCAACCAAGGAGATATAATAACATGGGTATGGGCACTCCCCTTAGCAACTGCCAAGCTTGGGGGATGTGCCACGGTATCGTATCACAATCACAACTCCTATCTTTACCGTTTTCCTTAGTTCGATCCTATTAGTAGTATTTTGATCTAGTAGAATAAAGTTTATGGCATGATCTAGTTTTAAGTTTTGCTTTATGATCTCTCTATGTAATCGAGTCCGTGAGCTATATAATAAAGATTAGTGTTGAGTCAAGGGCTTGATTTTCTTGCTATGATCTTGGGTGAATAAAAGAAAAGACAAAAAGAATAAGAAGAAACAAAAGTTCATATTGATCTTATTGATAGTAATGACTTCACATAGAAAGAGTGTGACGATTAAAAGTTGTTGGGAGTTGGTAGACATAGCTTTGGTCATCGTTGCAATTAATAAGAAGAAATAAGGAAAGAGAGGTTTCACATATAAATATACTATTATTGACATCTTTTATGATTGGGAGCACTCATTAAAATATGACATGCTAAATAGTTGATGTTGGACAAGGAAGACAACGTAATGGGTTATGTTTTCTTATATCTGAGATAAACTACATTGTCATGGATCATCCAACATGTTGAGCTTGCTTTTCCTCCTCATGCTAGCCAAATTTTCAGCACCAAGTAGAGATACTACTTGTGCTTCCAAATACCCTTAAACCAGTTTTGCCATGTGAGTCCACCATATCTACCTATGGATTGAGTAAGATCCTTCAAGTAAGTTGTCATTGGTGCAAAGCAATTAAAATTGCTCTAAATATGTATGATTAGTGTGGGAGAAATAAGCTTTATACGATCTTGTGATGTGGAAGTAATAAAAGCGACGGACTGCATAATAAAGGTTCATATCACAAGGAGAAATATAAAGTGACGTTCTTTCGCATTAAGATTTTGTACATCCAACCATAAAAGCGCATGGCAACCTCTGCTTCCCTCTGCGAAGGGCCTATCTTTTATTATTTTTTCTACCTTATGCAAGAGTCATGGTGATCTTCACCTTTCCTTTTTACATTTTATCCTTTGGCAAGCATAGTGTGTTGGAAAGATCCTGATAGATATATCTAATTGGATGTAGGGGGGCATGACTTATTATTGTTGACATTACCCTCGAGGTAAAAGGTTGTGGGGCGAAACTATAAGTCCCTATCTTTCTCTGTGTCCGATTAAAACTCCGTAACCACAAGTATTGCGTGACTGTTAGCAATTATTAAGGACTAGATGATAGTTGAGTATGTGGACTTGCTTTTTAGCTCTGACATACACTCTTTCTGATGTTATGATAAATTTTCAATTGCTTCAATGACTGAGCTTATAGTTTGTTGGTTCTCAATAAGGTTTCTGATTCATACTTTTGCATTGTGAATAGACCATCACTTGAACATAAGTAATCATATGACAATATCTATATATGTTGCTGTTATGAGAATAATCATGATGCCTTCATGTCCGTATTTTATTTTTATCGACGCCTCTACCTCCAAACATGGGGACATATTTATTGTTATCAGCCTTCGCTTGAGGACAAGCGAGGTCTAAGCTTGGGGGAGTTGATACGTCCATTTTGCATCATGCTTTTATATCGATATTTATTGCATTATGGGCTGTTATTTCACATTATGTCACAATACTTATGGCTATTCTCTCTTATTTTAGAAGGTTTACATAAGGAGCGAGAATGCCGGCAGATGGAATTCTGGGCTAGAAAAGGAGGAAATATTAGAGACCTATTCTGCACAACTCCAAAAGTCCTGAAACTCCACGGAATACCTTATAATAAATAATGAAAAATCCTCGCCAAAGATGAAGACCAGGGGGCCCACACCCTGTCCACGAGGGTGGGGGCGCCCCCCCCCCTAGGGTGCGCCCCCTACCTCGTGGGCCCCCTGGTGGCTCTCCGATGACCATCTTCTGCTATATGAAGTCTTTCGTCGAGAAAAAAATCAGAAGCAACCTTATGGGACGAAACTCCGCCGCCACGAGGCGGAACCAATCTAGGGCTCCGGCAGAGCTATTCTGTCGGGGAAACTTCCCTCCCGGAGGGGGAAATCATCACCATCGTCATCACCAACGCTCCTATCATCGGGAGAGGGCAATCTCCATCAACATCTTCATCAGCACCATCCCATCTCAAAACCCTAGTTCATCTCTTGTATCCAATTCTTGTCTCCAAGTCCGGGATTGGTGCTAGTAGGTTGCTAGTAGTGTTAATTACTCCTTGTAGTTGATGCTACTTTGTTTAATTGGTGGAATATCATATGTTCAGATCCTTTATGCATATTATTACCCCTCTGATTATGAACATGAATATGCTTTGTGAGTAGTTACGTTTGTTCCTGAGGACAAGGAGAAGTCTTGCTATTAGTAGTCATGTGAATTTGGTATTCGTTTGATATTTTGATGAGATGTATGTTGTCTAGCCTCTAGTGGTGTTATGTGAACGTCGACTACATAACACTTCACCATTATTTGGGCCTAGAGGAAGGCATTGGGAAGTAATAAGTAGATGATGGGTTGCTAGAGTGACAGAAGCTTAAACCCTAGTTTATGCGTTGCTTCGTAAGGGGCTGATTTGGATCCATATGTTTCATGCTATGGTTAGGTTTACCTTAATACTTTTGTTGTAGTTGCGGATGCTTTCAATAGAGGTTAATCATAAGTGGGATGATTGTTCAAGTAAGAACATCACCCAAGCAGTGGCCCACCCACATGTCAAATTATCAAAGTACCGAACGTGAATCTTATGAACGTGATGAAAACTAGCTTGACGATATTCCCATGTGTCCTCGGGAGCGCTTTTCCTTATATAAGAGTTTGTCCAGGCTTGTCCTTTGCTACAAAAAGGATTGGGCCACCTTGCTGCACTTTATTTACTTTTGTTACTTGTTGCTCATTACAAATTATCTTATCACAAAACTATCTGTTACCACTTTTTTCAGTACTTGCAAAGAATACCTTGTTGTAAACCGCTTATCATTTCCTTCTGCTCCTCGTTGGGTTCGACACTCTTACTTATTGAAAGGACTACGATAGATCCCCTATACTTGTGGGTCATCAGTTCGATAGGGTCTTCTTGGTCTTCGGCGTTCTCCGGAGTACCATTGTGTTCGGTGTCGGTATTGCTGTTCTTACCGCGGCGCAAATTAGAGCTGCGCCGCTGACGTCGACGTTTTGGCGGTATCTTAGGAGGTTCGTCCTCGACTGGGTTTTTCTCATCATCGCTGTCGCCGTTTTTAGGTGTATACACCATGTATACGTCATACGAGGAGGTGGGTGAGGGAGTCCTGGATTAGGGGGTCTCCGGACAGCCGGACTATATCATTTGGCCGGACTGTTGGACTATTAAGATACAAGATTGAAGACTTCGTCCCGTGTCCGGATGGGACTCTACTTGGCGTGGAAGGCAAGCTAGGCAATACGGATATGTATATCTCCTCCTTTGTAACTGACCTTGTGTAACCCTAGCCCCCTTCGGTGTCTATATAAACCGGAGGGTTTTAGTCCCTAGGACAACAGACAATCATACCATAGGCTAGCTTCTAGGGTTTACCTCTCTAATCTCGTTGTAGATCTACTCTTGTAATACTCATATCATCAAGAACAATCAAGTAGGATGTAGGGTTTTACCTCCATCAAGAGTGCCCGAACCTGGGTAAACATCGTGTCCCCTGCCTCCTGTTACCATCCGCCTTAGACGCACAGTTCGGAACCCCCTACCCGAGATCCGCTGGTTTTGACACCGACAATGGTTGTCCAATGTCCGGTAACCGGCGGGTTTTGGGCCTGCTCCTCTCCGGCATCATCATCCATACCGTTGATAACCCACAAGTATAGGGGATCAATTGTAGCCTATTTCGATGAGTAAGAGTGTCGAACCCAACGAGGAGCTAAAGGTAGAACAAATATTCCCTCAAGTTCTATTGACCACCGATACAACTCTACGCACGCTTAACATTCGCTTTACCTAGAACAAGTATGAAACTAGAAGTACTTTGTAGGTGTTGTTGGATAGGTTTGCAAGATAATAAAAAGAGCATAAATAAAAAGTAGGGGTTGTTTAGATGAAGACACAAGTAAGTTAGTTTTAGTAGAGGGCTTGTTGTCACACAAGAAAGTTATTTGTCCCTAGGCAATCGATAACTAGATCGATAATCATTATTGCAATTTTATTTGAGGGAGAGGCATAAGCTAACATACTTTCTCTTCTGGGATCATATGCACTTATGATTGGAACTCTAGCAAGCATCCGCAACTACTAAAGATCATTAAGGTAAAACCCAACCATAGCATTATAAGGCATCAAGTCCTCTTTATTCCCATACGCAAACAATCTACTTACTCGGGTCTGTGTTTCTATTACTCATGCCACCCACCGTAAGCAAATCATGAACATATTGCAAACCCTACAGCGGGGATCCCTCACGCGTGCACGACACGGACAGCACCATAGGACAGCACCAATAATAAAACAAGCAACTCAAACCAATCATGATCATCAATTAACCCATAGGACAAAACGGATCTACTCAAACATCATAGGATAGCCATACATCATTGGGAAATAATATATAACGTTGAGCACCATGTTTAAGTAGAGATTACAGCGGGTAAAAGAGGGGTTGCACCGCTGCATAGAGGGGGGAAGAGTTGGTGATGATGGCGGTGAAGTTGTTGGTGTAGATTGCGGTGATGATGATGGCCCCGGCGGTGTTCCGGCGCCACCGGGAGAGAGGGGGAGAGGGCCCCCCTTCTTCTTCTTCCTTGACCTTCTCCCTAGATGGGAGAAGGGTTTCCCCTCTGGTCCATGGCCTCCATGGTGGCGGAGGGGTGAGAGCCTCTCCGAGATTGGATCTGTCTCTCTCTGTTTCTGCGTTTCCTGATTCTGCCCTTTCACCGTTTCTTAAATTCCCGGAGATCCGTAACTCCGATTGGGCTGAATTTTGGATATGATTTTTATTCCGACATTAGCTTTCTTGCAGAAAAAGAAGGGAACCAACCGCCTTACGGGGTGGCCACAAGGGCCCAGGGCGCGCCTGACCCCCTGGGGCAGGCCCCCCTGCCTCGTGGCCCCCTCGGGCATCGTCTCGCGTTGATTTCACTTCCCAAAATTCACATATATTCCAAAAAAATCTCCGTCAGTTTTTATCCCGTTTGGACTCCATTTGATATGGATTTACCGTGAAACAAAAAACATGCAACAAACAAGAACTGGCACTGGATCAATATGTTAGTCCCAAAAATAGTATAAAAAGTTGCCAAAAGTATATGAAAGTTGTATAATATTAGCATGGAACAATAAAAAATTATAGATATGACGGAGACGTATCAGCATCCCGAAGCTTAATTCCTGCTCGTCCTCGAGTAGGTAAATGATAAAAAAGATAAATTTTTATGTGGAATGCTAGCTAGCATAATCTTGATCATGTAATATAATCATGGCATGAATATTAAGACACGAGTGATTAAAAGCAATAGTCTATCATTTGACATTAAGATAACAATACTTCAAGCATACTAATAAAGCAATCATGTCTTTTCAAAATAACATGGCCAAAGAAAGTTATCCCTACAAAATCATATATTCTGGCTATGCTCCATCTTCACCACACAAAATATTCACATCATGCACAACCCCGATGACAAGCCAAGCAATTGTTTCATACTTTTGACATTCTCAAACCTTTTCAACTTTCATGCAATACATGAGTGTGAGCCATGGACATAGCACTGTAGGTGGAATAGAATATGATGGTGGAGGTTGTGTGGAGAAGACAAAAAAGGAGAAAGTCTCACATCGACGCGGCTAATCAACGGGCTATGGAGATTCCCATCAATTGATGTCAATGTGAGGAGTAGGGATTGCCATGCAATGGATGCACTATGAGCTATAAGTGTATGAAAGCTCAACCTGAAACTAAGTGGGTGTGCATCCAACTTGCTTGCTCATGAAGACCTAGGGAATTTGAGGAAGCCCATTGTTGGAATATACAAGCCAAGTTCTATAATGAAAATTCCCACTAGTATATGAAAGTGATAACTCAAGAGACTCTCTATATGAAGAACATGGTGCTACTCTGAAGCACAAGTGTGGTTGAAGGATAATAACATTGTCCCTTCTCTTTTTGTTCTCTTTTTTGTAGGCTTCTTTGGCCTCTATCTATTTTTGAGGGGGGCGCTTCTGTAACGCCCCGGACACACCTGTCGGTGGTCGTTACTCCTGGCGGGATCTAGACTAACCCCACAGATCAATACTAGTCTTTTTGCTCACTTTGTCCTCCCTCGTGCGCACCCGGGAGCAACTTCCCGGTCAGTCACCCATCCTGAAACTACTACAAGCTGAGCATGCTTAACTTTGGAGTTCTTTCCGAATGGGCTCTCGGAAAAGAAGGAATTCCTTATTGATATGAGTTATCATCCCTAATAAGCCAGACTATCACATACACCCCCACTTAGAGGAGCCGACGTCCGCGTCGGGCCACAGGAACGTTCCCTCTTGGCACATACGTCTGTGCATCCAGTCCGGTACATGTGACATGCCGTGTGCCACGACGGGTCACAAACATCATGAAAAACATCACCGCGCACCTGTCCGCAAACATCCGTGTAACCGCGAGGGTCGGCTTTGATACCAATTTGTAACACCCCGGACACACCCGCCAGTGGTCGTTACTCCTGGCAGCATCTAGACTGGCCCCATAGATCAATACTAGTCTTTTCTGCTCACTTTGTCCTCACTCGTGCGCACCCGGGAGCAACTTTCCGGTCGGTCACCCATCCTGAAACTACTCCAAGCTGAGCACGCTTAACTTTGGAGTTCTTTCTGAATGAGCTCCGGGAAAGAAGGAATTCCTTATTGATATGAGTTGTCTATCATCCCTAATTAGCCAGGCTATCACAGCTTCTTTGGCCACTTTTATTTTGATCATGGGACAATGTTCTAATAATGAAGATCATCACACTTTTATTTACTTACAACTCAATACTAAAACTCGATACTAGAACAAAGATATGACTCTATATGAATGCCACCGGCGGTGTACCGGGATGTGCAATGATCTAGCGTAGCAATGACATCAAAAAACAGACAAGCCATGAAAACATCATGCTAGCTATCTTACGATCATGCAAAGCAATATGACAATGAGTTCTCAAGTCATGTATATGATGATGATGGAAGTTGCATGGCAATATATTTCGAAATGGCTATGGAAATGCCATAATAGGTAGGTATGGTGGCTGTTTTGAGGAAGATATAAGAAGGCTTATGTGTGATAGAGCGTATCGTATCACGGGGTTTGGATGCACCGGCGAAGTTTGCACCAACTCTCGAGGTGAGAAAGGGCAATGCACGGTACCGAAGAGGCTAGCAATGATGGAAGGGGGAGAGTGCGTATAATCCATGGACTCAACATTAGTCATAAAGAACTCACATACTTATTGCAAAAATCTATTAGTCATCGAAACAAAGTATTGCGTGCATGCTCCTAGGGGATAGATTAGTAGGAAAAGACCATTGCTCGTCCCCGATCGCCACTCATAAGGAAGACAATAAATAAATACCTCATGCTCCAACTTTGTTACATAACAGTTCACCATACGTGCATGCTACGGGAATCACAAACCTCAACACAAGTATTTCTACAATCCACAACTACCCACTAGCATGACTCTAATATCATCATCTTTATATCGCAAAACTATTGCAAGGAATCAAATATATCATATTCAGTGATCTACAAGTTTTATGTAGGATTTTATGACTAACCATGTGAATGACCAATTCCTGTCATCTCTCTAAATAGATATAAAGTGAAGCAAGAGAGTTTAATTCTTTCTACAAAAGATATACCCACGCTCTAACAAATATAAGTGAAGCAAAAGAGCCTTCTACAAATGACAGTTTTCTAAGTGAAGAGAAACAGGCAATCCAAACTTCAAATGATATAAGTGAAGCACATGAAGCGTTCTATAAAGCCATACTCAAAATATATAAGTGAAGTGCAATGAGCATTCTATAAATCAACCAAGGATTATCTCATAGCAGCATGGTGCATCAAAGAAAAGTGAAAACTAAATGCAAAAGATGCTCCAATATTTACATATATCATATGTCAAATAAAAATATAGCTCCAAGTAAAATTACCGATGATTGTTAGAAGAAAGAAGGGATGCCTTCCGAGGCATCCCCAAGCTTGGTTGCTTGGGAGTCCTTGAATATTACCTTGGGTGCCTCAGACATCCCCAAGCTTAGGCTCTTGCCACTCCTTATTCCTTCATCCATCGTGATATCTCCCAAAACTTGAAAACTTCAATCACACAAAACTTAACAGAAAGTTTGGTAAGATCCGTTAGTATAATAAAGCAAATCACTACTCTAAATACTGTTGCAAACCAATTCATATTTTGTTTTTGCATTGTAGCTACTGTAATATAACGTTTCCATGGCTTAATCCACTGATAGAAATCAATAGTTTCATCAAAACAAGCAAACTATGCATCAAAAACAGAATCTGTCTTAAACAGGACAGTCTGTAGTAATCTGAACATTCACCATACTTTTGGTACTCCAAAAATACTGAAAAATTTAGGAAAAATAAAAAATTTGTATAGAAAGACTGTGCAAAAAGTTTCAGAACCGTTTGACGTTCCAGTAAAAAATGTAAAATCGTACACTACAGCCAAAGTTTCTGTTCTGCACCGCACAAACCAACAGGTAATGTAAACATCCTAAAGGCAAATCTTGGCACATTATTTTTATAATACAATGTAATTGTACAAGGGTATAATTATTTTTGTTGAAAAATTTCTGTAATCAAGATTCACAAAGTTTCTGTGAGCATGAACAAAGTTCAAGGAGCTCCCCCACTTCAACAATGCTTGTCTCTCTCACTTTCACTTTCCTTTTTGAAAATTTTTGGGTTCCCCTCTTTATTTTTTGTTTTTAAACTATATAAAAGCACTCAACAGAAATAAATGACTCTCTAAAACACTCGGGTTGTCTCCCTGGCAGCGCTTTCTTTAAAGCCATTAAGCTAGGCATAAGGTGATCAAGTAATGAATCCATCCGGATCCCAAGGTATATCAAAGACAATTTAATTAACAATGATTTGTGATTTAGTACTGAGCACAAAGTAACATATATCATGCAACAACGAAGTCTAACTCTCTTCCTATGCATTGGCATGTCATAAAAGAACAATTCATGCACACATAGTAAAGGCCAATGCATAGTATGAATAGTTTCTTGCAATTTTATCATATTGGAAACATGATGAGGCGGAGATGTAGTTCCTCTCTCATAATAATTGCAAGTAGGAGCAGCAAGCACATGCATATTATATCTATCAAAATCATCATGTGTAGTAGTGAAACGGAACCCATCAATATAATCCTTAATAAGGGCAAACTTCTATGATATAGTGTAGTGAGGAGAATTCAAATAGATAATAGGACTATCATGCGTGGGTGCAACAACAACAACTTCATGTTTAATAAGGAACTATAGCAAGTTCATCTCAATAAGCATAATTCATATTGACATCTTGGCCACAAGCATAGCGAGCATCATCATAAAGGGATATTTCAAAAGAATCAACGGGATCATAACAATCATCATAGCAACCATCCTTCAGTAAGCACGAAGGGAAATTAAACAATGTATGAGTTGAAGAGTTACTCTCATTAGAAGGTGGGCACGGGTAGCTAATCCGCTCTTCCTCCTTTTGTTCTTCGCTCTCCTCATCATCTTTTTTATCCAATGAGCCCACAGTTTCATCAATTTCTCCTTCCATAGACTCCTACAAAATATTAGTCTCTTCTTGGATAGCGGAGACTCTCTCAATAAAATCATCAATATCAGAATTGAATTCATAATTTTCATAGCTATATTTAAGTATAGCAAAATTTTCAGGTCTGTAAATAGCTTCATCAAGATTTTCACACTCTTTAAACAAAGATTCAATTTCATAAGCACCCATGAAAGCAACGAATTCTTCTATTCGTTCCACATCATAGTAATCATATTTACCATTAGCATAAGAAGCTAAGGTCTCATTATCATTAAATTCGCATGAAAAGGGAAGGTGTGGAGCCTTCATCCTAGAGCAACAAGTATAATCATATCTCAGGCATAGTTGCCGAGCATACCAATGCAACATATAAATTTGATCCCATAATAGTTTCCCTTTTTGAGTCAAGCGATAATCCTTAAAATATTCACATTGATCCAACGTGTCTCCCATTATATAATTGAATGGGGTTTTCTTAGGATTATCAAAGTAGTACATAATATCTTTCACATAATGAGTGAGGGAGTCCTGGATTAGGGGGTCTCCGGATAGCCGGACTATATACTTTGGTCGGACTATTAGACTATGAAGATACAAGATTGAAGACTTCGTCTCGTGTCCGGATGGGACTCTACTTGGCGTGGAAGGCAAGCTAGGCAATACGGATATGGATATCTCATCCTTTGTAACCGACCTTGTGTAACCCTAGCCCTCTCCGGTGTCTATATAAACCGAAGGGTTTTAGTCCGTAGGACAACAATCACAACATACAATCATACCATAGGCTAGCTTCTAGGGTTTAGCCTCCCTGATCTTGTGGTAGATCTACTCTTGTACTACCCATATCATCAATATTAATCAAGCAGGACGTAGGGTTTTACCTCCATCAAGAGGGCCCGAACCTGGGTAAAACATCGTGTCCCCTGCCTCCTGTTACCATCCGGCCTAGACGCACAGTTCGGGACCCCCTACCCGAGATCCGCCGGTTTTGACACCGACATTGGTGCTTTTATTGAGAGTTCCGCTATGCCGTCGCCACCAGGAAGGATGTCTCATCCCGTCTTTAAAGACGGCACTGTTGCTAAGGGAGCTTTGGCTACCGGCCAAACTCTCCGGCTAGGTGGTTTTCTTATGACCGCATGTTCGTCCATTGCGCCGACGATGACTTTTCGGGTCATCGAAAGCAATCTTCACATCAACTCGGAACTCGCCGAGCAGTTAGATCCAATGGAGCTCTCCTCCCTGAACGAGCTCTTGGATCGCATCGCCGCCCTGGGAGTCGCTACAGACTATGATCAGATTGGGCCTAAACCCGATCTGAGAGAGATCAACTCTTCCCAGGTCACCCATCACGTTGCAGTGGTGGAGGAACAATACGGCAACCCTTCATCTATCTTAAGGACTAGCTATGTCCGGATTCCTGATCCCTCCAAGCCGTATACCTGTGGGGGGGAGGACGTCACTCAAGACTTGAACCTAGAGTCAGGCAGCGGGCTAGATTTATTGAAAAACATCCAAGAATCCAAACTTCCGAGTTTGGAAACTCCTTGGCCCCTGAGTCTCAGATTGGGTGAGGATTCGGGTTCAATTCCACCCACCCACCCAAACATAAGCGATCTATCCCAAATTAGGCAAGAGCCCGAAGAAACAGTACAACATTACTGGGCCAAATTCCTCCTGGTCATGAACAGGATAAAGGACTGCCGCGAGGAAGACGCAATTTCATTCTTCTACAATAATTGCACGGACAAGGGAATCCTCAATGCCATATGTCGCCGCGAAATTACACGCTTTGCTGACTTGGTGTCCATAGTACAAAAGTACTGTGCGATGGAACGTGCCTGGAAAACCGAAATAAAATTTTGGGATAATCCCGCCCTGAATACAAACCTAGTCCAAAATAAAAGGGTGCATTATCACAATACACTTGGGTTAACTACCAAAAAGCAAAAGCCCTCTATGGTGCAAGGAACCGTACTGGAGGGATGGCTCAACGGACCCTGCAAAATTCATAGTACAGTGGATGCAATACCAACGCACAACCTTAGAGCATGTTGGATACTCCGGCAGGTGGCCAAAAGTGGTGAGGATCTACTCCTCCCAAATACCACAGAGCACCATCCCGTGGACAACAATACGGTGTTAACGGTCTTTGAGACCTTCGCGTCAAATAATAGACGCAAGCGAACACTCTGCAGCATGGCTGAAATCTTCCACGTAGCAGAAACAAATCCTTGGAGTGACACGGCTATTACCTTCAATGCCAGTGACGAACCTAAATTCCGAACAGCCCGAGCACCAGCCGCACTGGTCCTTAGTCCAATCGTGGATGGCTTTCGACTCACCAAGGTATGCATGGATGGCGGCAGCGGATTAAACCTCATCTATGAGGAAACTCTTCAAAAGATGGAAATAGACTGAAGCCGCATTGAGCAAAGTAGCACAATCTTTAGAGGAATCATCCCCAGTTGGGAAGCACGCTGTGCTGGGAAAATCACACTAGATGTGGTATACGGCACGCCAGATAATTACAGGTCCGAATAAATTACATTCCAAGTGGCCCCGTTCAGCAGCGGATACCACGCTCTATTAGGGCGGGAGGCGTTTACAATCTTCCAAGCCATACCCCATTACAGGTACATGAAGCTCAAAATGCCCGGGCCCAACGGAATCATCACTCTTGCTAGTGATCTGGACATAGCACTCTGCGCCGAAAATAAGATAGCCGCACTGGCCCTTGAGGCACTATCCAAAGCCCTAGCGGCCGAGGAACTAACTGCGCTACGCTCCATGGTGAACAGGGACGACGTGATACTCGATAAAAGATCCAAGTCCACCTCCTTTAAACCGGCGGACGAAATAGTCAAATTCCAAGTCCATCCAATGGACCCTACAAAAACAGCTTCCATTGGGGCATAATTAAACCCTGATGTCGATGCCGCACTGCGAGAGTTACTACGCGAGAACTGGGACATTTTTGCCTGGCACCCTTCAGACATGCCAGGAATCCCACGTAGGATGGCCGAGCACAGCCTAAATATCCTAAAAGGATTCAAGCCAGTCAAGCAGGCTCTTCGGCGTTTCTCCGAACCTAAGAGACAAGCCATGGGAGAGGAACTAGCCAAGCTATTGGAGGCCGGATTCATCAGAGACATAAAACATCCGGACTGGCTAGCAAACCTGGTGATGGTACCAGAGAAGGACAAATCCTGGCGCTTGTGCGTCGATTTTAAGGACCTTAACAAGGCCTGCCCAAAGGATCCCTTCCTCCTCCCCCGCATCGATCAAATCATCGATGCTACTGCAGGACAAGATTCATTGTGTTTCCTCGATGCATACTTCGGCTACCATCAAATAAAAATGGCAGAGCCAGACCAAGCCGCAACGGCATTCATCACACCATACGGCCCATTCTGCTTCAACACAATGCCCTTTGGGCTCAAAAACGCCGGCGCAACATATCAGCGCATGATTCAGACATGTCTGGCAAACCAGATCGGCAAAATAGTGGACGCATATGTAGATGACGTGGTCGTTAAAACCAAACATGTCGAAACTCTAGTAGACGACTTGAGGCTCACATTCGATAACCTCCGAACATATGATATCAAGATCAATCCGGAAAAATGTGTTTTCGGCGTACCAGCCGGAAAGCTCCTGGGATTCATTGTCTACAGTAGAGGTATTGAAGCTAATCCGGCCAAAATCTGAGCATTGTCACAGTTGGCTACCCCAACAGACCTCAAACAAATACAAAAATTGACTGGATGCGTGGCGGCTCTAAGCCACTTTATCTCCCTCTTGGGAGAAAAGGCATTACCCCTTTATCGCCTCCTCCGGCGCACCGGACACTTCGAGTGGATGGATGCAGCCACGGCCGGACTCAATGAAATAAAAGCCATATTGGCAACAAACCCAGTCCTGGTCACGCCAAACATTGGCGAACCAATGCTATTATACATTACGGCAACTCATCAAGTAGTAAGCGCAGTGCTCGTCGTCGAACGAGAAGCGGACGGACACAAATTCCCCCTTCAAAAGCTGGTTTACTATGTGTCCACTATCCTTACTCCATGCAAATCACGGTACCCGCATTATCAAAAGATAGCGTACGCGGTATTTATGGCATCCCGGAAGCTGCGACACTACTTTCAAGAGTGTTCGATAACGGTAGCCTCGGAAGTACCACTTAACGATATTATAAACAACCGCGACACGACGGGCCAGATTGCCAAATGGGCCATTGAGCTCCTCCCGTTCGACATAACTTACAAGCCACGGCGAGCTATTAAATCGCAAGTTTTGGCTGACTTCGTCGCCGAGTGGACGGAAGCCGAACTCCCTAAGGAGTACGACACATATTCAAACTGGATCATGCACTTCGACGGCTCCAAAATGTTGGCTGGTCTGGGGGCTGGCGTCGCTTTGACGTCCCCAACAGGAGATTCAGTTCAATACGTACTACAGATAATGTATACGGACTCCAACAATGCAGCCGAATATGAGGCCCTTCTACATGGTCTCCGGATGGCAGTATCCATGGGCATTCAATGCCTAGAGGTGCGCGGAGATTCGAACCTCGCGATATCCCAAATAAATGGAGACTTTGATGCCAAGGATCCGAAAATGGCAGCTTATCGCAATGCCGTCCTAAAAATGTCAGCTCAGTTCGAGGGGCTCGAATTTCACCATGTGGCTCGGGAAAACAATCAGGCGGCGGATATCCTCGCCCGCATCGGCGCAAAACGCGACGCGGTCCCTCCCAACATATTCCTGGAAAGACTCTTCAAGCCATCCGTAGCATGGGAAGGGGACACCGGTAACAACAGTCCGGACCCGACCAAAATACCCGATACCGAACTCTCTGACACAATCGGAGGCTCCGCCACCGAAATAACACATTCAGCCCATGAAATAATGGCCATTATTGCCCCGTGGAAAGAACCATTCCTGGCCTACCTAACTAGAAAGGAACTTACGGAGGACCAAAATGAGGCACGCTGCATAGTGCGGGGATCCAAGGCCTACAGGGTCCATGAGGGAGAATTGTACAAAAAAAGCGCTACCTGAGTCCTTCAAAGGTGCATCTCCGAAGAGGAAGGGCGGAACCTTTTGGCAGAAATTCACGCCGGACTCGGCGGTCATCACGCTGGAGCCCGGGCTCTTGCAAGCAAGGCCTTCCATACAGGATTCTATTGGCCAACGGCCCGGGCAGATGCACAGGACTTGGTCCAACGTTGCGCCGGTTGCCAGCTCTTTGCAAATCAAAGCCATATGCCACCCACCGCCCTCCAAACACTCCCCATTACATGGCCCTTCGCGGTCTGGGGGCTTGACATGGTTGGACCCCTTAAAGGGGGAACCCACAAGAAAAAATACTTATTGGTCATGGTGGATAAATTCACCAAATGGATAGAGGCTAAACCGGTTAAAACAGCCGAATCCGGACCGGTGATAGATTTCATATCCGGGGTTGTACACCGTTACGGCGTCCCCAACAGCATCATCACTGATAACAGCACGAACTTCACGACCGACAAGGTAAAACTCTGGTGCAGCAAAATGGGCATCAAGCTCGATTATGCTTCAGTCTATCACCCACAAACCAACGGTCAAGTCGAACGAGCAAATGGTCTTATAATGAGTGGCATTAAACCCAGATTAGTGCGCTCCTTAACGGAGTCTGACACGCACTGGGTAGAGGAGCTCGACTCCGTACTCTAGGGGTTGCGGACCATGCCGAATCATAGTACTGGATATACACCATTTTTTATGGTGTACGGCGCAAAGGCAGTCCTGCCCTGTGACATAATTCATGACTCACCTCGAGTCCACATGTACGAAGAAAGAGAAGCCGAGCTCGATCGGCAGGATAGTCTGGACACCTTGGAGGAAGAGCGCGACGTAGCCAAAGCCCGTTCCGCATATTACCAGCAACAGGCTCGCAGATACCAAAGCAGAGAAGTACGGGCCAAAACTTATAATGTTGGCAAACTAGTTCTACGACTGCCGGATAAGAAAAAGAACAAGCTCGAGCCCAAATGGGAAGGTCCCTTCATTATCGACCAAGTTCTGACTGGTGGAGCGTACCGACTGTGGGATGCATCGACTAGTCGACTCGAGCCGAACCCGTGGAACGTAGCCAGGCTTCGAAGATTCTACGCCTAGCACCGGACTCTATGTTAGTCCCCTCCCTTTGACCATTTTCTGCATATGCATCATCTGTCTTGTTTCCCTTTCTTTCTTTTATTTCTCTAGGACTTCAAGGGTCACCTTGTGCCTCACTCGTACATTACAGGGTGCTAGCCACACTCTTCATACCTGGGGGCTTCTTTCACAGAAGCTTAAATTATTTACCTGGGCCTCACGCCCAACACATGTGTTATACTTCCGCATGTACCTTTTTCCACCATTATATGCATCGATATGACTTATGTTTTGGCCAAGCTGGGTTGCCTGGCTCTTGTATTTATGCCCTATGTTCCCGTTAATTCGGCTAGAGCATAAGGGGAGCACCTCTGCGATTTTTACTGCTGGGTCAGCCGGACGTGTACCTCAGACTGGGTGAAGCCGAAAGCTAGCGTTCTTATGGGAATATTCGGTCGGTGAATAAAAGATGACTTTTATTTATTATCCATATCTACCCCCAGATGCTTTTTCTGCGCTTCTTATCACAGTCCGGACATGCACTTTAGGGCATGCTTACCCAGGGAAAGGAACCCTTAACGGAACAATTCTCCCTGGAAGATGTTTCTTACTAACCATGTAATATAACATAACTAGTTGGGCACTTGTCTGATAAAGCACTAATGACCCCTACGCCTGGTCTCCACGCATGCCCCAGTTCTTACATAACCGAGAGGGTATTCGGATACACTCCGGACCGTCGGGTCCCGAGGTTGAAGCGAAAAGGTCCGCCACGACAAACGATCTACAATCCGGCTAGAAGGCATTATACATGTCACTTTAAAATTACATAGTCGATTTGACTGGTTGAATTCCTCTTCAATACCATCCAGTAGGCTGTCTAGTCTACAGTCCTGTTGGGAATACTTTGCGGCCAATTCTACTTGGCCGTACACTAATCTCAGAGGGATCTCCTTCCCATCAGGCCCCACAGGTCCGACTTCGGCCATGTGGTTCAGGTCAGCCTTCGTGTACCGTGTCTTCACCATTGCCCAGGCTTCCCTAGCACCCTGACGGCAGGCCGATATCTTCCATAATCGGAAGCGCCGCCGCGCTCCCTTCAGCTTTTCTGCAAGCTCTCCAAGGCCTTCGGGTATGGAGACGGATGGCCACAAGGCCTGGGCGACACCTTGCATCACCTGCCGAACTCGTTCGTGCAGCTGTGAGAGCTTGGGAAGAAGGTCACCCATTGAACCGGGCATTTCCTCGGCAGGACGACCTGTTAGCATACCTACAGAGATAACTCTGTCAGCCAGCTTCCTCGCCGAACTCTTTTTCAAAGTTCGTTCAAGCACTTACTAAATATGCCACGTCGAAGCCGCCGATTCTCCTTAACAGAGTCCGACAGTTGGGCGCGAACATCTTTTAGTTCCACGCCCAGCTTGGTGTTGGCATCTTGGAGATCATTCTTCTCCTGCCTCACCCTCGTAAGCACGCTCTCACCGGCCTTCAGCTGGTGTAAGAGCTTTTGCTTATCCGGATTTACTCCAGCGTCATCTGCAATTTTATCGTCAGATCTGCATATATGCCGCATTATATATGATACTTATCATTCGAAGGATATGTTACCAGAGGGGGTCTCTTTGGGCTCCCCTGCTGCGGCCAGTGCGGCCTGAAGTTGGGCTTTGCACTCTTCCAGCTCCTGGGACAGTTGAGTATTCTTTTCTGTAAGAACCTACATAACAAATGATCCTTAAATCAGTTATTCTAACTGTTTCAAGTCTCAGGGGCTATTGATATATATAATCACCAAATTTTCTCACCCGTATGTCTTTTACATACTGCTCCGTGGCTCTGGCTAGACCATTTTGAGCGGCACAGAGGTACGCGTCTCCCGAGTTGAAGGCATCCAATGCCTCTTGGGAGAAACAAGCGTCACAAAGAACAGTCCGGCGACGCCTGTGGTTCATGGCACTTTCCACCTCAGAATTGGTGGCGGACAGTTTATCCGCATCCTCTATCGAAGGAGCGCCCGACGCACGCCTCGCATTCGTTCCCGCCTCCGAATCCGGCCTTGGAGCCCGGCTGGTGGAGGCGTGATTAGTAGCCTCTCCGGGTATAGTCCGGCGAGCGCTCTTTTTCCTGAAAAGAAGGCATGGGCGTTAGTATGCCGCTGAGAATAATGTCTTGCAATAAAAATGGCGCGCCGTACCGCTGCGCCGGTGTCTCAATCTGGACTGCGGGTCTTTGCGGCCTGCCTGGCCTCGCGGCCCCTTGTTGGCTAGTCACCACAGGCTCGACCTTCTGCCTCAAGGACCTCCCCTGCAAAACACGGCTGTTATACGGCAATCAAAAACACACAAGGACGGATCCCCTTTCGAAGTGCTGGGACTTTGGTCTCAGTCACCTGTGAGGCTGGAAGTAGCCCAGGGTAATCGGTCGTAATGGCCACCAAAGCATTGTCATTACTCGATTGGTAGAATACCCCTTCGATCAGCTCCACAGATATGTCCGGATCCTCCTGGGAGGCCGGGTAAAGGGACCATCCAGGGTCCTCGGGTTGTGGAGGGGGGTTGTTTATCTCCTTTACAGCTTGGCGCAGCTCCTGCGATGAAATTGCTAGACTGAATACTTAAATATGGGAATACAAAACGGATGGGCGAGAAAAAGTCTCCGCTTACCCAGCTCGGAGGATTGTACATAGAAAATCCGCCCTGCGGGTTGACACGAAGGAATTCCTCCTCTTCTCCCTTGTACAAAGTGGATAAGATCTTTATTAGATCAGTAGCAGATCCCTGCCCTTTGCGGCCGTGGCGGGTGGCGTCATCCTCCCCGTTGAAATCCCACATGGGGTGCCCTCTATATTGAAGCGGCTGCACCCCTCGCATAATACATATGGCCATGACCTCGATCATGGTCAATCCGGATCGAGCTAAAAAACTTATCCGGCTCATCAGGTAAAGAACGTCCCTGTCATCTTCCTCCAGGGAGCTCCATGGACGCCAGCTCCAGCGCTTCTTCAAAGGGGCGTTGTCGAACTCAGGAAGGTCGATTCTAATAGGATCCGGGAGGGGGACGTCTTCTATATAAAACCATTCTGAAGGCTAGTCTTTGGACGTCTTCTTTAGGGTTCCGGACAGGTATCCGGTCCCGGCAATACGCCACACTTCGGCTTCGCCCACTTGATATATTGACCCCTTCTGAGAACAGGGCACAAGGCAGAACAGCTTCTTCCATAGAGCGGAATGAGCCTCACAACCCAAAAACAAGTGGCAAAGGGCTACGAATCCCGCGATATGCAGCATGGAGGTAGGCGTAAGGTTATGCAACTGGAGGCCGTAGAACTCCAGGAGCCCCCGAAGAAAAGGATGAATTGGAAATCCGATCCCTCTTACCAAATAAGGGACAAGGCATACCCGCTCTCCCTTGGAGGGATTGGGAAGGCCCTCCGCTTGCTCTCCGCTATTATAGGTGGCAAGCCCGGCTCGAACTGGGACCATGTACCCTGGGGAAAGAAATCCCTTGGTCTGAAGCATCACTAATTTGTTGTGCGGGACAGAACATCTCTCCCAATCTCTAGGCTTGGGGCTAGGGGAGCGAGAGGAGGAGTTGCATCGACCGGCCATGATGGAATGGATCTCTGTCGAATGCGCTTCGATGAAGGCTCGCCAAGGGAGGATGGTGTGATTTGGATCTGAATCCTCGTCTTTTTAATAGGCAGCTCATTCACACAGCTAGGGGGTAAATGTAAAATCACCCTGGCTCTTCACATTCGCTCGACACGTGGAAAGTGGTCATTATTGGGCGTGGAAGCCAAGGAGTGCAACATTCACAAGAGGCCGGACACTATTTCGACAGGTACACGGAATTTGGAGAGGAACCCACCCTACAATGCCGACGACAATACTGCGCGCCGGACTCATCGTCATTGAAGCCTGGTTCAGGGGCTACTGAGGGAGTCCTGGATTAGGGGGTCTCCGGACAGTCGGACTATATACTTTGGCCGGACTGTTAGACTATGAAGATACAAGATTGAAGACTTCGTCTCGTGTCCGGATGGGACTCTACTTGGCGTGGAAGGCAAGCTAGGCAATACGGATATGGATATCTCCTCCTTTGTAACCGACCTTGTGTAACCATAGCCCTCTCCGGTGTCTATATAAACCGAAGGGTTTTAATCCATAGGACAACAATCACAACATACAATCATATCATAGGCTACCTTCTAGGGTTTAACCTCTCTGATCTCGTGGTAGATCTACTCTTGTACTACCCATATCATCAATATTAATCAAGCAGGACGTAGGGTTTTACCTCCATCAAGAGGGCCCGAACCTGGGTAAAACATCGTGTCCCCTGCCTCCTATTACCATCCGGCCTAGACGCACAGTTCGGGACCCCCTACCCGAGATCCGCCGGTTTTGACACCGACAATGAGCATCGAGGGTTTTAGGAGGTTCCCCATCTCCATGAGTAGCAAGTAAACCTAATTTTTTTGGTATTTCGTGTTCCATATCCATAACTAAAGATACAGAACAACTTGGAACAACAAATAAAAATTACTTAGTGATAAAGCAAACAAGCACACACAAGAATATTCACCCCACGCTATAACTCCCCAACAACGGCGTCAGAAAAAGGTCTTGATAACCCACAAGTATAGGGGATCAATTGTAGCCTCTTTCGATAAGTAAGAGTGTCGAACCCAACGAGGATCTAAAGGTAGAACAAATATTCCCTCAAGTTCTATCGACCACCGATACAACTCTACGCACGTTTAACATTCGCTTTACCTAGAACAAGTATGAAACTAGAAGTACTTTGTAGGTGTTGTTGGATAGGTTTTCAAGATAATAAAGAGCGCGTAAATAAAAAGTAGGGGCTGTTTAGATGAAGACACAACTAAGTTAGTTTTAGTAGAGAGATCGTTGTCACACAAGAAAGTTATTTGTCCCTAGGCAATCGATAACTAGACTGGTAATCACTATTGCAATTTTATTTGAGGGAGAGGCATAAGCTAACATACTTTCTCTTCTTGGATCATATGCACTTATGGTTAGAACTCTAGCAAGCATCCGCAACTACTAAAGATCATTAAGGTAAAACCCAACCATAGCATTATAAGGCATCAAGTCCTCTTAATTCCCATACGCAAACAACCTACTTACGCAGGTCTGTGTTTCTATCACTCACGCCACCCACCATAAGCAAATCATGAACATATTGCAAACCCTACAGCGGGGATCCCTCACGCTTGCGCGACATGGAGAGCACCATAGGACAGCACCAATAATAAAACATGCAACTCAAACCAATCACGATCATCAATTAACCCATAGGACAAAACAGATCTAATCAAACATCATAGGATAGCCATACATCATTGGGAAATAATATATAGCGTTGAGCACCATGTTTAAGTAGAGATTATAGTGGGTAAAAGAGGGGTTGCACCGCTGCATAGGGGGGGGAGTTGGTGATGATGGCGGTGAAGTTGTTGGTGTAGATTGCGGTGATGATGATGGCCCCAGCGGTGTTCCGGCGCCACCAGGAGAGAGGGGGAGAGGGGCCCCCTTCTTCTTCTTCTTCTTCTTATTCTTCCTTGACCTTATCCCAAGATGGGAGAAGGGTTTCCCCTCTGTCCATGGCCTCCATGGCGGCGGAGGGGCGAGAGCCCCTCCGAGATTGGATCTATCTCTCCGTCTCTCTCTGTTTCTGCGTTTCCTGATTCTGCCCTTTGACCGTTTCTTAAATTCCTGGAGATCCGAAACTCCGATTGGGCTGAATTTTCGACACGATTTTTATCCGGATATTAGCTTTCTTGCAGCGAAAGAAGGGCACCAACCGCCTTACGGGGTGGCCATGAGGGCCCAGGGCGCGCCTGACCCCCTGGGTGCGCCAACCTGCCTTGTGGCCCCCTCGGGCATCGTCTCGCGTTGATTTCACTTCCCAAAATTCACATATATTCCAAAAAAATCACCGTCAGTTTTTATCCCGTTTGGACTCCGTTTGATATGGATTTACTGCGAAACAAAAAACATGCAACAAACAGGAACTGGCACTTGGCACTGGATCAATATGTTAGTTCCCAAAATAGTATAAAAACTTGCCAAAAGTATATAAAAGTTGTATAATATTGGCATGGAACAATCAAAAATTATAGATACGACGGAGACGTATCAACCGTCGATGTCTTTGGAGGCGTAATCAAGCATGTCGGTTAGGTCCTCAACAGTGGCTATGAAGTGGGTGGTGGGTGGGAAGTAGAATTCCCTATTTCCAGCCCCTAGTCCAGGCTAGGTGTGATTCAGAAGCGGTTCCTCTATGATGATGAGGGATCGCATTAAGTCTAGGGCCTCATTTAAGCGCGGGGTTTGGATGGAGTCGAAAGTTTCCGGGCCGAGCTCGCATGACGCGGGCCTCCAGGGTTCGGAATTAGTGTTCGGAGAAGAGTCCACCCTTGCAATGATTGCCGGAGACGTTACTCTCTCTAGTTTTCTGGTGTTGAGCTCTAAGGCCGCAGAGAGTCCGGCGGGCTCTAGACTCCCATCTTCGGACCTGATGACGTGCTCCGGATCTAAGGCCAGAGCGGTGGTTGGGGTCGCGAACCCTTGGAAGATCAAGTCTCTCGGATATCAGCGACATAGTTTAGATTTCCAAAACTGATCTGGTGACCAGGGCGTAGCTGCCGATCTGCTCCAGATGGCCAACCGAGTTGGCCCGTAGTGCGAAGCCGCCGAATACAAAGATCTGGCCGGGGAGAAAAATCTCCTTCGCGGTAGCGTTGTTGTAGATGATTAATGAAGCCATCGAGCCTTTTGACAATGACACAGTGGAACTCTCAATGAAAGCACCAATGTCGGTGTCAAAATCGGCGGATCTCAGGTAGGGGGTCCCGAACTACGTGTCTAAGGATCGATGGTAACAGGAGATAGGGGACACGATGTTTACCCAGGTTCGGGCTAGCTTGATGGAGGCAATACCCTACTTTCTGCTTGATTGATTTTGATGAGTATAGGAGTCACAAGAGTTGAGCTACCACGAGATCATAATGGCTAAACCCTAGATGTCTAGCCTATATGATTATGATTGTCATTGCCTCTACGGACTAAACCCTCCGGTTTATATAGACACCGGAGGGGGATAGGGTTGTACAGAGTCGGTTTAGAGAGAAAGGAATCTTCATATCCGCATGCTAAGCTTGCCTTCCATGCCAAGGAGAGTCCCATCCGGACACGAGGGAAGGCCTTCTTATATCTTCATGGCCCATCTGTCCGGCTCACGTCACGTAGCTCGAATGTCCGAGGACCCCATAATCCTGGACTCCCTCAGCGGCGTTGGTCGTGGGCGGTGGTGAAGCGCAGGGCAAGGCGGCGGAGCTGCGGCGGTGGCGGAACTCCGGCGAGTTCGTGCGGGAGCTGCGAGGGGTTTCGGGTGCTACGTATTTGAGGAAAAACGAGGCCGGTATCGAGGGGTATATAAATAGGGGCTTCTAGCTCGAGGGGATAGGCGGGAGGAGAGTCCCGAGCGGACTCGGCGTCCGCGTACAGGAGCAGGACTCCTGCTGCCTTGCGGGAGGAGGAAGAACGGCCTGACAGGTGGGGTCCACCTGTCGGCGAGTGGGAGCGGGCAGGAGAGAGAGAGAGAATGGTGGCGGCGTACCGCTTCGGCGGAAGAGGCGGTCCGGGGCTTAAAGGCCAGTTGGGCCGGCTGGCTAGCGGTCGCCCTGAGCGGCGGAAATCTTTTTTTGAATATAAATGAGAGAGTAAAAGTCAGAAAAGAAAAAATAAAGATAATTTTTTCCTAGAGAAGAAATATATCAAAATTCTTAGAATAAAACGAACAAAAATATGAACTAATTTTCAGAGGAAAATAAATTACTAAAAAACATTTTTATTAATAACTTCAATTGGATTTGAATTTGATTTTCAAATCTTTTGCAAATAGTTTTCTGTTTTATTTATTAAAATGTTTAATAAAATATTTCTCAAATCTTCTCCGAATTTTGAAGGGTCATGTTTCCTTCACTCTATTATTATATATTCAGAGGATTTGAGATGATTTGAAATTCTAACTGAAAAGAGAAAAATCCAACTAGTGCTCCAAATAAGTTTTGAAATTGGTACTCATTACTCCCACTCTATTTCATAAATATTTCAAGAAGTCATATATCTTCTCTCATGAAAATCCTTGAGTGGCACATAGTTTCTGAGTTTGAATTAGTTTCAAATGGAAATCAAATCTTTCAAAAAAATCTTTTTATTTCAAATGGAAGAAGTCTTGTTATCTTCACTCTAGGGATTGTTTTGAATTTAAATTTTGAATTCCATGGAACCAAAAGCAAGAATGAAATTTTGGAGAAGTCCTTTTATTCCCTCTCATTTAACTTTTAAAAAGTTTTAAATTCCACTCAATTTCACACAACAAATCACACAAGCAATCATTATTACTTAATTAATATAACATTCCAAAATTTAGAATTTTGGGAAGTTACAACCGGCTCCCAAGCCAGGGACATTGCCTGGTTGCTGCCGCCACGGCCGAAGGGCCTCTTCCTCATGAGCTGCTCCATATTCGCCGTCGTGCTTCCCATCGCCACCCCGCTCTTCTAGTACGTGCAGCTCGGCGCGTGGACCATCGTCGAGGCGCGCCTCGTCCGTATACGCCATGCTTGGGGACTACCTCCAGCACCAACATGTCTCGTTAACCAACATGGCCGCCACACGATTGATCACATCTGCCTGAATTCGAAGAGGATGACACCTGGACGACGGAGACCGGCTCGGCTCGACAAAAACTACCACACCATTAGAAAGAGACCACATCCCACGGGATGAAGAAAAACGGAAGGAAACACTGTCGTATTTATAGACTTTCCAAAGCACCAGAAGCAGCGATCGAGCGATGCCCAGAATCGTCATCGGAAGCGGCGTCCGGAAACAACGGTGCAAGAGTCCCTTCGGGGACATCCGATAAAAAAAGAACAACGGTGCAAGCGGCGCCACCTAGAGTTACGTAGCCCAACACGTGCCGACCAATCAGAACCAAATTTGTCCAACCTCACGACGTGGCAGCACATTCAACAATCAATGCATATACGCAACAAAATATCTACAACTCTCCATGAATATCCTAGCTGAAAAAACATCATAAAAACAGCCGCACGTACAACACCCACATGCATGCATATCGCAATGGCGGCATCTCATATGACCACCATAAAAATCCATTCGAATAGGAAACTAACAAAATACTCAAATCAGATGGAATGCATGTAAGAGAACACGTAGTCACATCAACTGGGGATGCAAACTACCATAAAAAAAACTGGACATGCAAACAATAATCACTAACCGCTCCCGCATATCGTACCCAGCCAGAAAAGAAGGCAAAAAAATTTCACCCCAAAATCGCTGGTACACACGAGAAATGTACCCCGTCATTTCCCAAACTATGCACGTGTCAGCCGTCTATTGGACTTTTTTTCCTGCCAGAACAAGTGGTCAAACGTGGTGAGAAAATCTTCATTGGAAATAGTGGCTTGGGTATATGTCACTTCAACGAAACCACACTTCCATCTATGACTAGGAAGACATACAACCATCTGATTTAAAGGCTTGACAAGCAACACATCGAAAGCCTTATAAGACATTATTCCATCTCGAGAGTTTTCACAACCACACATACGATACGCAAGCACAAAAACTGCACGCTGGTGCAATTCCAGCCACACAAGCTCATTGCCTTATTCGCGACACCAACAAGAAAACGCCACGCAGATCAGTGATCGGAATCGGATCCCACGATGCGAAATCCCGCCTAGCAAATCACGGCTTCTTGGGAACCATTTGTGCGGCGAGCTTCTTGACGGCCGGCCTCGCCATGAGCCTCTCCCACCAAGCCTTGACGTGCGGGTACGAGTCGAAGAGCGCCGCGTGAGGCGTGGCCATGAAGTAGAAGGTGTAGGGGAAGTGGTTGAGGTCGGCGAAGCTGACGAAGTCCCCGGCGAGGTACTCGTGCTGGGACAGGCGCGCCTCGTAGACCTCCAGCACCTTCTTCAGCTTCTCCAGGCTTTCGTCCACCACCGTCTGGTTGGTCGGCAGGCCGCGCATCAGCGGGTTGATGAGGCACTCGTACACGATCGGCGAGATGGCCGGGTTGTAGGTGTGCGCGTCGACCTCCGTCCATACATCCACCATGGCGGCCTCCTTGAGGTTGCCTTCCCTCAGCAGGTCGACTTCGTTCTTCTTGTACTTGCGAAGCACGTACTTTGCAATTGCGCGTGACTCTGAAAATAGAACAAAACAACGAGGTTTTAGAGAATTTGAGAGGATGTTTGAACATCGAGCATCCACGGGAAACAATTCACTTTCCTAGTAGTCTAGTACTTCCCTTGAAAAGAAGCATTAGCTTTACTAGTCGGTCCCATTAAGATGCCGCGAAACAGAGGCCAAGCAAGTAACATTTCTTTTGACAAGGACAAAGTAACTGAAAAAGGCAAACTAATCATACCGAAGAGAAGCAGATCCCCATCCTGGAAAGCAGGGATTTGGCCGAACGGCTGCAAGAAATCGAAACATCTTGCATCAGAACCAAAACAAGCTGATACGAGAAACCAGAGGATTTGAGTGGTCGGGGAGCTTACGTTTCTGACGAGATGCTCGGGGCTCTTGTGCTCCATGGCCTTGAAATCGATGTCGACCACCTCGTACTCGGCGCCGACCTCCTCCAGGCACACCAGCACCCGGGCCACGTTCGTCGACATGGCCGGCCCGAACACCTTCACCGGCGCCATTTTTTCCCTTGGTTGCTGCTACACGCGAGAGAGTGAGAGATCGGGTTGTGTTAGTGTGTTGCTGTGTTGAGCGGTGTGCAGCATGACGCAAACTCCTCCCCATTTTATACGGCATCAAAGTGTCCGGGTAGGTGGCTGGTGCCTTGGTGGGATGGTGGGATGGTTGGACGTGAGCTCTCCAGAAGGTTGAAGGGGAGACCGTGAGGTGTGGGCTGACGGGTGCAGTCAATTAGTTCATCACGGCTCCGGTCAGCGAGGTGGGTGCCATTGCTTTCCGTGATGTTTCTAGAACAGCGGCCACGATTTGTCGGGCCGAGCTACCCGGGCATTCCTTTTTCCAGATCCAGCCTCTTCTTTTCATCTTCCTACGGTTTTACCCGCGATTAAGCTGTTCTTTCTTCTTTATCCGTGCTTTCGTGTTGGTCCTCTAATCTCTCATGTACTACTAGTTGTACTCCCTCCGTCTCATAATGTAAAACGTTTATTGACACTATACTTTATGGAATGGAGTAGTAGTTTTTAGAGCATATCTAGCACATTCCCCTCCCACGCTGACCGTTAAATTGGACGCGGCGTTTGTTCGCGGACTGGCAGATCAGTTTGTGAACACTGATGTGAGAGTAACTCCAATGGATTGATCTAAATGGACGACACTTTTGTCAGCATTTTGTTCGTTTGGGTCGGCTGTCCGCCCGGCGTCCGTCTTATTTTAGATTTGTGTCGGCAGTGCGCCCAACGCGTCGACCTATTTCATGACCGAACGCGTTTTAGATCAAGCCAGCGGTCATGTCGTCGTTCTGGTTTCACACTCCAGCGCGTGGGGGAAAATCGGCTTAGCGCGTGCTGGTTTTGGCGGTCCAGCGCGCGGGAAAGGTTCGCGCACTTGTTTTGGCGCGCCGCGGCCGGCGCTCGTTATAAGAAGGCGCTCCCTCCACACTCTGCCCACCGCCCACTCGTCTCGCCCCCTCTCACTAGCCTCGCCGCCTCTGCGCCACCATGCCGATGCGCCGCCTCGGCGCTTCGGATTTTCGCGTAGTCCGCGAGCGCCGCTCCGGCGCCATCTCCTCCGAGATCTGGTTTGGCGAGAAAGGCCTCGTCGTCGGCACCTTCGACACCGCAGAGGAGGTGGCCCGCGCGCACGTTGCGTCGGCGTGGCGCCTCCTGAGGCCTCGTCAGGAGATGAATTTTCCTGACGTGTAGAGCCAGCGGGCGCAGGATCTCGCGCCTCTCCCGCGGCTTTTCACCGGCGAGGATCATCGTGTCCACCGTGGGCGGCAGCGTCGCCTCGCCATCGCCGAGATGGACGTGGAAGCCATGGTTGTGTGGCGTGAACGCTTCCCGCAGAACATCATCGACGAGCGCCAGTTCTACAAGCAAAGGAGGACGGAGAAGGAGGCGAGGAGGACGAAGCGAGCTGCCTATCGGGAGGACAAGCGTGCGCGGAAGCAGGCCGCTCAATTGAAACTGAAGCTACGAGAAACCTCGGGGTGGGACTTTAAGGACGAGCGTATGCTGACGCCTACATTCAGACATCGGAGGAGGACATTACTGAGTCGGATTCGAAAAGCGATGAGTAGTTGATCTTTTTTTATCTGTGTACGCTAGAACTATGTCTGTATCCTTTTTCTATCGGAAAAAATGGCCGGCGGTGTCAGCGACGAAGCAGGCAGGCGAGAATGTGTTGTTGGATGTGGAGAGGCCAATGTGCCACCGACCAGCGGGCTCAGGGAGAAGAGAGGGCGAGCGCGCGCGCGTCTGTCTTCTGTCCGCGCCGACGCAAATCCTGCTCAAAAATGGGTCGGGAATGAGTCGGCAGGCGGACAAAAGCAGACATGTGTCCATTTGGGTCGGCGCGTTGGGCCGACTTTTCTGTCCGTGCCAACCCAAACAGACGGCGAAGGACGAAATGGGTCACCCTATAGAAGTTGCTCTGAGAACCGGTCATTCAACCGAGCCGCGTACACCCGCATATATTCCTTTTAAAAGTCCAACAGTCAAAATAGTCGTATATCTAGTTTGAATTTAGCTAAAAAATATATTCAAATGCAATGGTAGTTCTAGTTTGAATATTACAATCCAACAAAGTATTGAAATTACAGTAGTTCGGATTAGAATAACTAGCAAATATTATATACTAGTTGTCTTCTTTAACTGTCCACAGATGTTCGATCAAATTTTGCTTCAGTTGCTCGCTATCGTATTTGTTGATGCATTCGCACAAACTCATCAAATGTGGCCGGATTCTACTTTGAAAGTTCAATAGGCTCACCCATGTTCTTAAATTCAAGAGCTGCGACAGCACCTCGTCCTCATTCTCCATGATGTGTTGTGCATGATCACAATCACACAACATGTCATCACCTCCCACAAGGTCTTTGAATTCTATTATTTAGCGGGTCCATGAACAACTGTAAAAGGGGCCTGGAGAACTCCAAATCTCCTCTCAACATCCTTTCGAGTTGATTCTTGTCTTTGGGCAAAATAAGACTTTTTCTGGCCAATTGGCTCAGAGACGTTCATAAAGGTAGACCATGGAGGATATATTGACAATATAGTTGCAATGAGGAGCTTTCCCTTCAGTCACCCTAGCAAACAAAGGTGATCGTTGCAACACATTTATGTCACTGTGAGACCAGGGCATGCCAAATCCAGAGATCTTGTGATGCAACAGCTTCAACAATGATGGTGTGCTTCTTAACATGACCCTGATGTTGATGTTGTAGAGCTTTTGAACAGTTCTTCCATCTCCAATACATGCACTTAGGAGATCTGAGCAAACAGGCCACCCTCTTGCTTCAGACATTGCCAAGATCCTCTCAATGTCTGCGACAGTTGGTTCTCTTAGGTGCTGAGGTCCAAACACTGAGGCCACAACCGTAACAAATCTAACCATGACGTCTCGTGCTCTAAGACATCTGTAGGTATTCGTCCCAAAAATTAGCGGTCATGTCATATGCAAGCATCCGCAATGCAGTCGTGCACTTCTGGTAACCAGAGAACCCAATTCTTCCTATGGCATCCTTCTTCAAGATGAAGTAGTCATCAAAGGACCGGACACCATGGTAGAGACGATCAAAGAAATTTTTACACATCCGAAAGCGCCGGCAAAAATGGTTTGCAAATAGGATAGTCGTCCATCATTGTCAAATGGTCTTCTGCCCTATTGCGATTGAGCACTTGATGGCCCTTGACTGATCCCTTGAAATTGAGAACATGCTCTTCCCAACAGTACCTGTCAGCAAAGACTTCTTGCATCATTGTCGTCTCATCAGTGTAGTCCTCCTCGACAAACGAGTCGTCAGATGACTCAACATAGTGCTCGTATATGTACTTCATATCTGAATCCATTGCTTCAAAGAAGAAGGGACAAAAAAATTAGCACATGCATTTCACTGAACAGTTACTGGGCATGGTGACTGCCATAGGGGCGAATGGTACATGTGCGGTGGATGAAGCAGAGGTGTGCACCGGCGGAGGAGGACAAGTGACGTGGAACTTTGGTGAAGCGATGGAGGTGAGAGGGTCGCGGAGTTCCGGGAAGGGTGTGACGGCGCGCCGTGGGTGTTGGAGCGAATGCGTTGTCAAGAGAGGAACGAATGCAGAGAAAGATGGAAGGATGGAGGCGCCGGGTCCGGAAGGGGTTTTGGGTGGGCCGGGGGTGTGGGAGTCTGACGTGGATGCTGTCTGGACTCCCGGAAAGCCCTCCTCCCCTAGTTTGATTTCAATTTGCGGGAAAAGGACGCCCAGACCGAACAGTGGACCAATACAGGTCCGTGTTGGATGGCAAAACACGTCCGGACCGTGCAGTCCGGACGATTGCGGGCGGTTTGAGGGTCTTCTTTGGAGATGCCCTAACTTAATTTCTCATTATATCCCCTTCTTTTACTCTCACTTATTATGGGATAAAACTTTTGTCCATCTGGCTCATCCCCAAAGCTTAATCCTTCAGATATTTTTTTGCGCATTATTCATTTCAAACACAAATTTAAAAGATATCATTGCATAATTAAATAATGAAACCACATTCACATCAAAAATAGCATAATTTAAACAGTACATTAGATGACCCATTGCGTCTTTGGTGGCTTTCCTCTTTTTATAAGCAACATGTTTGTATGGATTATCCGTATAACGTGAGTTTTATCTATGTCATGATAGTATATGACAAAGTCCAAATCATTTATAGTGATATTGAAATACTCACGGTCACTTTCTAAATGGCTACTAACCAAAAGAACAAATGGCGGCCCATAAGCGAAGTGAACTATTGAAAGGATTGTCGTGAAAATATAGATAAATTTAAATAAGTACGTAAACATCACAAGTTTTCCCTCTGCCTACATGTAAGGTAATACACATAGCAAGGCTTAGGATTAACCGGCATTAATAAACACATGATACAACGACCATATCGACTTCATACAAACATAGATAAATAGAAATGCTTAGGACCATCTTCTATGGTCCCTACTTCATTTCCGGGGTTCGAAATCATCGTCAACATCATATGCGGGATTGCCTTAGCATCTAAATAGCCTGCCAATTTCCTGTACAATGACATTTGTGAACTTATCTAGACCCAGGTGTTTGGAGGCTCCACACCCCGATCCATGTGTCGTCCATTGGGAAACACGGGGACCTAGACGCCACCACCACCTAGCCTACCCGTTGCCCGCTCCAGCGTCACCACCAATGGAGGGCTGGCCGGTGAAGCCGCGCCTGCCCCTGGGATGGCGTCGGCAGGGCTCTTCGTCTCATAGCAACTATGTTGGAGATCCCTTGCCCACGTATCCCCTCCCATCCTTGCCCACTCCCGCATCGCCACCGCCGGTGGGCTAGCCGGTGCTGCCTCATCGAGCGCTAGTTGGCAGGGGGCTATCCTCTGACACGCACCCATCCACTTGCTCTGCCTGTCAGAGTTGAATCCAGTGTGTCTTGGGATGGGGGTCCCGAGACGGTGATGTTGGCTTAATGGTAACAAGACAAAGAGGGGACACGATGTTTACCCAGGTGAAATCCCTCTAGAAGAGGCAAAACTCTACGTCATGCTTCTATTGTATTGATTGTGGATGAGGTACAAAGTACAGGATGATCTACCTCGAGATCGTATGTGAATGTCTCTAACCCTATGGTCTAAACCCCTAGGCTTATATAGGCACCGGGGTGCTGAGGGTTACATGTAGGTCAGTTACATCAAGACTAAACATGCCAATGATTCAAACGTGTCTTGGAGTTTGTGCCAAGTATTTGGACGATTCCATTTTGAGTATGTCATAGAGCATGGCAAACATGGCCAACTTGTCGGTTGTCTGGCGGTCCTCGACCCAGCCCGTGATTGGGGGCCGATGTTATTACCACCCCCTAACCTAGGACACCATCACTGCCCCCCTGAGCTATGGATTCTACATCCTAGTGGACGCCGACAGTAGCTGCCTCCCATCGCTCACCAGCCGAGAGCTTGGTTGGCGCTTGTCCCCTTCGCCCCCCTGCAGGAGTAGCTCTGGCCATGGCGCCCATGAACCTATGCCCCCTGATGTCTATTGTGCAACTTTATTCTTATACACATTGTTGGGCCTCCAACCATAGATTTTTGTAGGACAACGACAACTTTCCCTCAAGTGGATGACCTAAGATTTATCAATCCGTGAGAGGTGTAGGATGAAGTTGGTTCCCTCTCAAACAACTCTGCAACCAAATACAAGTAGTCTTTTGTGTCCCCAACACACCCAATACAATTGTCAGTTGTATAGGTACACCAATTCGGCAAAGAGATGATGATAGATGTGTAATATGGATGGTAGAAATAGCTTTTATAATCAAAAGAAATAAAAACAGCAAGGTAGCGAGTAACAATAGTGTGTGAAAACGGTGTCTCAATGGTTGAGAACAAGACATATGCTTCATACTTTCACTAGTGCAATCTCTCAACATCATTAACATAATTGAACCACATGATAATCTCTCAAAGTGTAGCAAAGAATCATTCCAAAGTTTTTATTCTACTGAGAAAGTAGGATGCAATCGTGTAGGTAGCAAAACCACCTGAAAGTTGTCTTTCCAATTTATCTTGAACCAACCCGAAAGTATCACAGATAGCCCTAGAGATTGTACTATGACAACACCATATGATATGTATCATTCAACCTTGATGCCTAGATTACCCTAATGTCACCACAGGTATCCACAAGTTAATGCTAGACATGCATCATCAATCTCAAATCAAAAGTATTCAATCCAACATATAGAAACTTCAAAGAGCAAGACTCAATTTACCACAAAAAGGATAGAGGGAGATGAACATCATAAAATGCAATTTTATTCATAAAGCTCATGATACAATCAACATCGGAATCCATGAAGAACATGGGAGAGATAAATCAAACACATAGCTACTACTACATACCCTCAGCCTCGAGGATGAAATACTCACACATCACTGATGCGTCTCCATCGTATCTACTTTTCTTAACGGTTTTGCTCTTCTTTTAGACTCTAATTTGCATGATTTGAATGAAACTAACCCGGACTAACCTTGTTTTTAGCAGAACTACCATGGTGTTGTTTTTGTGCAGAAATAGAAGTTCTCGGATTTGGATGAAACTTTTTGGAGAATTATTTTGAAATAAAAAAAATTATTGGAACAAAGACCCACTGGAGGGGGGCAGCTGTCCACAAGACACCAGGGCACGCCACACCCCTCTAGCATGCCCTGGTGGGTGGTGGGGCCCATGAGGCCCTACTGACCCTAATTCCAACACTATAAAATCCTATTTTTCTAGAAAAAATAGGAAAGGAAGTTTCATCGCATTTTACCATACAGAGTCGCCGCCACCTCTTGTTCTTCATCGGGAGGCCAAATCCGGAGCCCATTCGGGGCTTCGGAGAGGGGGATCTTCAGTCTTCGTCATCACCAACCATCCTCCATCACCAATTTCATGATGCTCACCACCGGGAGTGAGTAATTCCTTCGTAGGCTTGTTGGACGGTCGTGGGTTGGATGAGATTCATCATGTAATCGAGTTAGTTTTGTTAGGGCTTGATCCCTAGTATCCACTATGTTCTGAGATTGATGTTGCTATGGCTTTGCTATGCTTAATGCTTGTCACTAGGGCTCGAGTGTCATGATTTCAGATCTGAACCGTTTATGTTTTCACCATTATATCTATGTTCTTGATCCGATCTTGCAATTCATATGCACCTATTATGTGTTATGATCCGTAAACCCCAAGGTGACAACAATTGGGATACTTTCCAGTGATGACCGTAGTTTGAGGAGTTCATGTATTCACTTTGTGTTAATGCTTTGTTCCGGTTCTATATTAAAAGGAGGCCTTAATATGCCATAGTTTCCTTATGGACCCCGCTGCCACGGGAGGGTAGGAAAAAAGATGTCATGCAAATTATTTTCCATAAGCACGTATGACTATTTACGAAATACATGCCTACATTATATTTATGAACTAGAGCTAGTTTTGTATCGCCCTAGTTTATGACTAATAAATGATGAATATCATCCGGCAAAATCACCGATCCAATGCCTACGAGTTTTTCACATATTGTTCTTGCTAAGTTACTATTGCTGCTGCTACTGATACAACTGCTACAAAATTAACACTATTGTTGTTACCGCTACCGTTACTGCTACTACTATTGCTATCACTATCAAACTATTCTATTATTGTGCTACTGATCACTTTGCTGCAGATATTAAATCTCCAGGCATGGTTGAATTGTTAACTCAACTTCTAATACTTGCAAATATTCTTTGGTTCCCCTTGTGTCAAATCTAGCATGTAATTTCAAAATTTTCCTATGCCCACGCAAGATCTATCTAGGAGATGCATAGCAAAGAGAGGAGGAGAGTGTGTCCACATACCCTCATAGACCTAAAGTGGAAGCGTTTGACAACGTGGTTGATGTAGTCGAACTTCTTCTAGCTCCGACCGGTGAAGCACCGAACATACGGAACCTCCGAGTTCTGCACACGTTTAGCTCGATGACGTCCCTCGCCTTCTTGATCCAGCAAGGTGTCGAGGAAGTAGCTGAGTTCCTTCAGCACGATGGCGTGGTGACAGTGATGGTGAAGTGATTCTCGCAGGGCTTCGCCTAAGCACCGCAAAACTATGACCGGGGGTGTAAACTGTGGAGGGGGCACCACACATGGCTAACGATTGTTGTTGTGTGCTTGTGAGGCGCCCCCTCCCACATATATATAGGTGGGTGGGGAGGGGAGGCAGCCAGGGTGCCCTAGAGCTTGGCCGCCGCACCCTAGGGGCCCTGCGTTGCCATGTGCCCCACTTTCCTTGTATACGGAAGGGGAAGGAAAGAGGGTTGAGGGGTAAGGGAGGGGGAATCCTATATCTCTTTCCTTTCGTCCTCCCCTTTTTTCTTGTCTACTTAGGCCGGCCCATATGGGGGGCGCACCAGCCCCTTGTGGCTGGTGTGTTTCCCCTCTTGGCCCATAAGGCCCATATCCTTTGCCAGGGGGTACCTGGAACCCCTTCCGGTGACCCAATATGTACCCGGTACCCTCCGGAACACTTCCGGTATCCGAATACCATCGTCCTATATATTGATCTTCACCTCTCGACCATCTCGAGACTCCTCGTCATGTCTGTGATCTCATCCGGGACTCCGAACAACATTCGGTCACCAAATCACATAACTCATATAATACTAAATCATCATCGAACGTTAAGCGTGCGAACCCTACGGGTTCAAGAACTATGTAGACATGACCGAGACACCTCTCCGTTCAATAACCAATAGCGGAACCTGGATGCTCATATTGGTTCCTACATATTATATGAAGATCTTTATCGGTCAAACTGTTATGACAACATATGTTATTCCCATTGTCTATCGGTATGTTACTTGCCCAAGATTCGATCGTCGGTATCTTCATACCTAGTTCAATCTCATTACCGGCAAGTCTCTTTACTCATTCGGTAATACATCACCTCGTGACTAACTCCTTAGCCGTTTGCTTGCAAGCTTATGATGTGTATTACCGGGAGGGCCCAGAGATACCTCTCCGATACTCGGAGTGACAAGCCCTAATCTCGATCTATGCCAAATCAACAAACACCTTCGGAGATACCTGTAGGGCATCTTGATAATCACCTAGTTACATTGTGACGTTTGATAGCACACAAGGCATTCCTTCGGTATCTAGGAGTTGCATAATCTCATAGTCGAAGGAATATGTATTTGACATGAAGAAAGCAATAGCAATAAAACTGAACGATCATTATGCTAAGCTAACGGATGGGTCTTGTCCATCACATCATTCTTCTAATGATGTGATCCCGTTATCAAATGACAACTCATGTTCATGGTTAGGAAACCTTAACCATATTTGATCAACATGCTAGTCGAGTAGAGGCTCACTAGGGACACGGTGTTTGTTTATGTATTCACACATGTAGACTACTAGGGAAACCTTATACACAGAGGTATAGCAGTAGCGCTGGTTAGAACAGAGCGCTATTGCTACTTAGTAGTAGCGCATGTCAATAAAGCACGCTATAGCTATGGTTGTAGTAGTAGTGCATCTGCACGTAAAGGTGCTACTACTATAATTCCCACACTGTTGTCGGTAGGCTAGGAATAGTAGTAGCGAGGCTGCAAAAAGCACGCTACCGCTAAGTGCCTTGTAATAGCGCATTTCCTGTATAGAGCGCTACTGCTAAAAAATTTTGCTAACCCCGCGCGGGCTCAAAATTTTGCTAAGTCCTTTCCACCAATTCCCCATAGATCTCCTCCATCGCCGCCTCTCCCTCGCCGCCCCTGCTCCCTCGCCATCGTCGTTCCCTCGCCAGCCCTACCCCACCGGAGCTGCGCGCCGTCGCCGCCACCGGAGCCGTGCGCCCTTGATACCCCTGCCTCCCTCGCCGCCACTGCTTACCTCGTAGGCCAGACAGATAGTGGCCGGTAAGCCATTTCTTTGGAAGAATGTATTTGGCAGTCAAAGATAGGCCTTGCTCACTCGACTGTGGAGTTCTCCAGACACCTTTGTGGATCTTCCAAAGAGTGCTGTTGACGCCGCGCAGTTCTTCTGGGCCTAGGAGGGGAACACGATGGAGAAGCTCTTCTAGTCACAGTACCTAGCGCCGGAGCATCCAACGCTGTTGAACAACCAGATGATGCAGCTGGTGGAGCTGCATAGGATGTTAGGCTTGGCCATGAAGGACATCATAGTCCGGCTGTGGCCAACCAAACCCATTCCTAGCAGCTATTTTGGCCTGGTGAAGCGACTCGCCGATGCACTGCCTCGAGTCGATGCTGTAAAGCGCTCAGCATGCATAGAGGGTGCGCGGATGGCCTTTGCCCGTGTCAAGATGCACTGGGAGAAGATGAAGGCCACCGTCGTTGTGACCGAGGGCCCACCCGAAGGCAAGGACTACTGCAAGCCGGAGCGATATTTCGACGATGTCCTGGAGGGTGCCCGGATAGTAGAGGGCCAATGCTCAAAGGATATCATGTTCGAGTGAATGTATCCGGGTTGTCCGAACCTTGTTTCATGAACCAAGGCTTTGTAATATATTTATGCCTTTATCTGAAATTATTTTCCTCCTGTGTGGCTGTTTTAATTCTGAAAGTTTGCCAGTCGTCGGCTTCAGCCCCCACGTAGATACTACGGGGGTGTTCGGGGTAGCGCACAATCACACTTGACCCAATGTCTTGGTCCGTAAAGGAGGTGTCTACGCGGCAAACCAAGTAATCAGACTATGCGGCTTTACTACTTTCACTTAGCCATAGGAGTTTGACAATGGGGCTAAGTAATAGCCCCTGGTGCGTATGCAGCCATCCGAACTGGGATGCCTTAGGCACGTGACTAGACGAAAGGCCAGTACTTCATATAATACGGAAGAAATCACAAGAGATTTATATCAAGTCGCCGAATCGCTGACCAGCTCTCGCCGTATCATGGCAGCCAGTTTTCAGCTTTCTCTACTGAGGTGTTTTGACCGGACGAACCAGAAACACAATAGCAGTAGTTCTCCCTTTACTACCCTAGCCGAACAAGCAGAACGTAAGGTAGTAATCATAGGAGCCGGGCAACCCAACTATTGACCAAAGACATGATTCGGAGCTTATGCATATAATGCAATATTCGGGACGCCGAAGTATACTCGGGAAGTGTTCGGTCTTTTTCTGAACATATGTGTGGCCGAATAGAGCCCCTGGCATCTGCGCTGTACCAAAGTATGTATGGGAAGCTAACGCAAGGAAGGAATACAAATTAATGAAATAAACCAATACCGAATAAGGGTTGGTAAACAAACTGTTTCCATTATAATCTGATTGATACGTCAAAACATGCTATTACAGATAATGCCATAAGGATTAAGGCTATTTTACATGCCGAGAATTTATACACAAGGGGGAGCTGTATACAGGGCCAAAAAAAGGAAAATGTACTCTTGAAGATTCACTTGACACCCTGCTACATGTCTACGACGCTATCGCCTTGGTGCCGAATCCTTTGAGAGGAAATATCAATGATCATGTGTATAGGAGGGGCCTGTGAAGGATCCCTTGTGTGATCGTCACGTGATGAGGTTTTAAGGAACCTGTAGTAGGAGGAAGAAAAAAAAGGGAGGAAATAGGAAGGGGTTGAGGTCAAAATAGGGTTAAACCGCGCTATAGACCCTGCCCATAATGTGCCTCCTTCGTTGCCCAAGGTATTTTTAGTGCGTTGTTATGCACGCGCGGTACAAATACCGCGGTTAGATGGGGCGATCGACGGAGGCGGAGCTACTAGCTCAGCTCTGGATGCGCCGAGCTGTTGTTCTGCAGAGTAGACCGGACTCGTTTAATAGTGTCCAGGGGCTTGATGGCCGATGGAGTGTTTGGCTTGATGAGTCCGATTTGTACCTCGTCTGCGAGGGCCACAGTGCGGTCCTCAGTATGGAGGGAGTGCTCCATGTTTCCATTGAATGTGATGACGCTGCGGGGTCCAGGCATTTTGAGCTTTAAGTAAGCATAATGCGGGGCTGCATTGAAGCGGGCAAAGGCGGTACATCCGAGCAGTGCGTGATAACCACTGTGGAAGGGGACGATGTCGAATATCAAGTATTCGCTTCGGAAGTTGTCCGGTGAGCCGAAGACTACTTCCAATGTTAATGAACCCGTGCTGCAGGCTTCAACGTCGGGTATCACTCCTTTAAAGGTAGTGTTACTAGCACTACAAAAAAAATACACTTCCATGATGATACGTGTTTGTCACAGTAGGTCGCGTTTTCTATCATGCATGTACATCCATGACAAATTTATGACAGAATCAAGATAGTCATACCTGTGCTGTCGTAGAAGTGCTCCATGACATTGCCAAAATTATCATCACGGAAGTGTCCATTTCCATGACGATAAATCGTGCATCACAGAAGTGCTTTCGTCAAGGGTGACCGACACGTGGCATCCACCGTAACGGAATGCCCTTAAGCTATCGGGTCGGATTTTGGATCCGATAACCTGTTAACAGCCACGACCAATGCTGATTTTCCACGTGTAACATTCTCATTGGTTGACGGATCCACGCGTCAGCTCCGCGTTGGCACATGTGTCACTCATCCAACGGTCGAGATGGGCCTATGATATGTTGACACGTGGACCGGCCCAAAAGTGGCCCACAAAGTTTAAATGGGCGGGCCCAACCGAAGGCCCATAAGATTTAGCGGACCATAATGGGCCGACCTAGCTAAAGGCCCACAAAATTTAGCAGACCATAATGGGCCGGCCTAGCTAAAGGCCCACAAGATTTTGCAGACCATAATGGGCCGGCCCAGCTAAAGGCCCACAAGATTTTGCGGACCACAATGGGTCGGCCCAGCTAAAGGCCCATAAGATTCTACAGACCATAATGGGCTGGCCCAGCCAAAGGCCCAACATTCTCTGTCAAATCGGCCCGTCAACGGCCTGTCCTAAATTTGTCATCAACGCGGCCCATGGTCACTTCTGGCCCGTTAACAGTCCGCTAAGTAATTGGGCCGAATTACGGCCCGGTGTATTTCCGGCCTGTTAAAGATCCGGCTTCATTTGGGCCCATTTACAGGCCATCAAAACTTTCGGCCCATAAATGACCGTGAAGGATTTGGGTCATATTCGGCCATGTCTGATATTCGTCCTGTTAGAGGCCCACTATAGCTTTGGGCCACTTTCGGCATGTTGTCATTTTCGGCCTGTTAACGCCGGACGTAAACCATGGGCCATATGTGGCCCAACGTCATATAGGGCCCATTAACGGCCCATATAAAAATGACGATAATCTAGCCCGACCGAAGTTCCGACCTGTTAAAGGCCCGTGTATTAGGTCGGCGCATTTACGGCACGTCCGAATTTCGGCCTGTCAAAGATCCGCATCGTAAATGGGCCACCATTTCGGCCTGCTAAGTCCAGTGGGTTATTTGGCACAATCAGGGCCCAATCTCTCTTTCGGTCTATTAAAGGCCCATGTTTTTTATGGGCTCGAGATATTTACACCTGTAAACGGCCTATTTTTACTAAGGGCCCAAATTATGTTTAGGTCTGTTAAAGGCCCACTATGGGCACCAGCCTACCAGAAAAATATGAAAGCTTATGCTGATTTAGGCCCAGATATTTTTAGTGGGCTACATGCGAATTTCAGCCCGTAATCGTTTTTAGCCCAATTGGAATGGGCCCGACGAATGTTGGCATGTTGGGCTCCTACGAAGCTTTTGGTCGAATACATTACTAAGATAAACCTACACTATACAAAAATAGCGTCGTAATTACTGCAGCCTGAGGTAGCGTCATAAATGTTGTATCACAACAAAATAAATTCCAACCATACAAAAAAAGGCCTGTTGGCATAAAGTTTACAGTCCTTACAGATAAAAGCACCATCAGATGTATAGAAGCATAGATCATTTGACCTGAGTGCTAATGTTTCAGGATGTAGAATCTGATGGAGCAGCACGATCTCCACCTTTTTCCGCCATTGCTCTTGAACAACGAAGCGAATGTCTGATAGTCTGGTTTCAAAACCATTCATATCTTGACGACATTTCTCAACCACTATTCTTGTTTCCAAAACAACGTCCATTAGGGATTGGACTTGTGTCTGGAGCACAGATATATCACTCTGCCTAGTAGGAAGATTTTGTTCAGTAGGCGATTTGGACGAGGTTACCTTGACAACCAACCCAGAATTACCCAGGAAGGTGCTTCTTTGCACTGTTAGTGGAGATATACTGACGCACTGCAGCAAGAGGTGACATTGTGCCTGTAGTAGCCTCATCACCTTCAGGTGGTTGTGGTTGTTCAATCATTTGTTCCATAGCTTCCTGAAAGTTTGAACTTGTAGATTAGTGTACCAGATAAGTTACTAATGAGACAAAAACAAACAAAGTAGGTTAAACGTTTATACATAACTTATTTTGGTGAACTACTGTAATACATTAGCATGTATTGTAGTGCCAACTAAATAATAAAATCACTTTCGGAACATATGTCCATGTAGCATGCCTACTGCATTGTCTATTTCCTCACATTCGTTGACATCTAAGGATAAAGAAACATGGTTTAAAGTAGGATGAACATAGTATGACATCATTCATATCATGGGCAAACATATATAAAACAAACAGGCTATTTTATCATTGTGTGCGCATGTGAACATAACAACTAGATTACAGATCAAGACCAAAAGAATATCCTTCATCTCTTTTAAACCATGTAAGATGAAATGATATGTTAAGACAACTGTGAATAAAAGTGAACAAAGTAACTGACATTGGCTGCAAACCAAGTAGTTAAATGAACACATCATAGTACCAATCAGTTTAGGGCAGGAGGAGTAAAGACTTACAACAGCGGCTTGAACTGGTGTGCTCATGCCCTTCATCTTGCTGGTGTGGCAATCCTTGAAGATTTGCACTGCATTCGGTTCAGGTTCTTTTTGGTCCGCACGGGCTTTCCTCTGTATTTGGAACAAGTCAATATAGATACGATAATATGGCACAAAAAAGGAAGTAGCAGCTATTTACAAGAGCCTCGCAGTGTGGAATATAGCTATAAGATCATGTTGTCTGTTGGAATTTCACTTTAGAACGGTTGGTTTTGTTCTTCAAACAGTTAGCCTAGAAGAAGATACACTTGTAAGGCACATACATAAATACAAGTTCAATATGTGGTCTGATCAAATGCATATAGCCTACCTGATACTTTGGATCAGACCAGTGTTTAACGAGGGCTGTCCAGTCTTCATCTGTAATATATTCCACTGGAGATGTTTGGGCGATTTCATTGTTAGCCTTGCCTTCAAAGTGAGATTTTCTAAGGTGGTACCGATACTGTCGCAGAGCAAACTGAAAAACATGAGTGCATGCTTGTTTAGTTGCATCATCTTTCGGATCCAACTTAAACCTCATCTGTTGAAAAAAGAATCTGAGTCTTATTAGGAGGAAGCTAGAAAGTATGGGACAGAACAAGACAATATTACTAATAGCGATGAATAACATTACTTACGGATAAATGGTCATGGAAGGTGTTAAACTGGGTATTGTCTTTCTCATTCCTATACTAGATCCACGTTGGGAGGATACATGCATGACACCTAATGGCAACGCCTGCCTCTGATACTAACTTGGCTCACTCTGTAGCATCATGTGGCCTTTTTAAACCTACCTCAAAATGGATCTCCATTCTTCCTCCTTTAGATTTTATTAATCTGTCAAGCATTACCCCTGATGTCTGTTTCCGCTTGCGCCGTGGTGCTAGTTCAACAACGAATATGGAAAGTGTTAGTGTACATCAAACTATGAGAGTACATATAAAAGAGCATGCAACTGCAACTTGACTCGGTCAGGTACCGTCTTGGTGTTGGTGCTCATGAGGTTCATCTGATCTTGCCAAGTCCTGTTGTGTCAGCAGTGCTTCGGAAGTAGTGTTAGGTGTGAAGGCAGCTTGGGAACTGGCCAGTTCCGGAGCAAACGAACGAGTAATTGGTTGAGATGCTGGTACAGTTGAAGTGGATGCTGTAGCTGGTGGATCAGGTGATACTGTGTTTGTAGATTTAGCCGGTGGACTTGGACCTTCTACTGCACTATAAGTAACAGCAGAATCTCGACGGCAGAACCTTTTACGTTTCACCCAACGAGTAACAGCACTCCCTACTATATTATTTTCCTTGCTCTTTTTTGACTTTGCCATGTCAAGTTGTACCCACAACACAAAAGAATAAAATCACTCTTCAGAACTCATTGATGCATGATACAGACAAGCAATACTTTGATGTAATACAACTGTATGAGGATGGAATATGTATGAAAAACAGGACGGCATGACATATTCACACCTACGATGTGCAAACTAAACAGAAGGATTTTCAAGAAAATCTAAGTAATGCGAGCTAGACGATGCAAACAATATTACTCTGCCAAGTTAAAAGTGTCTTGTCATAAGTGGCAATTCGAAAAATTAGAAGCAGTACAATGTAGAAATCAATGCAAGATGCAACCACTATCAAACTGCCATGTTAAAAGCGTCCAATCATGAGTGACTGATGCGGGATACACAACAACAGTACTTGGATGTAAGAACATGGTATGATAGATAGATGCAGTGTATTCTAGACATAGAAAGCAATGTCATATGCACATGTATAACGTATAAACTCAGCAGGTGCAATTTAATCAAAATAGAAGAAATACAGGCTAGACAACATATGCAACATGAAACCAATTATCACACTGTCAACTTAGAACAAGCACCTGCGATGGTGGAGTACGGGAGATGAACTCATCATGTAGACTTGGGACTTCAACTTCATTAGCAGTAGCAATGGCAAATCTAGAGAGTCTCTATTTGCGTCGGTGCGGAGGACCACCAACATCCCCTAACTTACTCTTTTCCTTCCTATTTTCTGATATTGCCTTATGAAGTCAAAACCACAAGAAGATGAATAAAATTAGCTCTGCATAACCGGTTGATGCATGATACAGACGAACACTACTTTGATGTAAGGCAAGCGCAGGATAGGAGGATGGAATATATACAAAAAAAGACAACGTTTCATATTCACACGTACGATAGGAGGACGGAATATGTATGAAAAACAGTAAGCGGAAGGCATTTCAACAAAATTAGAAGAAATGAAAGCTAGGCACCATATGAACATGCAACCAATATCACTCTATCAGGTAAAAAGTGTCTCGTCGTAAGTGCCATTTCAAGAAATTAGAAGTAGTACAAGCTAGAAGACAATGCAAGATGCAACCTACATCACAGTCCCAAGTTAAATGTGTCTTATGGGTAAGTGATCATTGCAGGTATAAGTTGTAAGCTACACATATGCAATTCAACAAAATCAAAAGCAATACAAACTAGACATCATACAGAAAACGCAACCATGTATAACAGTTCCAAGTACGAGCAAGCACCTGTGATGGTGGAGTAGGGGAGATGTGCTCATCATGTACACATATGTTCTAGAAACAGGAACACGTGTCATATTCACAGGTCTTATGTGTAAAGTAAGCAGATGCAATTCAAGTTAGAAGCAATACAAGCTAGACATCATACGGAACAAGCAACCACATATAATAGTGTCAAGTTAGAGCAAGCACCTGTGATGGTGGAGTAGGGGAGATGTGCTCATCATCTACACAGCTACATTGACTGTCCAGCCTTGTGTTGTCCTGCAAATCTTGTTGGGAGGATGGCGGAGTAGAATTTGTAGAGACCCCCTGTTTGAGTTGCTCCGAAGGACCACCATCATCCACTGCCGGACTAATTTCTTTCAGCTGTAATGATTTTGCATTGTGAAGTCAAACCGATAAGAAAAAGGAATAAAATTCGCTCTTCAGAACTCATTCATGCATGATACTGATGAACACTACTCGGATGAAAGGCAAACACATGATGCGAGGATGGAATATGTATGAAAAACAGGATGGTGTGACATATTCACACCTATGATGTGGTAACTAAGCAGAAGGCATTTCAACAAATTAGAAGCACTGCAAGCTAGACACCATATGAAAGATGCAACCAATATCACTCTGCCAAGTTCAAACTGTATGGCGTTTCAACAAATTAGAAGCAGTAAATGCTAGAAATCATATGCAAGACACAACCAATATCACAGTGGTGACTTAAAGATGCCTTATCATAAGTGACTGATGCGGGATATGAAAGAACAGTAGTCTGATGTAGAAACAGGAACACATGTCATATTCACAGGCATTATGTGTAAAGTAAGCAGATGCAATTCAACAAAGTTAGAAGCAATACAAGCTAGACATCATACGCAACATGCAACCACATATAATAGTGCCAAGTTAGAGCAAGCACCTGTGATGGTGGAGTAGGGGAGATGTGCTCATCATCTACACAGCTACATTGACTGTCTAGCCTTGCGTTGTCTTGCGAATCTTGTTGGGAGGATGGCAGGGTAGAATCTGTAGAGAACCTCCGTTTCAGTTGCTCGGAAGGACCACCATCATCCAATGCCTTGCCAATTTCCTTCAGCTTTATTGATTTTGCATTGTGAGGTCATACCGACAAGAAAAAGGAATATCATTCGCTCTTCAGAACTCATTCATGCATGATACTGACGAACACTACTCTGATGAAAGGCAAAGTCATGATACGAGGATGGAATATGTACGAAAAAATGGATGGCTTGACATATTCACACCTATGATATGGTAACTAAGCAGAAGGCACTTCAACAAATTAGAAACACTGCAAGACACCATATGGAAGGTGCAATCAATATCACTCTGCCAAGTTAAAACTGTCTCGTAGGTGGCGTTCATCAAACTAGAAGCAATACATGCTAGAAATCATATTCAAGACGCAAACCAATATCACACTGCCAACTTAAAGGTGTCCCCATCATAAGTGACTAATGCAGGATACACAAGAAGAGTAGTTTCATGTAAAAACATGGTGTGATAGACATATATAGTATGTACCAAAATAGGAAAGCGTGTCATATTCACATGTCTCATGTATAAGCTAAGCAGATGCAGTTTACACTAATTAGGAGCAATACGAGCTAGACACCATATGCAACATGCAACCAGATATCACACTGCCATGTTAGAGCAAGCACCTTGGATGGTGGAGTAGGGGAGCGGAGACTTGGACCTTGTAATGCACTATCAGTACAAGGAGAATCGGTACAGATGCTCCGTTTATGTTGCTCCAGAGGACCACCATCATCGCCTTCCTTACTCTTTTCCTTCCTCTTTCTTGATTTTGCCTTGTCAAGTCAAACCCATAAGAAAAAGGAATAAAATTTGCTCTTCAAAACTCATTGATGCATGATACTGACGAACACTACTTTCATGTAAGGCAGCCGCATGATAGGAGGATGGAATATGTGAAAAACAGGACGGCGTGACATATCGACATGTATGATGTATAAAGTGTAAACTAAGCACAAGGTGCTTGAACTTGTTAGAATCGATGCAAGCTAGAAACCATATGAAAGATGAAACCAATATCACTCTACCAAATTAAAAGGGTGCCCTAAAAAATGTATTTGACCAAATTAGAAGCAATACATGGCAATAGGCTAGAAATAATATGCAATATGCAACGAATAAAGGTGACTCATCATAAGTGATTGATGCAGGATACAGAAGAGAGGTAGTTTCATGTAAGAACAAGGTTAACACCTAGATGTAGTGTGTACCAAAAATAGGAAGGCATGTCATATTCACAGGTATAATGTGTAAACTAAGCAGATGCAATTTACCATAATTAGAAGCACTACAAGCTAGACACCGTATGCAACATGCAACCACATATCACACTGCGAAGTTAGAGCAAGCACCTGTGATGGTGGTGTAGGGGAAGTGCGGTCTTCAGGTACAGAGCTATGTTCAATATCTTCATTTAGGCTTGCTGTTTCTTGAGAATCATGTGGAGAGGATGAAATTGCATTCTTTATAAGAGTATTGCGTCTCATATTAACCCACGCGTGTGACTGTCTCATCATAAGCGATAGACGCAGGATACACAAGAACAATAGTTTGATGTAAGAACATGGTGTGATAGGTAGATGTTGTATGTACCAAAAACAGGAAGGCATGTCATATTAACATGTATAATGTGTAAGCTAAGGAGATGCAATTTAACAAATTAGGAGCATTGATGAGGGATACACAAGAAAAGTAGTTTGATGTAAGAACATGGTTAATAGAAAGACGTAGTATGTACCAAAAACAGGAAGGCATGTCATATTCACAGGGATAATGTGTTAACTAAGCACATGCAATTTACCCTAATTAGAACCATTACAAGGTAGACACCATATGCAACATGCAACCACATATCACACTACCAAGTAAGAGCAAGCACCTGCGATGGTGGTGTGGGGGAATTGCGGTGATCAACTAGAGAGCTACGTTGACTATCTTCATTTAGCCTTGCTGTTTCTTGAGAATCATGTGGGGAGGATGACATTGCACTCTTTAAACGAGTAGGGCATCTCACAGTAACCCACTCGGGTGACTATCTCATCATAAGTGATTGACGAGGGATACAAAAGAGCATTAGTTTGATATACGGACATGGTTAATAGACATATGTAGTATGTATCAAAAATAGGAAGGCATGTCATTATCAAAGGTATAATGTGTAAAGTAAGCAGATGCAATTTAACCAAATTGGAAGCAATACAAGCTATACACCATATGCAACATGCAACCACATTTGACGGCGCGAAGTTAAAGCAAGCACCTGGGATGGTTGTGTGTGACAATTGAGATCATCAACTGCAGAGCTACGTTACTGTCTTCAACTGCTGACACTGCACCCATTAGCGTTGAAACGCTTAGTTCTTATCTTCGAATTACACTAGAGCGACTTCTGTCTTTTCTTTTCTGCATTCATCAACACTACGTTAGAGTCTGAAATACCCATGCATAAAAAAACAATAGTGTGAGTATGGGTGAAGTGTGTGCACAATTAGTACAGTGTAAAGGTAGCAGATAGCAGGTCGGTGAGAAATAAATGATGGGAGACATATGATAGCTCTACAACATGCATGGCACACTAAATTACTACAGGATTCTATGAAAATAACAGTCGACTGAAAGAAAATAGGTCAGTCCATTTTTTTTGCACCGTCCGATGTACAAAGAACGGGCAAATCGCCTTCATCTACCTCCAGCCAGTCAGTGTTGACGATCTTCCACGAAACGCCAGCGACCATCGGCCCAGTATTCCTCCCCTGCCTGCGCCCTCCCTCGACCTCACCGCACCGCCGTGCTTGGCACCGCCGTGCTTGGCACCGCCGTGCTTGGCACCGCCCCCCGGCCATCCATTCAAGCCCCACCAACCTCCAGATTGGGCGCAAGCAGCTCCTGCGCCCCACACCCCTATGATAGACACCAATGTGCCGCTTCCCCGGGGAACAGGTGGACTAGGTGCTCCGCGCGCCTAAGCGGGTGCTGCTTCTTTTAATTGCGGTTCAACTGACCCTGAATTGAAATCCAGGCGGGCTACTAACCTCTAGCAAAGGTCAAATAGTAAAAGGGAGGAAACCTTGTGCATTTAGTATCACGAAGAAGATGCAGTAAGAAGCGCTCAACTAGTTTCTTTCGTGGGATAAATACGGTGTGAGCGAAGACGTAAGATTTGCACGAATAAGGGAAGAGGAGTACCTCTTTCTGCTGGCAGTGTTGTGTCCTCCTTATGTTTTTCCGACGATCTTCTTGTTTTTCGCCGGAAACCAGAAGTTGTGGAGGACGATGCAACCTTGGACGAACCCATGGCCAAGTTGTTGAGTGTAGTGCGGTGGCCGTCTGTCTTCGACGGGGAAGCAGATCCGAGGCGGCGAATGACGGTGTAGCGGGAACAACTCTGGTGCGGTGGACGGTTGCGATAGTGGAGCTGCAGCAGTGAGGCGCAGGACAGCGTGGTTGGAGTGGTTCTGGTACGGTGCATGTCGACGTCGGCGTCGTGGAGGCAGCTCTGCCTTGGCTTCAGCTGCTAAGTCCTTGAGGGCATTGCGGTTGCGGTTACGTTGGACAACGACATCGGGGTACCGGCTCCGGCGTGATGGAGGAGGGCGGTGGTGGGTTGGCCACTATGGGGTGGAGGACAGAGGAGGCTGGGGTTTCGCGGCTGGTGGAGAGGGCGTTTTCGCGCCCATGGAGTATGAATGGGGAAACGGAGGGAGGCGGGGAACTAAGGGGGAACAATGTTTCGGTTCGAGACGCGCTTGTTTGAAATTTGGGGAAAGTTACAAACTTTGCCCCCATCTAAAATTTAGGACATATTGCAGGTTGGGGGTAGGACAGTCATGTCAGGTGTCCCAAATGTGGGCGGGATAGATTTCGGCCGAGCGCATGGGTAGGCGCCCACGGCGTATGAATGCTTCTCGGAGGCGGTTGAGACTGGCGTCTTGGTGAAGTTACAAACCTACCCCGATTTAGACCTTTGGACATCGGGCGGCTAGGCTACACGGGCCAGAGTCAGGACAGTAATTTCCTACCACCAAAACATTAGTCTCGCGCGGTTTCGGGTGACCAGAGGCCTATTTGGCGCTTCGTTCAATATTTGGGAGCAGAAGCATTAACGTTTTCGGTTCTCTTGAATTGAACTTTCAGGATTTGTCAAACTTCACAAATCTTTACTCTTGAAAATCCTAAAGCTACGATTATTTTGGAATGGAGGGGGTACATTTTAATATACATTGTACACGAGTATATATTAAAAAATATGCAACTTACCTCAGTTCATGCATGGTTCCAGATATAATCTCCTTGGTTGCAAAAAAAAGTTAGATATGTGTATGAATATATATAGCATGTTCATACTCACAACAAAGATTGATGCCCCCTTTTACATCTAATTTACAAATACCATTATCTCGGGTTCAAATAGACGAATGCACTTCCTATGAATTCGAATCTTCGAAACCCCCTTTTATGTTGAATTCGACATGTATTCTATTTCGTAGCTAGCAATTTGGAATGTATCCATGCAAGTGACAAATGTATAAAGTGCTTCACACTAACAACATGGAGTGCACTAATTAATGTTTATATATGTATTGCAAAAGCATCCATTGCCTATATTTCAAACCTCTCCCACTCTATGGATCGATAATATGAAATAAACACATGCACATGCTAGAATTCAATAGAGTATTGGTGTCTGATAGACCGATTTTCGTCCATACACAATTTGCAAAATTCAAGATCTCATCCAAAAATAATAATGCCATTTATATTTTAATTTAGTGCGTAGAACCGCCTTTTACACGTAGATGCACTATGCCTCGCCCCGTTCTCACAAACGCGTTATATATCTCTCTATCTAACGCATAAGTGCACACACTTTATATGCATCGACATTTCTCTTTCACACATGCTCACAATCTCTCTCAGGGTGTCGGGGTGTCTCACGCACATGCTCTCTCTGTTTCTCTCTCTCTCCCTCCCTCTCTCTCTCTCTCTCTCTCTCTCTCTCTCTCTCTTTCTGACTACTATGTACCACTCTTTTCACTAATCTCAGTTGGAAAACACTATTTCTCTCACATGCATATATACACATGCACGGTCTCTACTAGCCCTCTATACGCACATATATGTGCCTACGTGTCTCCCGCACACACATTATCTTTAGGCCTCTCTCGCACACATTGCCCCCCCCCCTCGACACACCTCTCTCTTAGTAGTTGGCAGATATGATTTCATCATATCATTGGGTAGGATATCCCTGACTGTTAGGCTGGATGGTAATACGAGGCAAAGTTTTACCCTAGTTCGGATCAGACCCTTGTAGTTGAAGAAAGAGCCTACTCCTTGTACTGTATATTAGTGATAGGGGTGTGTACAAAGTACACGTGAATACCAGGCATTGTGCGTGTGCGTATACTATCGACGAACTAGCCCCCAAGCTTGTATAACATACTAAGGGCCTAGGGTTACAAATCATATATAGTCGGCTTATCACCAGTGAGGATAGAGTCCTCCACGACTCTGGTAGCTTTGTGTTGTGCGCCGAGTCCTCCACATGGGTCTTCGTATAACACGTCTCGGTCCAACCTATATATGGCGTAGGATGGAACCGACCCATGAGTCTTCATGTTGACGCACCACAACTAGAAATGATGTGCCCACCACACCACACATGCAATCGGCCACTAAGAAAATAAGCATATACAATAGTACAACGGTATCTAGCTCACGATACGTCTCCATTTTTTGTTGATGACACTGACAGACTTTGCATTTGATGCGTGCTCTGTATTTTGTTGACGACACTTACTGTCATTGTATTTGAAGCGAAAGCACGATATGGTCACTGGACTTCAGAATAAGCTCATCACGGTCACCACATACATTTTGTCGTGCTAACCAACATGTGGTTGGATGGTTAGAGGACAGTGGTTTCTCGAGCCCACCAAGGTTAAAGTCCCGGTGCTTGCATTTATCTTGTGTTAATTTTAGTATTTTCCGGCGATGTACGTTCAATGGGAGGAGACGTTCCACTTGAGTACGAGGCACCTATGGTGACTTCGTAAAATCTCAAGATCATATATGCTGGCCCACTCTCTCGAAGGTGCTCATAGGGGTAGGGTTCACGTGTGTGCGCTTATAGCGGTGAGTGCTTGCGCGTATATATGAGCCCTTGCGTCTGTACCGTGTTAAACAAATACATATCATGATTATACGGTCACTGGCTCACCCGTACAACTCCGTATTTTCTTGATGACACAATCAATTGACCAGTCAAACGTTCCACGCGGCGCAACTAGTGTTGCACCATCGGGGCACGTAACCGTGGGGTCCACTGATGTCTACTACACAACCTTTCTTCTTGTAGACGTTGTTGGGCCTCCAAGTGCAGAGGTTTATAGGACATTAGCAAATTTCCCTCAAGTGGATGACATAAGGTTTATCAATCCGTGGGAGGCATAGGATTAAGATGGTCTCTCTCAAGCAACCCTGCAACCAAATAACAGTCTCTTATGTCCCCAACACACCCAATACAATGGTAAATTGTATAGGTGCACTAGTTCGGCGAAGAGATGGTGATACAAGTGGTATATGGATAGTAGATATGGGTATTTGTAATCTGAAATTATAAAAACAGCAAGGTAACTAATGATAAAAGTGAGCGTAAACGGTATTGCAATGCGTTGAAACAAGGCCTAGGGTTCATACTTTCGCTAGTCCAAGTTCCCTCAACAATACTAACATAATTGGATCACATAACTATCCCTCAACATGCAACAAAGAGTCACTCCAAAGTCACTAGTAGCGGAGAACAAACGAAGAGATTATGGTAGGGTACGAAACCACCTCAAAGTTATTCTTTCCAATCAATCTGTTGGGCTATTCCTATAAGTGTCACAAACAGCCCTAGAGTTCATACTAGAATAACACCTTAAGACACAAATCAATCAAAACCCTAATGTCACCTAGATACTCCAATGTCACCTCAAGTATCCGTGGGTATGATTATACGATATGCATCACACAATCTCAGATTCATCTATTCAACCAACACATAGAACCTCAAAGAGTGCCTCAAACCGGAGAATCACGACGAAAATGTGTTCCAACCCCTATGCATAGGTTCATGGGAGGAACCCGCAAGTTGATCATATCAAGTGAATCATGTGGTATCCCATTGTCACCACAGATACACACGACAAGACACACATCAAGTGTTCTCAAATCTTTAAAGACTCAATCCAATAAGATAACTTCAAAGGGGAAACTCAATCCATTACAAGAGAGTAGAGGGGGGAAGAAACATCATAAGATCCAACTATAAGAGCAAAGCTCGCGATACATCAAGATCGTGCCAAATCGAGAACACGAGAGAGAGAGAGAGATCAAACACATAGCTACTGGTACATACCCTCAGCCCCGAGGTAGAACTACTCCCTCCTCGTCATGGAGAGCGCCGAGATGATGAAGATGGCCACCAAAGAAGGATTCCACCTCCGGCAGGGTGCCAGAACGGGTCTAGATTGGCTTTCAGTGGCTACCGAGGCTTCTGGCGACGGAACTCCCAATCTATTGTGTTCTCTGATGTTTTTAGGGTATATGGAGATATATAGGCGGAAGAAGTACGTCAGGGGGGCCACGAGGGGCCCACGAGGGTGGAGGGCGCGCCCAGGGGGGTGGGCGCGCCCCCTACCTCGTGGCCTCCTCGAAACTTCCCTTACGTGCACTTCAAGTCTTCTGGGCTTCTTTCCTTCCAAAAATGAGTTCCGTGAAGTTTCAGGTCAATTGGACTCCGTTTGATTTTCCTTTTCTACGAAACCCTAAAACAAGGTAAAAACAGAAACTGGCACTGGGCTCTGGGTTAATAGGTTAGTCCCAAAAATGATATAAAAGTGTATAATAAAGCCCATAAACATCCAAAAGATAAGATAATATAGCATGGAGCAATCAAAAATTATAGATACGTTGGAGACGTATCAGCATCCCCAAGCTTAATTCCTGCTCGTCCTCGAGTAGGTAAATGATAAAAACAGAATTTTTGATGCGGAGTGCTACTTGGCATAATTTCAGTTTAATTCTTCTTAATTGTGGCATGAATATTCAGATCCGAAAGACTCAAGATAAAAGTTCATATTGACATAAAAATGATAATACTTCAAGCATACTAACTAAGCAATTATGTCTTCTCAAAATAACATGGCCAAAGAAAGTTCATCCCTACAAAACCATATGGTTTAGTCATGTTTCATTTTCGTCACACAAGAATGTTATCATCATGCACAACCCCGATGACAAGCCAAGCAATTGTTTCATACTTTAGTAATCTCAAACCTATAAACTTTCACGCAATATATGAGCGCCAGCCATGGATATAACACTATGGGTGGAATAGAATAATGAGGGGGTTATGTGGAGAAGACAAAAAGGAGAAAGTCTCACATCAATGAGGCTAATCAATGGGCTATGGAGATGCCCATCGATTGATGTTAATGTAAGGAGTAGGGATTGCCATGCAACGGATGCACTAGAGCTATAAATGTATGAAAGCTCAACAAAAGAAACTAAGTGGGTGTGCATCCAACTGGCTTGCTCACGAAGACCTAGGGCACTTGAGGAGGCCCATTGTTGGTATATACAAGCCAAGTTCTATAATGAAAATTTCCCACTAGTATATGAAAGTGACAAAACAAGAGACTCTCTATCATGAGGATTATGGTGTTACTTTGAAGCACAAGTGTGGCAAAGGATAGTAGCATTGTCCCTTCTCTCTTTTTCTCTCATTTTTTTATTTTCATTTTTGGGCCTTCTCTTTTTATGGCCTTTCTCCTTCCTTTTTTGGGGCCTTCTCTTTTTTATGGCCTTTCTCTTTTTTTATTCCTCACTTGGGACAATGCTATAGAAAATGATGATCATCACACTTCTATTTATTTACAACTCAATGATTACAACTCGATACTAGACAAAGTATGACTCTATATGAATGCCTCCGGCGGTGTACCGGGATATGCAATTAATCAAGAGTGCCATGTATGAAAGAATTATGAATGGTGGCTTTTCCACAAATACGATGTCAGCTACATGATCATGCAAAGCAATATGACAATGATGACGCATGTCATAATAAACGCAACAGTGGAAAGTTGCATGGCAATATATCTCGGAATGGCTATGGAAATGCCATAATAGGTAGGTATGGTGGCTGTTTTGAGGAAGATATAAGGAGGTTTATGTGTGAAAGAGCGTATCATATCACGGGGTTTGGATGCACCGGCGAAGTTTGCACCAACTCTCAATGTGAGAAAGGGCAATGCACTGTACCGAAGAGGCTAGCAATGATGGAAGGGTGAGAGTGCGTATAATCCATGGACTCAACATTAGTTATAAAGAACTCACATACTTATTGCAAAAATATACAAGTCATCAAAAACCTCGGCACTACGCGCATGCTCCTAGGGGGATAGATTGGTAGGAAAAGACCGTCGCTCGTCCCCGACCGCCACTCATAAGGAGGACAATCAAATAACACCTCATGTTTCAAATTTGTTACACAATGTTTACCATACATGCATGCTATGGGACTTGCAAACTTCAACACAAGTATTTCTCAATTTCACAACTACTCAACTAGCACGACTTTGATATTATTACCTCCATATCTCAAAACAATCATCACGCATCAAACTTCTCTTAGTATTCAACACACTCATGAGAAAATTTTACTAATCTTGAATACCTAGCATATTAGGATTATTTAAGAAAATTACCATGCTATTTGAGACTCTCAAAATAATATAATTGAAGCATGAGAGTTCATCTATTTCTTAAAAATAAAACTACCACCATGCTCTAAAAGATATAAGTGAAGCACTAGAGAAAATGACAAACTACTCCGAAAGATATAAGTGAAGATCAATGAGTAGTTGAATAATTATGCAACTATGTGAAGACTCTATCTCATTTAATAATTGAAGATCTTGATATATTCAAACAGCAAGCAAAGCAAAATAAAATGACATCTAAGAATAGCAAACATCATGTGAAGAAGGAAAAACTTCGGATCAACCGATACTAACTGATAGTTGTTGAAGAAGAAAGGTGGGATGCCAACCGGGACAACCCCAAGATTAGACGCTTGAGACTTCTTGAAATATTATCTTGGGGTGCCTTGGGAATCCCCAAGCTTGAGCTTTTGTGTCTCCTTAATTCCTCTCATATCAAGGTCTCCCTAAATCTCAAAAGCTTCATCCACACAAAACTCAACAAGGACTCGTGAGATAAGTTAGTATAAACCATTGCCAAAACCTTATCATACTCTACTGTAGCAAATACCTAAAATTATTATTCAACATTGCATACTAAATGCCTCTGCATATTTAATATTCCTATCCTCAAATAGAATCATTAAAGAAGCAAACATATGCAAACAATGCAAACATAACAGCAATCTGCCTAAACAGGACAGTCTGTAAAGAATGCAGCAACATCCATACTTGCCTAGCTCCAAAGATTATGAAATAAATTTCCAATGTAGTAAATTTATCAGAGCTTAATATGCAAAAGGTTTCAACATTTTATCACATTCTGACTTTTCTAGGAAATTATTGCAACAGCGGTAAACTTTCTGTTTTCAAACAGCAACATGTGGACTTCTAAAATAGGCATAGTAAAGGCTATCAATGTCACTTCTATTGAAATAAAAGATGCAAAACATTGTTCTAAATAACAGCAAGCAAATCTTAACAAAATAAATTGACGCTCCAAGCAAAACACATATCATGTGGTGAATAAAAATATAGCTCCCAAGTAAAATTACCGATGAACGAAGACAAAAGAGGGGATGCCTTCCGGGGCATCCCCAAGCTTAGGCTCTTGGATATCCTTGAATATTACCTTGGGGTTCCTTGGGCATCCCCAAGCTTAGGCTCTTGCCACTCCTTATTCCATACTACATCGAATCCTTACCCAAAACTTGAAAACTTCACAACACAAAACTTAACAGAAAACTCGTAAGCTCTGTTAGTATAAGAAAATAAATCACCACTTCAAGGTACTGTAATGAACTCATTCTTTATTTATATTGGTGCTAAACCTACTGTATTTCAACTCATCTATGGTTCATACCCTCCGATACTACTCATAGATTTATCAAAATAAGCAAACAACACAATAAAAACAGAATCTGTCAAAAACAGAACAGTCTGCAGTAATCTGGATCAAACCTATACTTCTGGAACTCATAAAATTCTCAAATAAATTTATGGACCTGAGGAATTTATATATTAATCATCTGAAAAAATAATTAACAAAATATCACTTTCCAAATAAAAATGGCAGCAATTCTCGTGAGTGCTAAAATTTCTGTTTTTTACAGCATGATCAACAAGAGTTTCCCCTAGTCTTCCCAAAGGTTCTACTTGGCACAAACACTAACTAAAAGCACAAAACCACATCTAAACAGAGGCAAGATGAATTATTTATTACTAAACAGGAGCAAAAAGCAAAGAACAAAAATAAAATTGGGTTGCCTCCCAACAAGCGCTATCGTTTAATGCCCCTAGCTAGGCATGATGATTTCAATGATGCTCACGTAAAAGATAAGAATTGTAACATAAAGAGAACATCATGAAGAATATAACTAGCACATTTAAGTCTAACCCACTTCCTATGCATAGGGATTTTGTGAGCAAACAACTTGTGGGAACAATAATCAACTTGCATAGGAAGGTAAAACAAGGATAACTTCAAAATTTTGAGCACATAGAGAGGAAACTTGATATTATTGCAATTCCTACAAGCATATGTTCCTCCCTCATAGTAATTTTCAGTAGTATCATGAATGAATTCAACAATATAACCAGCACCTAAAGCATTCTTTTCATGATCTACAAGCATAGAAATTTTATTACTCTCCACATAAGCAAAATTCTTCTCATTCGGGATAGTGGGAGTATCATAAGAGACTTGAATACTATAAATTGTTTCCACATTAAAAGAGTAATGTTTAGAAAAGGGGTAACCATAATAATGGCAAGTTTTATAAATATAATCACTACTTTTTATAGCATAAGTATCATCACAATAATCATCATAAGTAGGAGGCATGCTGTCAGTGTCAAAACCGGCGGATCTCGGGTAGGGGGTCCCGAACTGTGCGTTTAGGCGGATGGTAACAGTAGGCGGGTGACACGATGTTTACCCAGGTTCAGGCCCTCTTGATGGAGGTAATACCCTACGTCCTGCTTGATTGTTCTTGGTAATATGAGTAGTACAAGAGTTGATCTACCACGAGATTGAAGAGGCTAAACCCTAGAAGCTAGCCTATGGTATGATTGTTGTTGTTGGTCCTACGGACTAAACCTTCCAGTTTATATAGACACTGGAGGAGGCTAGGGTTACAAAGAGTCGGTTACAAGGAAGGAGATCTACATATCCATATTGCCAAGCTTGCCTTCCACGCCGAGGAGAGTCCCATCCGGACACTGGACGAAGTCTTCAATCTTGTATCTTCATAGTCCAACAGTCCGGCCAAAGGATATAATCCGGCTATCCGGATACCCCCTAATCCAGGACTCCCTCGGTAGCCCCTGAACCAGGCTTCAACAACGATGAGTCCGGCACGCAGATTGTCTTCGGCATTGCAAGGCGGGTTCCTTCTCTGAATACTTCATAGAAGATTTTGAACATGAGGATCGTGTCCGGCCCTGCAAAACAAGTTCCACATACAACCGTAGAGAGAATAATAGTTTCACAAATCTAATCTGCCTACGCATTCCGCAGTGTGACATCACACCACAGCCAGGTCACCATTTGAATCATTTTTCACAACCAACCTCAGCATGTTCCGCGAGGCGGTTTCCTTGGCACGTCTTATCGAAGCAGAGATCATGTCCCCTTATTACGGGATTCCCATCAATACGGACGTGGGTAACCCAACCACGCCATCAATTACGGCGCTTGGGGGATAAGCGAATTTTACCAGGCTGGTGGGGGCGCATAGTTTCGTCCGCCCTTATAAAGGGATAAGGGTTCACCTTTTTCTACCCACGCCTTCTTCCTCCTTGCTCATCCATTCTCGCGCACTTGAGCTCCAGCGCCCAAGTCCACATCCTTCTCCTCAACCCTCTCCAAACATGTCCATAGCGGGAGGCAAGTGGATGGTCTCCTTTGCTACGGAGGTAGACATCAAAAAGCTGCGCGGGGCCGGATACTTAGCCGCGGATATTGTGCACCGGCTGCCAGCCGCGGGGAAGATCGTCCCTACCCCGGAACCTTACAAAAGGGTGGTTTTCCTCTCCCACTTCGTCCACGGACTGGGATTTCCCCTCCATCCATTCGTCCGCGGCCTTATGTTGTATTATGGGCTGGACTTCCTTGATCTAGCTCCAAATTTCATCCTCAACATCTCGGCGTTCATCGTCATGTGCGAGGCTTTCCTCCGCATCCGGCCCCACTTCGGCCTGTGGCTAAAGACCTTCAATGTCAAACCGAAGGTAGTAGGCGGCCAACAAGCGGAATGCGGCGAAGCCATGGTAGGCAAAATGCCCAACGTTACATGGCTCGAGGGCTCCTACGTGGAGACCATAAAGGGGTGGCAATCGGGGTGGTTCTACATCACCGAGCCGCGCGGCATCAACTGGGTGGCGGCCCCCGAGTTTCGATCCAGAATCCCCACGCGGCTCACTTCCTGGAAGGAGATGGGCCTATCCTGGGGCTCATCGGTGGAGCTGGACAGACTCCAGAAGTGTGTCCGGAACATGATAGGCAAGAAACTCAAGCTTGTCAACATAGTCAAGGACATGCTCTTCCGCCGGATCCTCCCGTGTCAACGACGGGCTTTCAACTTATGTGAGTATGACCCGGCCCAGCACCAAACTCTACGCGAGCTCTTCGACACGATGCATAAGGACATCTAGAAGGTGCCGTTCAAGGGCGCCGAGGTCCCCCCTCCCCTTACCGAGGACCGCGGGCTAAGCGCGACGCGCCCTGCGAATCCGGTAAGTTCTGTAGACCTCGTAGGGTATTTATTTTCCATAGTTTAACCATGTGCGGGGTCTGAGCTCTCATGCCGTTGACAGGACTAGGTGGAGACATCGGAACAAATTGACTGTCCGGCCCCTCTGCCCGAAGACCCTGCAGACGCTCTCCTGACTGAGATGCGGACTCCGGCTCCTTATGAGGTGCCGGAGAAGAAGATCAAGAAGAAGGCCACGGGAACCCGAAAGAGTTCCCGGCACCAGGTGGTACCGGACTCATCGTCTGATAACTCTAAGATGCACTCCTCCCGTGAAAGCGAGGAGGAGGAAGATGACCGCCCCCCCCCCCTCCAGCCGGGGGAGACAGGAAAAGGAAGGCCGCCCCAACCGGGGAGGCCGGATGGTCCAAGAAGGGAAGGACTCTCCTTCCGGACAGTTCCACCACCGCCACTGACAGCGAAGACGAGTGGTTACTCAGGGCCAAGCCCCTGGCGAAGTCGTAAGTATTCGGATACCAGAGTAACTCATAGCATACTTTTATTGCACTGCTTCTCCTAACGTCGAATATGATCATGCAGTCTGCCCCGAGCCCGCATCGACGTGTCCTCGTCAAACGGTTCCTTGGACTCGTCGGATATGAATAGCGAGTCACTTCCAACCGCCTCCTCTCCTCGCCCTACGGACAATGTCGAGGTATTGTCTCAAGGGGCACCGAACCGAGGGGAGATAGTCCTGGAGGTGCCTCAAGGCGACCTTCCGGACTCTAGGCACAAAGGGAGCAAGACTCCCAAGGGCTCCAAGTTCGGCCCTTAGCCGAACACTGCGCCGGAACCTCCAATGGTTCCGGACTCCAGCAGGTGGCCCCCTACCAAGAGGGGCAAGCCGCCCGTGCCGGTGACCTCTATCTATCCAGAGGCATCGGACAACCTACTGGGAGCACTTCGCGGCGCTTCCATCGACGAAGAGCACCGCACTATTATGAGTGCGGTGATCAAGAAGGTTCAGTCCGCCAAGAGCGGACTGACTGAAGCCTGTGCCAGCCTTCTAACAGGCTTTGAGGTAAGTATTTAAAATATAGGAAAATATTACCGCATAGACAGTAGCCCCTGATGCTTTGTTTGGTGTTCACAAAGAAAAGCCAAATAGAGGATCAAATAATATCTACAGGAGTCTAATACAAGTATATGCGTATGCAGGCTTTGCTGCTGACCTCTGTCGCACTGACTGCGGAGGTCGCTGCACCGAAGCAGAACCTCGAGCGGTCCGATAAAGAACTCGGCCTTGCCTAGAAGCAGCTCGAGGAGAACAAAGGTAAGTAATACCTTGTCTATATATATAAGATGTGGTTGCAAAATGATAGGATCATCATGGATGTGCCAGGGGCCGCGATCGAAGTGGCGACCCTGAAGAGAGTGCTGTCCGGGGCCAAAAACAAAGCGGCCGAGGAGCGCATCGAGCGGGAGAAACAAGAGGCACGGGTGGGCGAGGTGCAGCAAGAGCTCCAGGCTCTCGTGAAGAAGCACAAGACTTTGGAGCTTGACTCGAAGACACGAGAGTCCGAGATTGCCGCGACCCTCGAGAGCACAAAGCATGCCAAGGCTGAAGCCCAAAAGGCCCCGAGTCCGGAGCTCTCCAGGAGCATTCACAGATTTTCCCCGCAGCGTGTCGGATGCCGCAAAGTTCTACCAGGCTGAAGAGGGAAGCTCGACGGAGAAGTTGTTCTGGTCTCAGTATACTGGGACCGAACACCCAATGCCTGTGAGTGACCAGATGAAGCAACTGGTTGAGCTGCACAAGGCGGACGAATAGGCCATGAGGGGCCTTATAGTCCGGATGTGGCCTGGCGACTCCCCTCCCAACAGCTACTTCGGCCTGGTGAGGCGGCTTGTGGATGCCTGCCCACGGCTGGAAGTCATAAAGCGGTCCGTCTGCATCGAAGGTGCACGCCGGGCTTTTGCCCGTGCGAAGGTGCACTGGGCCAAGATGGACGCTGAGAAGCTGGTGAAGGAGGGGCCACCGCAGGGCAAGGAGCATCGCCACCCTGAAATGTATTAGAGGGTGTCCTGAAGGGTGCCCGTCTTGTGGTGGACGAGTGTGCGAAGGATGTAATTTTTGAATGAACTCGCTCGTGTGATCTTGTATTATGAAAACTTGTTCATGTGCGCTATGCAACGCTTGTTTGAATTTAAATATTACCTTCTGTGCGGCTGTTTATCAAATCTGAGAGATGGCCAGTCGTCGGCTTCTGCCCCCATGCCACGAGTGCTGGGGTGTTCGGGATAAATCTGAGCACTCTTTTTCCCATTGTTGGGTCCTTCGAGGGAGGTGCTCAGCACAATGAACAAGGCAATCAGACTATAATGCTTTATCACTCTCACTTAGCCATAGAAGTCTACAATTTTAAATTTTGGTGAAGCCCCTAGTATTCGGAAGGCCGAATTCGGGGCGCTATACACTCCTAAGCCGGGCAAAGCCGACTCCTCGCCCTAAGCGGCATAAGTCTTTAGGGACTCGAGACCTCTTGAACAGCGACCAGCTCTCGCCTTATCATGACAGTCAGTTTTAGATTTCTCTACTGAGGTGCTTGCCCAGATGAACCGGGGCACAATCGCAGTAGTTCTCCCAGTGCTACCTGAGCCGATATAGCAGAACGTAAGGTACCAAAACATGGGAGCCGGACAAACCCAACTATTGACCCAAGACATGATTCGGAGCTGATGCATATAATGCTATAAGTTCGGGGTGCCGCACTGTCGAAAGTGTTCGGACTTCTCACGCCGTATTATGGGGTACACTTAAGCCCCTGGTGTATTGGCCATACCAGAGTGTACGGGTGCTGAGTGTCATGAATGAACATATATATATATATATGTATATATATAAAGGAATAGAGAATGCGGTAATAGTCTAGTGCTATGCATTGTTTATTCAAAAAGGTGCGTCAAAGCAGAATGATACAAGTAGTGCGATAAGCAAAAAGTAGGACTATTTGACATGTCCCCTCCAAGGGCAAGCTGAGGAATGGTATTTAAATCAGGTATTTCACTCGTTATCAGAGACCACCTGGGAGTTCCATGGTGCGACGTAGATTTCTGCCTCCTTGGTTGTTGTATCGTGTGTCCGGCAATCGTACTGCCGGACGGGGTTTCCAGAGAGTAAAGTCCTTAAAGAGAGAAAAAATAACAATGCGGGAAGCCCTAGTGTGGTTGAGCCGCATTTTGGGGCGTGCCGTAGTCGTGCCCCCCCACCTATGCCCATGGTATTTTCAATGCGTAATTATGTACACGTGGCACGGATTTCGCCGTTTGGCTGGGACTAGGGTGGGGGCCGCATTGCTATGCAAGCTCGGAACGTGCCAGGCGGTCTTGTTGCAGATTACTCCGGGCGTGCTTGACGGTGTCTGGGTGTTTAATCACCGAACTGGTGGATTGCCTGAAGAGGCTGCTTTGTGCTTCTGCTGCGAGAGCCGTAGTGTGCTCCTCTGTGCGGAGAGAGCACTCTGTTTTTCCATTGACTGTGATGACCCCCCAAGGTCCTGGCATCTTGAGCTTGAGGTATGCATAATGTGGTACCGCATTGAGTCTCGCAAATGCGGTTCTCCGGAGCAGTGCATGATAGCCACTGCGGAATGGGACTAAATCGAAGATTAACTCCTCGCTTCGGAAGTTATCCGGGGATCCGAAGACCACTTCCAGTGTGTCTGAGCCTGTGCAATGGGCCTCTACACCTGGTATGACGCCTTTAAAGGTCGTTTTTGTGGGTTTGATCCTTGAGGGGTCTATACCCATTTTGCGCACTGTGTCCTGATAAAGCAGGTTCAGGCTGCTTCCGCCGTCCATAAGGACTCGAGTGAGGTGAAATCCATCGATGATTGGGTCTAGGACCAGTGCGGCGAACCCGCCATGACGGATACTAGTGGGGTGGTCCCTGCCATCGAAGGTGATCGGACAGGAGGACCATGGGTTGAACTTTGGGGTGACTGGCTCCAATGCATATACGTCCCTCAGCGCACGCTTCTGCTCCCTCTTGGGGATGTGGGTTGCGTATATCATGTTCACCATCCGCACTTGTGGGGGGAACCTCTTCTGTCCTCCAGTGTTCGGTGGCGGGGGCTCCTCCTCGCCATCGCTATTTAGCCCCTTATCCTTGTTTTCTGCATTTAACTTGCTGGCCTACTTGAACACCCAACATTCCCTGTTGGTGTGGTTTGCTGGCTTGTCAGGGGTGCCGTGTATTTGACATGAGCGATCGAGTATACGGTCCAAACTGGACGGGCCCGGAGTGCTTCTTTTGAATGGCTTTTTCCGCTGACCGGGTTTAGAGCCTCTGAATCTGGCATTGACTGTTGTATCCTCGGTATTGTCGCTGTTGATGCGGCGCTTGTGTTTGTTGCGATGTGACCTGCCATTGCTATCCTTGGTATCCGAATACCATGGTTCTTTGATATGTTATTGCTTTGAGCCAGCCAGCTATCCTCTCCCGCGCAAAAGCGGGTCATGAGTGTCGTGAGGGCTGCCATAGATTTCGGCTTTTCCTAGCCAAGGTGTCGGGCAAGCCACTCGTCGCGAATGTTGTGCTTAAAAGCTGCTAGGGCCTCTGCATCTGGGCAGTCGACGATTTGATTTTTCTTTGTCAGGAACCGTGTCCAGAATTGCCTGGCCGATTCCTCTAGCTGCTGAATTATGTGGCTCAAGTCATCGACATCTAGTGGTCGCACATAAGTGCCCTGGAAGTTGTCAAGGAATGCGTCTTCCAGATCTTCCCAACAGCCAATGGATTCTGCTGGCAGGCTATTGAGCCAATGCCGAGATAGTCCTTTGAGTTTGAGTGGGAGGTATTTGATGGCATGTAGATCGTCACCGCAGGCCATGTGGATGTACAGGAGGAACTCCTCGATCCATACGGCATGATCTGTTGTACCGTCGTATGATTCGATATTTACGGGTTTGAAACCCTCTGGGATTTGGTGATCCATTACTTCGTCTGTGAAGCATAGGGGGTGTGTGGCGCCTCTTTACTGGGTTATATTGCGACGCAGCTCAAATGAGTCTTGTCCGCTGTGTTCGGCCCGGCCGGATTTACTTTTACTGTATCCAGCGTGACGGTTATCGTGTCGCATAGTGGCGCACCCTCGTGATCCGTAGATCGATCTTGCGTGTTTTGCTTTGTCCTCCAATATGTCTCACAGGTCTAGCGTGTTTCCCCGTGCTTTGACATTTTTATTTGAGTGGCGTCGGGGTGCGGGCTGAGCTTTTGGCTGAAATGCCTCTTTGTCGCGGCGACGAGGTGACCGATCAGCCGCGTCATACGCTGGAGATGTAGGTTTTAATGCTTCCTCCTCCAGTCGGGGTAGCAACCTGCGCTTTGGTTAACTCTTGGAGGGGCGTTCGAGTTCATATTCCTCGACCACAAGGACTTCAGTCCATCTGTCAGCTAGCAAATCTTGATCAGCTCGAAGCTCTTGGTGCTTTTTCTTAAGGCTATTTGTCGTGGCTATAAGCCGACGCTTGAAGCGCTCTTGCTCAACGGGATCCTTAGGCACAACAAATTTGTCATCGTCGAGGCTTGCCTCGTCTTCGGAGGGAGGCATGTAGTTATCATCCTCCGCCTCTCCATATGCCGCTCTCTCGAGAGGGCTGGCTTCTCCATCCTCCTGCTCTAAATCTTGCGGGAGGGGATTGTCATCATCTTCGGCACTGTCCGGAGTGCTATTATCTCATGTGCTGGTATCACCGCTTTTGCCTTGGCAAGACTTAGAGTGGCATCGCTGACGTCGGTGCTTGGGTTGCTTCTTGGAGGGGTCATCCTCCGCTGTCCCGTCGCCATTGCCTTCTTTGGGCGTCTCGACCATATATATATATATATATATATATATATATATATATATATATATATATATATATATATATATATATATCATATGATGAGGTGGCTGTCCAGTGCCCTGTCGGTAGTGGTTCTTGTTCGTCTCCTGCATCATCGTCCATACCGTCGATGTCTTCGGAGTTGAAGTCGAGCATGTCGGTCAAATTGTCGATAGTGGCTACTAAGTGGGTGGTGGGTGGGTGGCGAATTTCTTCGTCATTCGCATCCCAATCCTATCGGACATAGTTCGGCCAGGACTCTTCTGACAAGGAGAGAGACCTTAATGAGTTCAGTATGTCGTGGAAGGGCGAGTGCTGAAAGATATCCGCGGAGGTGAACTCCATGATCGGCGCCCAGTCGGATTCGATAGGCACGGGCGCAGGCGGTTCGGAGTCCGTGGCCGGGGAAGAATCCGGCAGTTTGGCGTCACGGCTCTCGTGAAGGGTATGGTCGATACTCGGCTCGATCGCCGCTGAGAATGCGGCCTCCGTGGCGGGATCTATCCACCCGTCCATGGATGGCGCAATTGGCTCCGAATTGAGGGTCGGAACGGTTTCTGGTGCGGTCTCCTGAACACTATCCGATGGTAGAGCTAAATCATGCTCATCATGACCGTGCGACGCACTCAGCAGGGGCTCGAATCCGTCGAAGATCAAGTCTCCGCGGATGTCGGCCATGTAGTTTAAGCTTCCAAACCTGACCTGATGGCCAGGGGCATAGCTCTCGATCTTCTCCAGATGGCCAAGCGAGTTGGCCCGTAGTGCAAAGCCACCGAATACAAAGATCTGTCCGAGGAGAAAAGTCTTACCCTGGACTGCATCTCTATCGATGATTGAAGGAGCCATCAAGCCTAACGATGACGACACAGAGGAAGTCTCAATGAAAGCACCAATGTCGGTGTCAAAACCGGCGGATATCGGGTAGGGGGTCCCGAACTGTGCGTCTAGGTGGATGGTAACAGGAGGCGGGTGACACGATGTTTACCCAGGCTAGGGCCCTCTTGATGGAGGTAATACCCTACGTCCTGCTTGATTGTTCTTGATAATATGAGTAGTACAAGAGTTGATCTACCACGAGATCGAAGAGGCTAAACCCTAGAAGCTAGCCTATGGTATGATTGTTGTTGTTGGTCCTACGGACTAAACCCTCCGGTTTATATAGACACCGGAGGGGGCTAGGGTTACACAGAGTCGGTTACAAGGAAGGAGATCTACATATCCATATTTCCATGCTTGCCTTCCACGCCAAGGAGAGTCCCATCCGGACACGGGACGAAGTCTTCAATCTTGTATCTTCATAGTCCAATAGTCCGGCCGAAGGATATAATCCGGCTGTCCGGATACCCCCTAATCCAGGACTCCCTCACATGCTATCATCATTATAAATTTGCATATCAAAACTTGGGAGACTAAAAATATCATCTTCATTAAACGTAGCATCCCCAAGCTTGGGACAAACATTAATGTAAGCAAATATATTCTCAAATATGTCATCCTCATCAAACATAGCATCCCCAAGCTTGGGCCTTTTTGTATCATAAGCATAATCACTTTCATCATCAATAGTATGGATAGCACCAATAGTATAGCAATTATTATATTCTTCCAAGCAAGTGCCAAAAAGATTTTCAAGATCATAAGAAGTATCATTATCTTCCACAATTATATTTTCATGAGGCACAATAGTAATAGGAGCAGCATTATTTGTGGGAGATATCTTTTTACCTCTCTTCCTTTTTCTTTTCTTCTTCTTCGCCACATCATGTGTGGGTTCAATCCTCTTTTTGGAGCTCCTTATTAATGAGATTGGTTGAATAGGAAGCTCCTCCTCGTTACCTGATTAATCATAAGAAATAATAGGAGGATATTGGGAAGTCTCTTCCCTTTCATTAGTATTCTCTTCATCCTCTATTTGTTTTCTTTTCTTTATGTAGTTGGCAATATAAGGATTTTCAATACAATTCACCGCACAATACATATAAATTTCCTCTAGGTCAAAGCCAAGCAGTTTATAATGGGCAAATTCTGGAAGATCCCCAGTTATATGTTTCATTTCTTCGCAACCCATAAGCAAGGTAAGTTCATTATAATGTGCAAGGGAAATCAACTCATCACAATTTTTGGACACGATTAGATATATCATGAAACAATTTGCATCGGATGGTTAAATGACCACGTTCATTGCAAAGCTCACAAGCATGGACAAGAAAATTTAAATTTTCAGCACAATCATCTAGTATTTCTAGCAACAATTTAGTTTCGAAGTACTTATGCTTCTTGCAATATCTATCTTCCCTTTTTGATGTGTACTTACAAACCCAATGCACTCCACAAAAATTGATATGTTTATAGGAGACATTTTCATCATAACTAGTGCAATCATCATTAGTATCATGGATATTCAAAGAATTCATACTAACAGCATTGCAATCATGCTAATCATTCACATATTTTATGCCAAGCATTCTATATAATTCTTCTTCTAGTATTTGAGCACAATTTTCCTTTCCATCATACTCACGAAAGATATTAAAAAGATGAAGCGTATGAGGTAAACTCAATTCCATTTTTTTTGTAATTTTCTTTTATAAACTAAACTAGTGATAAAACAAGAAACTAAAAGGCTCGATTGCAAGATCTAAAGATATACCTTCAAGCACTCACCTCCCCGGCAACGGCGCCAGAAAAGAGCTTGATGTCTACTACACAACCTTCTTCTTCTAGACGTTGTTGGGCCTCCAAGTGTAGAGGTTTGTAGGACAGTGGCAAATTTCCCTCAAGTGGATGACCTAAGGTTTATCAATCCATGGGAGGCGTAGGATTAAGATGGTCTCTCTCAAGCAACCCTGCAACCAAATTACAAAGAGTCTCTTGTGTCCCCAACACACCCAATACAATGGTAAATTGTATAGGTGGACTAGTTCGGCGAAGAGATGGTGATACAAGTGGTATATGGATAGTAGATATGGGTATTTTTAATCTGAAATTATAAAAACCGGAAGGTACCTAATGATAAAAGTGAGCGTAAACGGTATTGCAATGCGTTGAAACAAGGCCTAGGGTTCATACTTTCGCTAGTGCAAGTTCCCTCAACAATACTAACATAATTGGATCACATAACTATCCCTCAACATGCAACAAAGAGTCACTCCAAAGTCACTAATAGCAGAGAACAAACGAAGAGATTATGGTAGGGTACGAAACCACCTCAAAGTTATTCTTTCCAATCAATCCGTTGGGCTATTCCTATAAGTGTCAGAAACAGCCCTAGAGTTCGTACTAGAATAACACCTTAAGACACAAATCAATCAAAACCCTAATATCACCTAGATACTCCAATGTCACCTCAAGTATCCGTGGGTATGATTATACGATATGCATCACACAATCTCAGATTCATCTATTCAACCAACACATAGAACCTCATAGAGTGCCCCAAAGTTTCTACCGGAGAATCACGATGAAAACATGTGCCAACCCCTATGCATAGGTTCATGGGTGGAACTCGCAAGTTGATCACCAAAACATACATCAAGTGAATCACGTGGTATCCCATTGTCACCACAGATACGCACGGCAAGACATACATCAAGTGTTCTCAAATCTTTAAAGACACAATCCGATAAGATAACTTCAAAGGGGAAACTCAATCCATTACAAGAGAGTAGAGGGGGGGGAAGAAACATCATAAGATCCAACTATAATAGCAAAGCTCGCGATACATCAAGATCGTGCCAAATCGAGAACACGAGAGAGAGAGAGAGAGAGATCAAACACATAGCTACTGTACATACCCTTAGCCCCGAGGGAGAAATACTCCCTCCTCATCATGGAGAGCGCCGGGATGATGAATATGGCCACCGGAGAAGGATTCCCCCTCCGGCAGGGCGCCGGAACGGGTCTAGATTGGCTTTCAGTGGCTACGGAGGCTTCTGGCGACGGAAATCCCGATCTAGTGTATTCTCTGATGTTCTTAGGGTATATGGAGATATATAGGCGAAAAAAGTACGCAGGGGGCCACACGGGGCCCACGAGGGTGGAGGGCGTGCCCAGGGGGGTGGGCGTGCCCCCCTACCTTGTGGCCTCCTCGATGCTTCCCTTACGTGCACTTCAAGTCTTCTGGGCTTCTTTCCTTCCAAAAATGAGTTCCGTGAAGTTTCAGGTCAATTGGACTCTGCTTGATTTTCCTTTTCTTCGAAACCCTAAAACAAGGTAAAAACAGAAACTAGCACTGGGCTCTGGGTTAATAGGTTAGTCCCAAAAATGATATAAAGTGTATAATAAAGCCCATAAACATCCAAACAGAAGATAATATAGCATGGAGCAATAAAAAATTATAGATACGTTGGAGACGTATCACCCACCTGTCAGCCCGTATATGAAAGAAAGAAATGGTAGTTTGAGTCTGTACTGTGTTAATAAAATAGGAGTGCATTTTAGGTTGATCATACTGTAACACTCCGAGACCGTTGCACCAGGTGTCTTCCAGTTATTCGCTGTTGTTGCCTTGTCTTTTGCTTGCGTGTCATGCATTTCATATCATGTCATCATGTGCATTGCATTTGCATACATGTTCGTCTCATGCATTCGAGCATTTTCCCGTTGTCCGTTTTGCAATCCGGCGCTCCTATGTCCTCCGGTGCCCTCCTTTTGCCTCTTTTCGTGTGCGGGTGTTAAACGTTCTCGGATTGGACCGAGATTTACTACCGGTAGACCGCCTGTCAAGTTTCACGCCATTTGGACTTCGTTTGATACTCCAACGGTTAACCGAGGAACCGTAAAGGCCTCATGTGTGTTGCAGCCCAACACCCCTCCAAAGTGGCCCAAAACCCATCCATCCTCTTGCTCGTTCGATCACGATCACGTGGCCGAAAAACGCACCTCATTTGGACTCTCCTAGATCCCTCTACCTATAAATATGTGCCTCCCTCCGAAATTCTCGCGCAGATAAACCCTAACCTTCGTCCACCTCGCGCCGCCAGACAAATTCGTCCGCGCCGGACATGTCCAGCTTCCACGTTGCCCTGGCCAATGGCGCGCTGCCATGTCATCCTACCGACGCCCCTCTCCACTCCGCCGCCGCCACGTGGGCGCCCCGCGCCTCCCACCGGCCCGCGAGGCCCATGCCTGACCCATGGGGCCCGTTCCCTCGCCGCCGCCCGAGGTGCCACGTGCCGCCGCCCGAGCGTCCGCACGCCCCGCCGCCGTCCTTCGTCACCGCGCTGCCCGCCGCGCCTCCCCGCCGGCATGCCTCCCCGCCGACCTCGCCGGCGCGCCCTGCTTCGCCCTCCGCGCAGTCCGCCGCCACCATTCTACCACCACCGCGCCGCCCCGGCCAGATCCGGCCGCGGCAAGGCCGGATCCGGCACCCCCCTCGCCGGCCCCCCTCCTCTCCGGGCATCTTCTTCCCCGGCTCCGGCGAGATCCGCCGCCACCTCGCCCGTTGAATTTTCCCATGAGGTCCAAATTTCCACCAAGTCCCTGAATCCATACTTTTTCATGCATACTTCATCATGCCATAACTTCAACACCGCTGCTCCGATTCGTGCGTGTGGCATATCAAATTGTTCGACTCGATGTCCTCTTCATTTCATTCCATCGCACCATGCTTGTTTGACTCCATCTTGATGCCCTAAATGCTATTGCAAGAGTGCTATGTAATGTTAGGTGCTGCTTCTTATCAGATTATGGACATTTGTCATTTTTTCCATGTTTAATGTGTGCCTCCTTTGAACTTGAGGTCTACATGTGTTCTGTTATATGCCATGCCATATTTACAGGGGTGTATGCCATGTATTTTTGTGATCAATGTGGTGACTATTACAAGCATTCAAAGTAGCTCTCGTGATGTTGCTGATTTCAGGGACTTAGAATTTCACTAAGTCTTTTTCATGTTGTTATTTTTATGCCATGTATTCATGTTGCTACAGAGTGATGCATGCCTCTTTTGAGCATGTTCAGTAAGGTTGATTTTGAGATATTGTTATGTTCTATCCTCCATGTCTTTGTTTGCAATTATGGAGTACCCTAGCATGACTCAATCTTGCTCTACTTTTGCTATAAAATGTTCCTGGCAAATTGTTTACGTGTTAATCAATTTTGCTGAGGCTGTTGTAGTTGATCCTTGCATGCTATGAGATTGTTGTTGCCATGGTTAGCTACTTTAACATGTCTTCTTGCTGGGTGTATGCTTAGCTTGTCATGCAATGCCTTGTGTTGAGTGCATCGAGCTCGCAAACATGCCTTCGTAATTTTGTTTATGCCATGTTTAGTTTTCTGCTAAGTCTAAATCTGTTAACGATACTTGCTATGTTTACATGGGTGACATCATATCTTCTGATCCTTTTTGGCTTATGGTCAGTAAGGGACTTTTGTTATATGCTTTGAGTAGTTTCATGACATGCCTTGCTTTGCCATGATATGTTCCTATAACTCGTTGTCAAATCACACAGCCCTACGTTTGCAGCAGCCTACTCCCTTATCTTCTCGCGTCTCTGTCAAACCGACTAGGCGGAACTGCCCCGCCTACCGCGCAGGAAAAGCCCTGCCCTCGACTTTTAAATACAACTACATCCGCTTAAGAATCCAATGATATACTTTTTGTGACATAGTAACTCATATTTAGTTAGTCAAATGGATGACCTAGAACTACGTGCGGGCCCTATAAACCGAGACGCCTAAAAATAAAAAAACCGAGACGGAGAGGGTAGTTCAGCACATATATTTTTAGATCAATATAGTCGGGATTCACCAAGGAGCAAAACCAAGTGGTAGGTTGCTCCTGTCGTGTTGGCGTAGCAACTCAAGCAGGGTCAGTCCGCACATGAAATGGCGACACACTTAACAGGACCCCTTTGGCCGACATGTGGCTCATCCACTGTCTTGTTCCATGTGCGATGCACCAAATTACAGTTCGGAGCAACGATTGGAACTGGAGGCACCCCGGTCGTAGTACCGCAGTAGTAGAAAATGAGCGATGAGGGGTCAAATCACAAAGCCCCACCTTTCCCGCATTAAGCTGGACGGACGAAGCAACCATCATTTCACTCTAGGGCGCAAGAGCATAAAGAAAAGAGAAAACAATGATGTGTGCGGCAGCCACCTAGGGCACCGTAGGGTAGGGGTCTCCACTATAGATCTTTTTTTTGAAAGCGCCTCCACTACAAATCAGCTTCTCCCTCGTCCTCTTGAAGAAAACCAATGATGAGTGCGGTGGTAGGGTTTGTAGGAGTGCTACGACATGCGGGGCCACGTCGTAGTAAACGGGTTCGAGTCGACGCCTTAAATATGCATGGGCCACTTGGTTTTACGGGAACGAGGCAGCATTTTGGGTTCGGGGACCAGTGGAGATATAGTACGTACAAAAAATTGTGGACGTAGGTTCGACCGAAAGGAAATGATGCATGGGCCCTGCATTTTGATATACTCGAGGCCGCGTGAAATTTGCTACTCTACTCAAAACTAGTAAGGTAAACATGTATTGAACGCATGAGATTTTGAAACCAAATTATGAATAAATACACACTATAGCATGTAAAGCTTTGAGTCATATATGCATGATGTAGATGTTTGTTTAGTTCTTATAGTTCATCTCAGTCATAATCAATTAGTTTTATAAAAATGTTAAGATTCATGGGGTTGTGCATTGTAAATCATAAAGTAAAAAACAAATAATGGCAATTCATTTAGAAAAAAATAATCAATTATGATACAAAAGATTCTAGAACAAAGGAGAAGTGCTTGTGTTTTGATGTTTGTGCATTATGCTTAAGTTCAACCATGGAGTCTTCTAAATTGTACATGTGGCAGATCTCGTGGAATGTTGATGATATCCAACGGCCAGTAGTGCTCGGATTTGCCTATCTCTTCACTGTCGGGTTAGCTTCATCCAGCGACCATCTTTCAAAGTTATTGGCACACTATATAGTTCTTGTGCCATAGTTGCATGTTTTGGAAAAAAGCTACTAGTGGGTTGTACTATCTATTTAGGAATAGAAGATTTATACATGGAAGTTGTAGGGAAAGAGATGACATGGAGCATCTCAATTCCTATGAGTAGGGATTGGAAAAGAGATGTCATTTGGTTAACATCATAGGAACTTTTCTATTGAATCTAGAGATGACATGTATCTCAATTCCTATGAGGAGGGATTAGAAAAGAGATGTAATTTGGTTCATATCATAGGAACTTTTCTATTGAATATACGCTAATGTTTATTTTCCTTTGAAATTAAGGGAGTATAGGAATCCATTCATATGAACCAAGTGGCTCTAAAGCTATAGAAATGATATCATGTTTATTTCCTTCGAAATGTGGAGTATATGAATCTATTCCTATGAACCAATTGGCTCTAAAGGAAAAAAACCTATAGAAATCATATCATATAGAGTTCCTATGATATTCCTCGACACTAAAGGATGCTTGAAATTGCTGCGGGTGATACGATGGTCTTTCTTTGTAGACTCCTCACCCATTTTTATAGTTACCTCTCGAAGATGAATGAAATGATATATACATGGTATTCTACATGTGCAATTTGGTACATGAAAACTCGGTAAAAGTTTGCGAGGTTCGAATTTTCAGTAAAGCTATATGCACTGCATTTCGAAACGGAGGGAGCATACGGCAGATGCTAAAATTCACGTGGAAGATTTGTGTGTAGGAGGAGTGGCTGTTCTGCTAAATGACATGGCAAAACCGACACCGTCGGATGCCGATCTAACGGTTCTTACGGGCTTCGTCAGGAAAAGGCTTGTGGCGAACGTTTGTCGGATAATGATTTACGGACACATGCATTGCATTGATACGTGCCCCCCTCTCTCTCACGCACATGCACCCTCACGAGTCACAACTCTCCCGAGTCCTCTCGCAGACTCGCACATCGCACCCACTGTCTATCTGCAGGTAGACGTCACGCACATATGTGCTATTCACACCCTACCCTCAGAACTTCTAAAAAACAAAAGACGGCGCACACATTTTATTTTATCTCACACGTCACACACTTATACTATTACTCTTGCGGTGAACGTTCTTTGGGCATAGTATATTGTACTCTCACGAAGAGAAGCGGTGCACACACGCACTAGTTCTCTCACACCCACTCGCGGGTACACGTAGGAGCGCATTTTTTTAAGCTGGTACAACAAAATCACTCCACCATATATAAAAGCAGGAGCCTTAGCGCTTGCTTTACTAGGGTTCCTCTCGTTCACTCTCTCATGCTCTCCAGATCTAAGCAACACATAGGTGGACACACTCTCTCTCAGCTTACGGCTAGTCACAAACCCGGCCGGACAACCTCGACCGGGGCAGGGGTGTAGGTGCATCGTTCACGCTGTCGTCGGCAGCGAGGGAGGAGACCAACGGCTGCCCTCGCGTCCCGCTCGGCGGCCGTGCCGTTCTCTCTGAGAGAGCGCCGGCTTGGGAGGGCCTCCGACCCTTTCTTCCTCCCTGTAGTATTGTGGCCAAGATGCGGCCTCCCGACGCCGTCTTTGCCACATGCCGACGACCCTTAGGTATATATTCCTTCGAAACCTGCCTTGCTCTACTACCCCAGCTCCCTTCGTGTGGATCCTTTTCTACTTCCGCCCGCTGTTCCAAAGCCACCTAGACTTCTACTATTATTAGAAGTAAAGCTAGTTCATACAATCGACTTAAAGCATTGGTTCAAATAGGGAAGAAAGTGGGAAAGCTGTAGCATGAATCTAGGACTTGGTTCTAAGAGGAAACAGGGGAAAGTAGTAATATCTGTCACTACTTAAATAACCGTATTTCGTATTTGCGCAAACAGGGATGTCTGTCTCCATATCATTTCGGGATGTCTGTCTCCGTATCATTTCTATCCGCGCAATCAAAAGCACACAACCTAGTTTTAGTACAACTGTGCAAAATGAGATGGCTATCCCTTGTTGCCGTCGTCTAACCTCCCGTCTTCAAGGTATCCCTACATTGGTAGTAACTAAGGTAGAATGACCAACGCAATCTAAAAGAAGCCGATTCGTACATTTTACTTCCTGATTGCAATGCAGGGACGAGCGAAAACAACTGCATCCTAGTCCGGAATGCACTTTCTACCAGTTCATCCATGGACTGAGGACTAGCTGGCACGGCTGCATGGCGGATTTTTGGACAGGTGCACGGACAAGAGGCATTGTGGTCTGCTTATTTCTGCAAATAGCGGTGCTTAAATTTAGTGGAATGCACAAGCATTTCAGCTAGTCAGTACACTATATGGTTCAGTTCAACATTCCAGCTGAGACCACAATTATAATTGGTTATTCTGGAATGGGAGAACCTAACCCTGGATGGTGGCAGCAAGAAAAAACCAGAGTGAACTCCAGGAAATTTAAGCCTGTCGGGAGGCCCTTTGCTCAGAGAAGCCTTGCTTGTTTTTTCCTGATTTGTAAACCTTCTCACAACTTTGTCTTTTGCTGTGAACTAGTATATGTTTGTTATGTTCTATGAATCATTGAGATGTATAAAATTGCTTAACTTATGCTTTTCAAGTTTTTTATGAAGACAAGTTTAATGTGAGTGTTCCACATGAGCGCTGGACTAGCGTGTGAACGTTTGGAATTTATTACATTGTGGCCTCAATTAACTACATGAACCATTGTAACAAGATACATAGTTGCTTATATGTCAGACAGCAAATTGTTGATTGTTAGCTGGTCGATAGCCTAGTGTTGAAGTGAGCTGAGCCAATGTGTCGTGTTTTGCACAACTGCTTACAAGTGGGGTAGCACCAACAGTGTTTACAAGTACTTATGTATACGTCGGCACACGATTCTCGAATGAGTGCTCTATTTCATCAAAACACACACTTCTCGTATTATAAACCATGACAACTTATGTCTTACCATGCCATATTCAAGAAAAAACTAGTGAGGACGCATCTGTTTTGGCAACAATTACGATGGTTCTCACATGATTCAAGGGCACACAAAAGTAGCAGCAGTTCCCATAGACGGATTCAAACAGAGTACTAGCCCTAGAGGGGTCGATAACAGGCAAGGTTCAGATAATTAGACACAATCCAAACTACTATTAAACACTAGCTGGGGCAACTATTTCATGCCTCGATCTAATTTGGGCTGGACACAAGACGGACCTTGCCATGAACATCATCGAGGACGTCCCGCAGCAGCTCAATCCTGTGAACCTTCATGAAGACAACCTTGTGGCCTTGCCACTGATAAACTTGTTTGTGGAGGCATGCCATGTCATCTTCCTGCGTAAGCTTGACAAGAACAGTATGCCTCACAAACGAAGGAGTAGCTTTAAACTTCTTGTGCTTCAGTACACCCTGGACAACACGCCTGACAACAGTGAGGCTAGAATACAACTCTTCATTGGTATAACCGCAAATGGCTTCCAGGATCCAACAGCCTAAGAACTCTATTTTCCCAGTGCGTATATTCAGGTCATCCGCCTCATAGCGAGTGACATGTACAACCACACAATCCTTGTCTGCATCAGGGCTCTAATTGGAACAGAAACAAATTCTGAATTACTTTTCAGTATAAGAAACACAAGTTATTTAAACCACTATGTATAGCATGGCATCGAAGCTAATAAAATTTTGCATTATTAATCACCACTTACTTCCTTTTCTAGATGAAAAACCACAATCGAGATCGGCAAAGAAGGAAATCGCCTTGTGCAGCTCAGCGGGGGGGACACATCCTCGAAGGGGGAAAACTGCTCCTGCAGTGCCGCAGGGGCTGTAACCTCAAACGGGGCGTTGACCATCTCAGTAGTGGCTGTGAGCGTATTTGGGGTCGGCTTGGTGGTTGCCTCCATCTTCTTGGAGCTCTCTGTCTCGTGGGGATCAGCCTCCCGCATCTGCTCCAATATCGGTAGATCTTTGCCTGGTTCTCCTTGCTCCATCATGAAACTGACGAATACTAGGAGACCACTGAAAGGAAAACACAATCGCAATGACAATGAAAAAAAAGGAGAGTGAGGATCGGTTACTGCTTTGCAAAAGTTCTTTTTCTCTCTGAACAAAAATATACCAACATCATGGATCTGCTTACCTTCCCTTCGTTCGGGGAGAAGAACAGTGGCAGATGCGAGTCTTGCCTTTCTTGAAGACGGTGAGGGAGAAGGGGATTCAGCGAAGAGTGAAATGATGGTTGTTTCTCCGTCAAACTTAGACTGCGGAGAGGTGGGGTTTTGTGATACGACGGCTCGTTACTGCCGCGCTACGACCGGGGTGACTCTCCGCCTGCATATTGCCTTCTAATTTGGTGGATGGCATTTGGGCCCGCGCGCTGCATGGCGTGCATGTCGGTGAAAAAAATTATAATGGCATTCAGTAGAGGGAGACGTTTCAATGACCTAGGAGGAGCCAGAATCGGTAGAGTGTCTCCACTGTACTAGTAGTAATTGTTTTTCTGGGTAGCTGTAGAGTGTCTCCACTGTACTAGTAGTAATTGTTTCTCTGGGCCCAAGACAAAACAGCCCATCCACACTAGTAAATAGTAAAATCAATTCAAAATCCCATATATTTACTAAATTGATGGATGGGTATGTCGAAGAGCAAAAAAAGGAGTTTCAGGTGGGCAAAAGACCTTCTCAACGTGTCGTCCGTGTCGTCCCCTTCCTAGGCCTCGCTGTCGTCCATCGCCGTGGTGCTCTCCGCGCGACGTGGTCAATGTGGTCAACGACCGACTTCCATCGGAAGAGTACTGTGCGTGGAGACGCTGACAGCTGGGTCCACGGCCGTACCAAGGAAGTGCCTCCTTATTACGCGCAAAATAATTATTCCTCCACCTATAGCGGGGACCCACCGGATGGGCCACCATATTTCGCAAAAAAAATGTTTCCCCCCTAACTGCTGGGACCCACCAGCTACACCTTCGCACACAAGGAAGTGCGTCTGGGCAAAAAAACAAAACGATTCGCCCCCCTGACTGCTGGGACCCACCAGCTACATCTTCGCACGCAAGGAAGTGCCTGACAGTCGGGACCCACCTGGTCGAAGCGTACGTAGCGTTGTCATTCTGGTCGCGAACGTGTACATACATATATACTAGTGGATGTAGAGGCGCGCACGTGTCGTAGTAGAGGCGTGCACGTAGCATGTACACGTACGTACATTGGCCAGGGTGCAAGAAAGAAAATACGGCCATGTATGTGTACATACGGGCGGGGTCTCGTACGCCTACTCGTGCATACATACGGCGAGGGCTCGTTGACATGGCTGGGTCGGAACGGAGAAACAGCGTCGTCGTCGTGTTCATGGGGAGGCAACGGAATGCGTCATGTTCATGGGGAGGCAAAGGAATGCGTCGTGTTAACCGGGAGGCAACGGAACGCGTGGGAGCCAACCGGCTGGGTCGGAATAGAATGCGTAGTCATGTTCATCGGGAGGGCTTGGACAGAACATGCGATGGAAACAAGGCCTGGCATACCGCAGAACGGAGGAAACGGCCTTGTGTTCGACCGGCCATGTTTGAAACGGGATCCTGTTCATCAGGAGGGGTCTGGCGTACCGCAAAACGGACGAAACGGACCTCCTACAGTCAAAACGGGGGTCCTGTTGATCGGGAGGGGTGTGGCGTACCGCAAAACGGATGAAACGGACCTCCTACGGTCGAAACGGGGGTCTTGTTCATCGGGAGGGGTGTGGCGTACCGCAAAACGGACGAAACGGACCTCCTACGGTCGAAACGGGGGTCCTGTTCATCGGGAGGGGTGTGGCGTACCCAAAACGGGACTCCACGGGATACTGTTCATCTCCACCGTTGACCTCCTCCAGCCTCCACGGGCTATCGTCGACCTCGTCCAGCCTCGACGGGCTCCTGTACATCCAACCTCCACCACGCGCTACTCCACCGGCTACTGTTCAACCACCCCTCCACGGGCACCACTCCACCGTCTACTGTTCATCCAGCCCTCCACACCACGGAGTCCTGTTCAACCACCCCTCCACGGGCACCCCTCCATCGTCTACTGTTCATCCAGCCCTACACACCACGGGGTCCTGTTCATCCAGAGGCAATGCCACCGCTCACTGTTCATCCACCCCCCCCCCCACACAATGCTCACTGTTCATCCCAGAGGCAACATCGATCGGCTTCAGTTAGCAGCAGTAGCGAAGGAATCGCTCGATTGGGTTCAGTTAACAGCCATCGATCGATCGCTCGGGTTCAGTAACGTGTAGCCTGCAGTGCAATTGCTCGGGTTCAGTTAGAGCACAACGCCTCGCTCGGGTTCAGTTAGAGCCAACGCCTCGCACACACGTGCGTACGTGTACGAGAGAAACGCGCATCGCTCGGTCCCCCGACCTCCCACCGTGACCGGGAACTCCCCGAAATTTTCCTCGCCCTCGCTTCTACCACGTTTTTTTCCATCATACGGCCCAAAGAATGTCATGCAGCTACGTCTCCGGCCCGCCCAGGACGAAAAGCCCATTTTCTGTCATGATTTTTTGTCATAGAAGTAGGAGCCCACCACATCTATGATGATACCGGGTTTTGTCACAATTATCGTCATAGAAGTGTCATATGTATGATAGAAAAAAATTTCGTTCGGCCCAAAATGTCACGGATGTGTCTTTTTTTGTAGTGTAGGCTTGATTCTTGATGGGTCAATACCCATTTTACGCACAGTATCTTGATAGATCAAGTTAAGACTTCTGTCGCCGTCCATAAGGACTCGAGTGAGATGGAATCCATCGATGATTGGATCGAGGACCAGAGCTACCGAACCCCCATGACGGATACTGGTCGGGTGGTCCCTGCGATCAAAGGTGATCGGACAAGCCGACCATGGCTTGAATTTAGGGGTGACACCCTCTACAGCGTAGATGTCCCTTAGTGCGTGCTTGCACTCCCTCTTGGGGATATGCGTGGCATATATTATGTTCACTGTTTTCACCTCAGGGGGAAATTTCTTCTGTCCCCCTGTGTTTTTTGGGTGGGGCTCATCATCGTCCTCGCTTGGTTGCCCTTTCCCCTTGTGTTCGGTATTTAATTTACCGGCCTGTTTGAAAACCCAACAGTTCCTGTTGGAGTGACTGGCAGGCTTGTTGGGGGTGCCATAATCTGGCAAGGCCGATCGAGTATTTTGTCCAAATTAGATGGACCATCTTTATTTCCTTTGAATGGCTTCATCCGCTGACCGGATTTAGAGCCGCTGAATCTGGCATTAACCGTTGTGTCTTAAGTTTCTTCATTGTTGTTTCGACGCTTATGTTTGTTGCGTCGTGGCCTGCCGTTGACATCCCTGGGTTCGGAGGTGCCAGGGTCGCTGGTATTTTTGCTTCTACGAGCCGACCAGTTGTCTTCTCCCGTACAAAAGCGGGTCGTGAGTGCGGTAAGAGCTTCCATAGACTTCGGCTTTTCCTATCCAAGGTGTCGGGCAAGCCACTTGTCGCGGACGCTGTGTTTAAAGGCCGCGAGGGCTTCGGTGTCTGGACAGTCGACGATTTGGTTCTTTTTAATTAAGAACCTAGTCCAGAGCTTGCAGGCTGATTCTCCGGGTTGCTGGACTATATGACTAAGGTTATCGACATCTGGAGCCGGACGTAGGTACCTTGGAAGTTGTCTCTAAAGGCGTCCTCCAAATCTTCCCAGCTACCAACGGAGTTCTCTGGGAGGTTGTTTAACCAATGTCATGCTAGTCCTGTTAGCTTTAGGGGGAGGTATTTGATGGCATGGAGATCGTCACCGCGGTCCATGTGAATATGGAGAAGGAAATCCTCGATCCATACCGCGGGATCCGTCATTCCATCGTATGCTTCAATGTTTCCGGTTTTAAACCCTTCTAGAAACTGGTGCTGCATTACCTCATCAGTAAAGCATAAGGGGTGTGCGGCGCCTCTGTATCAGGCAATGTCACGACGAAGTTCGGATGACATTCGTGTTTGGTTTTCGGCCCGTGTGACGTTATGCCTGTCGCGCCAGGCTTGATGGTCGTCATCTCACGTTGGGGCTCGCCCCCTTGATCCATAAATTGATCTAGCCTGACCGACTCTATTGTCCAGGTCCTGGCATAAGACATAGGTGTATCCTAGAGCCGCTACCTCTTTGCCTCGACGGCGCGGCGGTGCAGGCTGGTGTTCGGCGGAAGCAGCCGCTTTATCTCGCCCACGTGGTGGTCGGTCTGGTTCATCAGCGCGGTTATATCTTCATGGTATTGACTCAAGGGCCCCGTCGTTGAATTGTGGCAGTAGCCGACGTTTCGGATAACTCTTTGTTGGGTGTTTGAGGCCATATTCCTCGGCAGCTAGCACCTGGGTCCATCTGTCGTTGAGCGTATCATGTTCGTCCTGAAGCTGTTGTTGTTCCTTTTTTCAGCTACTCGCAGTTGCGATGAGCTGTCGATTGAAGCATTACTGCTCGAGGGGTTCCTCTGGCACGATGAAATCTTCGTCGCCGAGGCTGACTTCCTCTTCGGCGGTCGGTAGATAGTTACTATCTCCGAAAACTTATTCTCGGCAAGTTCGTCTGGATTGACTTATCCGTCTTCCCTATCATCCAGCTCTATGGCGGGCTCGATGGGGTGGTCAGAGTCTTCGGCATTCTAGGGAGTGTCATTGTCTCCGGTGCCGGTATTACTTTCCTTTTCGCGACGCGACTTTGAGCGGCGCCGTTGTCGTCGAAGTTTTCACTGGTACGCATGATGTCTACTACACAACCTTCTTCTTGTAGACATTGTTGGGCCTCCAAGTGCAGAGGTTTGTAGGACAGTAGCAAATTTCCCTCAAGTGGATGACCTAAGGTTTATCAATCTATGGGAGGCTTAGGACGAAGAAGGTCTCTCTCAAACAACCCTACAACCAAATAACAGAGAGTCTCTTGTGTCCCCAACACACCCAATACAATGGTAAATTTTATAGGTGCACTAGTTCAGCGAAGAGATGGTGATACAAGTGTAATATGGATGGTTGATATAGGTTTTTGTAATCTGAAAATATAAAAACAGAAAGGCAACTAATGTTAAAAGTGAGCACAAATCGTATTGCAATGCTTCGAAACAAGGCCTAGGGTTCATACTTTCACTAGTGCAAGTTCTCTCGACAATAATAACATAATTGGATCAAATAATTGTCCCTCAACATGCAACAAAGAGTCACTCCAAATTCACTAATAGCGCAGAACAAACGAAGAGATTATTGTAGGGTACGAAACCACCTCAAAGTTATTCTTTCTGATCGATCTATTCAAGAGTCTGTAGTAAAATAACACGAAGATATTCTTTCCGTTCGATCTATCCTAGCGTTCGTACTAGAATAACACCTTAAGACACAAATCTACCAAAACCCTAATGTCACCTAGATACTCCAATGTCACCTCAAGTATCCGTGGGTATGATTATATGATATGCATCACACAATCTCAGATTCATCTATTCAACCAACACAAAGAACTTCAAAGGGTGCCCCAAAGTTTCTACCAGAGAGTCAAGACGAAAACGTGTGCCAACCCCTATGCATAAGTTCACGAGGTCACGGAACTCACAAGTCGATCACTGAAACGTACATCAAGTGGATCACGTGAATATCCCATTGTCACCACAGATAAGCACATGCAAGACATACATCAAGTGTTCTCAAATCCTTAAAGACTCAATCCGATAAGATAACTTCAAAGGGAAAACTCCATCCATTACAAGAGAGTAGAGGGGGAGAAACATCATAAGATCCAACTATAATAGCAAAGCTCGCGTACATCAATATCGTGCCGAATCAAGAAGACGAGGGAGAGAGAGAGAGAGAGATCAAACACATAGCTACTGGTACATACCCTCAGCCCCGAGGGTGAACTACTCCCTCCTCATCATGGAGAGCGCCGAGATGATGAAGATGGCCACCGATAAGGGATCCCCCCTCCGGCAGGGTTCCAGAACAGGGTCCTGATTGGTTTTTGGTGGCTACAGAGGTTTGCGGCGCGGAACTCCCGATCTAGGTTATTTTCAGAAGGTTTCTGTATTTATAAGAATTTTTGGCGTAGGTCTCACGTCAGGGGGTGTCTCTAAGTCATCCACGAGATAGGGGGACGCGCCCAGGGGGTAGGGTGCGCCCCCACCCTCGTGGACGGCTCGGGACTCTTCTGGCCCAACTCTCTTACTTCGGAGGCTTCTTTTGGTCCATTAAAAATCATCAAAAATTGGCACGTCAATTGGACTCCCTTTGGTATTCCTTTTCTGTAAAACTCAAAAACAAGGAAAAAAATAAAAACTGACACTGGCTCTAAGTTAATAGGTTAGTCCCAAAAATCATATAAAATAGCATATAAATGCATATAAAACATCCTAGATGGATACTATAATAGCATGGAACAATAAAAAATTATAGATACGTTGGCGACGTATCAAGCATCCCCAAGCGTAATTCCTGCTCATCCTCGAGTAGGTAAATGATAAAAATATAATTTTTGATGTGGAATGCTACGTAACGTAATTTTCAATGTAATTTTATTTATTATGGCATGAATGTTCAGATTCGATAGATTCAAGACAAAAGTTTAATATTGACATAAAAATAATAATACTTCAAGCATACTAACCAAGCAATTATGTCTTCTCAAAATAACATAGCAAAAGAAAGCTCATTCCTACAAAATCATATAGTTTGGATATGCTTCATCTTCGTCACACAAAATGCTCCAATCATACACAACCCCGATGACAAGCCAAGCAATTGTTTCATACTTTAGTATTCTCAAACTTTTTCAACTTTCACGCAATATATGAGCGCGAGCCATGGACATAGCACTATAGGTGGAATAGAATGGTGGTTGTGGAGAAGACAAAAAAGAGGAAGATAGTCTCACATCAACTAGGAGTATCAATGGGCTATGGAGATGCCCATCAGTAGATATCAATGTGAGTGAGTAGGGATTGCCATGCAACGGATGCACTAGAGCTATAAGTGTATGAAATCTCAACAAAAGTAACTAAGTGGGTGTGCATCCAACTTGCTTGCTCACGAAGACCTAGGGCAATTTGAGGAAGCCCATCATTGGAATATACAAGCCAAGTTATGTAATGAAAAATTCCCACTGGTATATGAAAGTGACAACATAAGAGACTCTCTATCATGAAGATCATGGTGCGACTTTGAAGCACAAGTGTGGAAAAATGATAGTAACATTGCCCCTTCTCTCATTTTCTCCCATTTTTTTTGTTTGGGACTTCTCCTTCTTCTTTTTATGTCCTCTTTTTTTAATATTTATTTTTGTCCGGAGTCTCATCCCGACTTGTGGTGGAATCATAGTCTCCATCATCCTTTCCTCACATGGGACAATTCTCTAATAATGAAGATCATCACACTTTTATTTACTTACAACTCAAGATTTACAACTCGATACTTAGAACAAAATATGACTCTATGTGAATGCCTCCGGAGGTGTACCAGGATGTGCAATGAATCAAGAGTGACATATATAAAAATTATGAATGGTGCCATGCCACAAATACGATGTCAACTACATGATCATGCAAAGCAATATGACTATGATGAAGCATGTCATAATAAACGAAACGGTGGAAAGTTGCATGGCAATATATCTCGGAATGGCTATGGAAATGCCATAATAGGTAGGTATGGTGGCTGTTTTGAGGAAGGTAAATGATGGGTTTATGGTACCGGCGAAAGTTGCGCGGCACAAGAGAGGCTAGCAATGGTGGAAGGGTGAGAGTGTGTATAATCCATGAACTCAGCATTAGTCATAAAGAACTCACATACTTATTACAAAAATCTACAAGTCATCACAATGAAGCACTACATGCATGCTCCTAGGGGGATAGATTGGTAGGAAAAGAACATCGCTCATTCCCGGCCGATACTCATAAGGAAGGCAATCAAAGAACACCTCATGCTTCAAATTTGTCACACAACGGTTACCATACATGCATGCTACGGGACTTGCAAACCTCAACACAAGTATTTCTCAATTTCACAATTACTCGACTAGCACAACTCTAATATTACCATCTTTATATCTCAAAACAATTATCAAGTATCAAACTATTCAATGCACTCTCCATGAAAGTTTTTATTATACCCATCTTGAATGCCCATCATATTAGGACTAATTTCATAACCAAAGAAAATTACCATGCTGTTCTAAAAGACTCTCAAAATAATATAAGTGAAGCATGAGAGATCAATAATTTCTATAAAATAAAACCAGCACCGTGCTCTAAAAATATATAAGTGAAGCACTAGAGCAAACGACAAACAACTCCGAAAGATATAAGTGCAGATCTATGAGTAGTTGAATAATTGTGCAACTATGTGAAGACTCTCTAAAATTTAAGAATTTCAGATCTTGGTATTTTATTCAAACAGCAAGCAAAATAAAATAAAATAAAATGACGCTCCAAGCAAAATACATATCATGTGGTGAATAAAAATATAGCTCCAAGTAAAGTTACCGATGAACGAAGACGAAAGAGGGGATGCCTTCCGGGGCATCCCCAAGCTTAGGCTCTTGGTTGTCCTTGAATATTACCTTGGGGTGCCTTGGGAATCCCCAAGCTTAGGCTCTTGCCACTCCTTATTCCATATTCCATGGAATCTTTACCCAAAACTTGGAAACTTCACAACACAAAACTTAACAGAAAACTCGTAAGCTCCGTTAGTATAAGAAAATAAATCACCACTTAGGTACGTTTGTGAACTCATTCTAAATTCATATTGGTGTAATATGTATTGTATTCCAACTTCTCTATGGTTCATACCCTCCGATACTACTCATAGATTCAACAAAATAAGCAAACAACACAATGAAAACAGAATCTGTCAAAAACAGAACAGTCTGTAGCAATCTGGAGGTTACGAATACTTATGTAACTCCAAAAATTCTGAAAATTTAGGAAGACCAGGATAAAAATTATATTGATCTACTGCAGTCGGAATTGGTATTTTATCACTCTCTGGTAAAAAAATATAATTATTTTCGTAAGCGCATACTTCTGTTTTTATCAGCAAGATCAAACAACAATCACCCAAGAAGATCCTAAAGGCTCTACTTGGCACAAACACTAATTAAAACATAAAACCACATCTAACCAGAGGCTAGATAGATTATTTATTACTAAACAGGAGAAAAAGGCAAAGAACAAAAATAAAATTGGGTTGCCTCCCAACAAGCACTATCGTTTAACGCCCCTAGCTAGGCATGATGATTTCAATGATGCTCACATAAAAGATAAGAATTGAAACATAAAGAGAGCATCGTGAAGAATATGACTAGCACATTTAAGTCTAACCCACTTCCCATGTATAGGGATTTAGTGAGCAAACAATTTGTGGGAACAAGAATTAACTTGCATAGAAAGGTAAAACAAGCATAGCTTCAAGATTTTCAACACATAGAGAGGAAACTTGATATTATTGCAATTCCTACAAGCATATATTCCTCCCTCATAATAATTTCCAGTAGCATCATGAATAAATTCAACAATATAACTATCACATAAATCATTCTTTTCATGATCTACAAGCATAGAATTTTTATTACTCTCCACATAAGCAAATTTAGTCTCATGAATAGTAGTGGGAGCAAACTCAACTAAATAACTATCATGTGAGGTATAATCCAATTGAAAATTAAAATCATGATGACAAGTTTCATGGTTATCATTATTCTTTATAGCATGCAAGTCATTACAATAATCATCATAAATAGGGGGCATGCTCTCATCATAATAAATTTTCTCATCAAAACTTGGGGGACAAAAAAATATCATCTTCATCAAACATAGCATCCCCAAGCTTGTGGCTTTGCATATCATTAGCATCATGGGAATTCAAAGAATTCATACTAACAACATTGCAATCATGCTCATCATCCAAAGATTTAGTGCCAAACATTTTAATACATTCTTCTTCTAACACTTTGGCACAATTATCGGAATCCTTATTAACACGAAAGACATTAAAAAGATGAAGCATATGAGGCAACCTTAATTCCATTTTTTGTAGTTTTCTTTAATAGACGAAACTAGTGGTAAAACAAGAAACTAAAATATTCAATTGCAAGATCTAAAGATATACCATCAAGCATTAACCTCCCCGGCAACTGCGCCAGAAAAGAGATTGATGTCTACTACACAACCTTCTTCTTGTAGACATTGTTGGGCCTCCAAGTGCAAAGGTTTGTAGGACAGTAGCAAATTTCCCTCAAGTGGATGGCCTAAGGTTTATCAATCCGTGGGAGGCGTAGGATGAAGATGATCTCTCTCAAACAACCTTGCAACCAAATAACAAAGAGTCTCTTGTGTCCCCAACACACCCAATACAATGGTAAATTGTATAGGGTCCATCTGTCGTTGAGCATATCCAGTTTGGCCTGAAGCTATTGTTGTTTCTTTTTTCGGCTACTCACAGTTGCGATGAGCTGTCTATTGAAGCGTTCCAGCTTGAGGGGTTCCTCTGGCACGACGAAATCTTTGTCGCCATCACTATTATAGAACGTGTATTGAAGCGTTCCAGCTTGAGGGGTTCCTCTGGCACTATTATAGAACGTGTATGATGCGCGGCCCATCACAAACATTTCACTCTTAAGAAGATTAGCTAATCGTCGTACGAGTGTCGGACAGGATTACGAAACGCCGGGCCATCGTAACATCGTTGTACATGACAACTATCGCACAAGCTATTCTGTGGTGCAACGTTTACGATGCATACTTCATCAAAAACAGTTCATGGTTGTGAATCATGTACGATAAGGCAACTAACACAAATTTTTAGTTTGCCCGCACCGTTTGTGATATTGTCTGACATCGCACACGCTTTGCAAACGACAACTATGTGCATGCTTGCACACGTTTCCTCTCTTTGAACCGTCTCGGATTACGGTGTATATCGCAAACGTTTGTGTTTTAGCAACCGTGTGTGCCGTAACAACCTGGAGAGCGTAATTTCACTGTAATTTAATTGCTACTATTTCAAATTGTACCGGATTTGAATTTGAATTTGAATGTATGCTACAACTTTATTCATATCCATCGGGTTCAAACAAGCAATGCACTATTCGATTAATAGGTACATATGTTCAAGAATTACATAAGAACCAAATGAAGAATGATGAACCACAGTTGTATACTTGTACTATTAAGGACGGTAAAGAAAGAGGCGAAATACATTCTGGTTGCTGAACAAGGTGAAGCGGAATGCCCATATTGTGCCCTCCTCCATGCAGAAGGCACGCACGACTCTAGTCCAACCCCTTGTGATGGCTGACTGCCCATCCTTCACGGTCTTCATGAAAACATCTAGATAATCATCGTGTTCTGGTAGAAATAGTTTAACCTTTGCATGCCGACCAATCATGTAGTTTGAGAGGTAATCTTGAGTAAACTTCTTTGGCCACCAATGCAAAAGAAAAAGATTCATACATTGTCATCTAACACAACTCATTATCAGCAGTAAAAAGAAGGTTGCAGAGTTCTTACTTACCATCCTGCAGTTCGTTGTTGTCTTGGATAAAGTGTAAACAAATAGTTTAATTGCCATCTTTGGACCCATTTTACTAACAATCTTTATCAGCTTCCTCACTTGATGCTGGTTCGTCGATATCTCATTGCCCCATACGCAGAAAGGGTCGAAGTGCAGATCTTTACCAATGACATATGTACCTAAAAGCACCAAGTTAATATTAGAAGCTAAATAGCAATTGCACAATGGTGTAGTACAACACTCTTTTATAATATGTCTATATACATCTATATGTGGTAGTCCATTTGAAATCTCTAAAAAGAAAAATATTTAGGAACGGAGGGAGTATCTTATAACATCCAATATACTCACATATTAGATGAATTAACATCTTGTATTATGGGTCAGAAGGAGTTTAGTGCATTTTACAAATTATCCGCTAATTAACTGCTGCTGTATCCATGGGTTATAGTTAGTTTGAGCTAGTTTGGGCTCAAATAGACCTAAAGTATATCTAAACATGAGGGCTAGTTTGAGCTAGTTGCATCTATAACCCACCCAAAAAACTATCCAACCCAAGAGGTGCTAATTGGAGCTAGTTCTCCTAGTGCACTTATTGTCAATCTAACCCTGCCATCCAAACAACTCTTTGGCTGGAGTTAGTTCAGGGTTAGTCATGAGCTAGAAACTAACTCTAAACTCTAGCTAAGTTGAGTATCCAAATAGGGTTGTCTTGTTGTTGTTGTTGTTGTTGTTGTTGTTGCTTCTGCTCTTCTACGTATATCTAAACATCATTAGAACATTAATGTAACACTCTTCCTTGTTGCTATGTAGCCCAGGATTGCATATTTAGACATTAAGTACACTGCATGTTGCTATGTAGCCTCACATATATTACATATGGCCCTAGTTAACCTAACGATAAATGGGTTGCAGATATATTCAGTTAAAAGTCCGATTCACCGATTAGTCCCTTATCAGCCGCCGGCCTATCTGGTACCAGCTACTGATATCCTGAAGAGTGAGCAGATATAAGCCATGGGATGAAACTAACCTCGATGGAAAACAGCAGTCGTTCTCAAAATTGTCCTGTGTAGGTACATCAAGAAGCATGTTAAGCACAACGGGCTAAACACCAACCAAAATTATCCATGGCACACAAAAAAATCTCCAAAAGATAGCTTCAGTGTGCAGGTTTAAGCACGCTAGTAAAGCCAAAATAGTGGAAAGGTTTGCTAACTGCAACAGGCCTAACATTTCACAACAAGTAAACATAGTCATTCAAACTGATATTGTGCCGGTCTAAGTACACTGGTTATTGTTAAATAAAAATGGAAAGGCGTGTTAACTACTAGATGCAGCAACCAAATGTAGTCATTCATACTGGTATTGTTGAAACTGGTACTGATGAAATTGAACTGCACAGTTCATACTTGCACATATAGAACATCACGTTGTGAATAACTAGAATAAACAAGGCATACTACGAACAACCAAAGATAGCATTTGAAACTGGACATATGCTAACTACAAACAACCTAACAATCAAAAACTTTAAAAGAGGCATATGCTAGCTATAACAGGCTCAACAGCAAGCAAATATATGCATTCCTATCGGTATGTTTAAAACTGGATTGATGAAATGTACTACACAGTAAATAATTGCACATATAGAGCATCACATTGTGAACAACTGAAATAAACAAGGCATACTGCAAACAACCATATATAGCAATTAAAACTAGACATATTCTCACTACACTACAAAAGGGACTCTACAAAACAAATCATGGGTTTCCCCTGTGAAGAGGCATGGAAAAACAAATCATGGGTTTCCTCACTTGTCACAGATGGGCTCGTTCCCGTGGGAAGAGCATGGACCCTAGATGCGCTCCATGTTGTCGCGGATTTGATCCTTCCCTTGGAAGAGCACGGCTGTAGGGTGCCCTCCCTGATGTCGCAGACGGGCGCTTTCCCCTTGGAAGACCAGATGGGCTCTTTCCCCTTGGAAGAGCCAGAGAGGGTGCCCTCCTCGTGGTCGCTGTCGACGAGGTCTGACTTGGAAGCTGTGGATCCCAAGCCAGCGTCGCAGAATGTGTCCTTCAGAAATGACAAAAGGGGATTGATGGCGATATAGAATGGCAAATTGTTGACAGCGGGCCAGAGGAGATCAGCGGCGGGGCCATGGATGAGATCGACGGCGTTGAACCCAAGGGGTTGGGGGTGGGCCACTTAACCTGTGACATAGCCCGCCTCAGGCCGTCGATGTCGAAGACCTCGATGTCATAGCCAGTGGCTGAGACATGCCCGCATACTCTAGCCCGCTGTTTGAGTGACTGCCACCTGTAATGGTCATCAGCTTCCTCGGCGACGTCGGGCGAAGAGACTGCTATACACCTCTTTTGGGCCAGTCGCTCCTCGAGCTCCATGGGAAGTGTAGTTGGGCTTAGGTTGCGATGCTCTGGAGTGGGGGATGGGGATCTGTGGGAAAGGGGCGTTTGGCAGGCGTCATCTAAGAAACTTAGGGCGGCCTGGGTATGGAGATCGATGGGTAAGCTGCACGGGCAAACCGGCAGATGTTGACAATGGAGGCCTTGCGGCGATGGCGGCGGCAGGGACCTTGCTAGGGTTTCGAGCGAGGGAGGGGGTGTGTGTGCGCGCGGGCATGCCTGAGGAGGTTTTGGTGTGTGTGTGTGTGTGTGTGTGTGTGTGTGGAAGGGGCGGGGCGTGTTTGAGGAAATGACGCGGGTACTAAAATTTTTACTACGCGGGAGTCAAACGCGGGAGTGAAATGTCGGGCTATTGAAAATTTTGATGATAGTGCATTGCACACGGTCCGGAGATAACAACCGTGTGTTATGAAACAGAAAAACCCTCAAGGCGGGTAGATATTTTCTAGGGATGCACGTGGGATTAGGAACAAGAAACATCACACATGGTCCGGAGATAACAACCGTGTGTTATGAAACAGAAAAACCCTCGAGGCGGGTAGATATTTTCTAGGGATGCAGGCGGGATTGGTAACAAGAAACATAGCAGACGGTCCGGAGATAACAACCGTGTGTTATGAAACAAAAAACCCTCGAGGCGGGCAGATATTTTTGAGAGGGGGAGCCTCATGGAGCCCAATGTACTGTGCGGATGGGTGCGTGACAGGGGCACCGGCATGGCACACGGTTAGTTTGAGTGAACCGTGTCTGTTGCGTCATCCAACTTGTCTAATGTTCATAAATTTGGTGAAAAATGATGTGGGGGAGGGTCACAACAGGAACACACTTGTATGTGGACCAAATTTATGTATGAAAAGGGTGGTTTGATTTTCAAATACCAAATGCAACTTCGATGTGGCACCTCTCTCGCAAAGCGCACGGTATTGCTTGCCCCCACCCCCCTCATGTCGGCACGAAGGGAATCCTAAGGTATGAATGCATGCCCCCTCCCCCCCAACCGAGATTCACCTAGCAAAGTGCAAAGTAGCTAGCAGCCCCCCTCCCTCATGTCGGCACGAAGGAAATCCTAAGCTATGAATGCATGCCCACCCCCAACCGAGGTTCACCTAGCAAAGTGCGAAGTAGGTGGCAGCCCCCATTCCCTCGTGTCGGCACGAAGGGAATCCTAAGCTATGAATGCATGCCCGCCCCATTCGAGGTTCACCTACCAAAGTGTGAAGTAGCTAGCAGCCCCCCCTCGCGTCGCCATGAAGGGAATCCTAAGCTATGACTGCATGCCCCCTCCCCCAACCGAGGTTCACCTAGCAAAGTGCGAACTAGCTAGCAGCCCGCCCCCTCGTGTCGCCACAAAGGGAATACTAAGCTATGAATGCATGCCCCCCCCCCAAACCGAGGTTCACCTAGCAAAGTGTGAAGTAGGAACCCCCCCCCCCACACACACACTTTCAGTCGGCGGGCTAGAGAGGCATATCTCACCAAGATGGATCGTAAAATGGACCAAGAATAATCCACCTTGGTCATACAACCTCTCTCTTGTTGTTGGTCAAAGTGATGGCCGTCCATGCGACCCCGGAGATGGGCTAGCTCGCCAATAATCACGCAAGTAGGTAGTCCCCGAAGACAACCACTGCATGCGTGTGGCCCAAACATATGTATGGAGAGGTAGGTTTTTGAGTAACTACGGAACAACTTTGATGTGGCACCGTGATTTCGAACTAGAAATCCCCACACTGAGTGAGGGTTAGGTTGACGATGCATATGTATGTTACACCACACTTCAGGCCAACAACAAGGATTCATGAATGTGTGCATAGTATGTGTGCTCAAACTTAAGGTTTGAATCTCACCATGACCTATACTACGATAACATGAACCAAATGAAGAATCCGCCATGGTAACCTATCTTGTTGTTGGTTAAGGTGATCATGGATGTCCACGCGGGCCCATGAATATATAGGCTTGTCGCCGATAACCATGCGAGGGAGTGTACCATTCGAAGGCAACCACTACATGCATATGTATGGACGTGATGCGTGCATGCATGTTTGCATACACAACATTGATATGGCGCGTGCGTCAAAAATCATACACTAGATCCCCACACAGAGCAGGATTGGTTCATGATGTGTCGTTGTACTAGCCACTTCGACTCGGTGGGAGGGATTCATGCATGTGTGTGTGCTCAAACTATATCATGCATGTCATCCTAGAGCAAAAACAATAATCCCCTCCTAAGTCAAATTAACCTCTCTTGTTGTCAGGCAAAAAGTAGTGATGGACCTAGCGGGCCCACAGATGGAAAGAATCGATATCGCTGATAACCGCTTAAGTGGGTGCGAGAGGACAACCACCACCGCTTTGCATGTGGGCCAAACATACATATATGTTGAATACCCAAAATGCACAACTTTGATGTGCCACATGCCTCAAAAACCTTAAACCATGCACCCACACAGAGCGAGGTTCATCAAGCGTACTACATATGATGGTCCCCTTCGCCCCTCTTCACTGCATACAATATGCTCCTGCCGTAATATATGTACAACCCAAAAGAATCCTCATCGATGGTGAAATTAATTAACCTCTCCTGGTGTAGGTCAAAGTGATGCATGCATGCATCAATGATGGCCTCATGGGCCCTGAGGGAGTCTTGGATTAAGGGGTCCTCGGGCGTCCGACCTGTTGGACACGGGCCGGAGTGATGGGCCGTGAAGATACAAGACAGAAGACTCTCTCCCGTGTCCGGATGGGACTCTCCTTGGCGTGGATGGCAAGCCTGGCATTCGGATATGAAGATTTCTTTCTCTGTAACCAACTTTGTACAACCCTAGTCCCCTCCGGTGTCTGTATAAACCGGTGGGCTTAGTCCGTAGAGGCAATCATAATCATACAGGCTAGACTTCTAGGGTTTAGCTATTATGATCTCATGGTAGATCAACTCTTGTAACCCTTATACTCATCAATATCAATCAAGCAGGACGTAGGGTATTACCCTCATCAAGAGGGCCCAAACCTGCGTAAAACTTCGTGTCCCCTATCTCCTGTTACCATCAACCTTAGACGCACAGTTCGGGACCCCCTACCCGAGATCCGCCGGTTTTGACACCAACATTTGTTCTTTCATTGAGAGTTCCACTTTGTCACTGCCAGAAGGTTCGATGGCTCCATCCATCATCTGCAATGATGCTGCCCTAGGGGAGGTTTTTCTCCCCGGCTAGATCTTCGTATTCGGCGGCTTCGCACTGCGGGCCAACTCGCTTGGCCATCTGGAGCAGATCGACAGCTACACCCCAGGTCGCCAGATTAGTTTTGGAAACCTGGATTATGTCGCTGATATCCGAGGAGACTTGATCTTCCAAGGATTCACAACCCCAACCTCCGCTTTGGCCTTAGAGCCGGAGCACCTCGCCAGGACCGAAGATGGAATTTCTAAACCCGCTGGACTATCTGTGGCCACTAGGCCCAGTACAGGAGAGCCGGAGGAAGCAGTATCGCCGGAAACCATCACCAAGCCGGACTCTTCCCCGGACGTTGGTTCCGAACTCTCGGAGTCAGCATCGTGTGAGCTCGGCCAAGGAATTCCCTTCCTGCCATACTCCATGGATTCTTTTCTCCCTCAACAAACCTCACCTTTAAGCGAGGCTCTGGACTTGATGCGATCCCTTATGATTACAGAGGAGCAGCGTCTGAACTACGCCCAGCTCGGACTAGGGGCTGAGAGCGGGGAACTTCACGTCCCACCCACCACCCACTTCATCGCCACAGTCGAGGACTTAACTGACATGCTCGATTACGGCTCCGAAGACATCGACGGAATGGACGACGATGCCGGAGAGGAGCAAGCCGAAAACTCGCCGTTTACCAGACGTTGGACGGCCACCTCTTCATATGATGTGTACATGGTGGATACACCCAAGGAGAGCGACAATGATAATGAGAAAAATCCAGTAGAGGATAAACCTCCCGAGATACAACCAAAGCACCGACGGCGCCGCTCTAAATAATGCCGCAGCAAAGACAGCAATACCGGCACGAGAGACAATAACACTCTGGATGATGCCCTAGACCAAGAAAACCCCGTCGAGAAAAACTCCGAACAAGACGATCAAGAGGATGGGCAAGTTAGCCCTAATGAACAGGCTGCAAACGAAGACTCGGAGGACAGTAATTACCTTCCACCCTCCGAGGATGAGGTGAGCCCCGGCAACGAAGACTTTATTGTGCCTGAGGAACCTCTCGAGCAGGAGCGCTTTAAGCAATGGCTAATAGCCACTGCAAGGAGCCTAAAAAAGAAGTAGCAGCAGCTTCAAGTTGATCAAGATCTGCCCAACGATAGATGGACTATTGTCCTGGCAATAGAGGAATACGGCCTCGAGCACCCGAGCAAAAGTTACCCGAAGCGTAAATTGTTACCTCAATTCGATGACGAGGCACTTGAGCCCGTACCATCAGCGCGTAATGCGACTAATCGACCACCACGTGTCCGGGACAAAACGACAACTCAAGCCGAACACTAGCCCATCCTACCTCGTCGTAAAGGCAGAGATAAAACAGCTCGGGGATACACATATGACCTGCGGTAGGACCTTAAGAATAAAGCAGGTCTGGCCAGGTCAATCTACGGATCGCGGGGGCGTGCCCCGACGTGCGACGACGGCTATCAAGTCGAACACGGCAAGCACAATCACGTCCAGACCGAAGGCCATAGACAGACTCCATCCGAACTACGTCACGATCTGGCCTGATATAAAGGCGCCGCACACCCCCTCTGCTTCACTGATGTAGTGGAACATGAATTCCCAGAAGGGTTCAAACCCGTGAATATCGAATCATATGATGGAACCACAGTTCCCGCGATATGGATTGAAGACTTTATTCTCCATATTCATATGGCCCACGGTGATGATCTTCATGCCATTAAATACCTCCCCCTAAAACTCAAGGGACCAGCCCGGCACTGGCTGAACAGCCTACCTGAAAATCTATTGGCAGTTGGGAAGACCTAGAAGACACCTTCCGCGACAACTTCCAAAGCACATACGTCAGACCTCTAGATGCCGATGACTTAAGTCACATAGTCCAACATCCCGGAGAGTCGGCAAGGAAATTCTGGACTAGGTTCTTAACTAAAAAGAACCATATCACCGACTGTCCAGATGCCGAAGCCCTAGCGGCCTTTAAACACAGCATCCACGATGAATGGCTCGCCCGACACCTCGGCCAGGAAAAGCTGAAGTCCATGGCAGCCCTCACGACACTCATGACCCGCTTTTGTGCGGGCGAAGATAGCTGGCTAGCCCGTAGCAATAACAATACAACTGAATGGAAGTGGGACAAGCTTGGCATGGATTTCATCACCGGATTACCCAGGACCTGATCGGGATATGATTCAATCTGGGTAGTAGTTGATCGCCTGACCAAGGTATCTCACTTTATCCCAGTGAAAACCACCTATACAAGCGCGAAGTTGGCCAAGATATATATGACCAGGATCGTATGTCTGCATGGAGTTCTGAAGACCATTGTATCAGATGGAGGAACACAGTTTACTTCGAAGTTTTGGAGTCAGTTGCACCAGACTTTGGGTACCAGGCTAGAGTTCAGTACAACCTTTCATCCACAGACCGATGGACAGACCGAGAGAGTCAATCAGATTCTGGAGGACATGTTGAGAGCTTGTGCACTAGATTACGGATCTAGTTGGGATGACAATTTACCTTACGCAGAGTTCTCATACAACAACAGTTATCAGGCTAGTTTGAAGATGGCACCTTTTGAAGCCTTGTATGGAAGGAGATGCAGAACACCGTTAATGTGGGATGAAGTTGGAGACCGTCAGTTGTTTGGACCAGATTTGATTAAAGAGTCCAAAGAGAAAGTTAAGTTCATTCGAGATAGACTGAAGATAGCTCAGTCCAGGCAGAAGAGTTATGCCGATACTGAACGCAAGGAGGTAGTTTATGAAATTGGAGATCGAGCATACCTTCATGTGTCACCACTGCGAGGAGTTAAATGATTTGGAGTTAAGAGAAAGTTAGCCCCGAGATTTGTAGGACCATACTGAGTTTTGGAACGTATGGGAGAGGTTGCCTACAAATTGGAGTTATCCGAAGGACAGTCACGAGTTCATGATGTGTTTCACGTTTCCCAGTTGAAGAAGTGCCATGCTGAGATGGCTGATATTCCTCTAAGAGATACAGTGCCCCTGGAAGCAATTCAGTTGGAGAGTGATCTGACCTATGAGGAGAAACCTGTCAAGATCCTCGAGTTTGCCAGCCAAGTAACACGCAACAAGGTTATCAAGTTTTGCAAAGTTCAGTGGAGCCACCATACCGAGGATGAAGCCACCTCAGAACAAGAAGAATACCTGCGGAAAGACCACCCACACCTATTTTCTAGCCAACCTGAATCTCGAGGGCGAGATTCATCTTAAGGGGGTCAGGTTTGTAACATCCCAATTTTCAATTTGGATGTTATACATAGGTCATCGTATGCATATCATATTTTATTTGCATTTTTGGTGAGATCCTAGAAATCTTATGCAACTCAAGGACCCACGGAGAGAGTTGGGGATTTCATTTATTTTCATATTTGACTTTTTCTCAAATTTGAAAAGGGGGATCACTCTGATTTTAATATTTTTCTCTCCAATTATTTCCAATATTAAAAATCAAAGAGAGCAGATAATATGATTTCTTAAAAAAAGGAATATTGGAGGAAAGATTTTTAAAATCAAATAAATATTTTATTTGGGTTTTATTTGAGATTTTATTTGAATTAGAAAAATATGCATTTTTGAAAATTGCATTTTTTAGGCTAGAAAAATGTTCACTTTGTTCTAAATATTTTATTTAGACGGTGAAAATTGTTTTTGGCATTTTTAGATATTTTTTATATTTTATTAGGATTTTTATTTGGTGGAATTATTAAAAAAAAGTTTCCCGGACCAACTGGGCCGAATCCTAGCCGGCCCACTCCCGCGCGACGCCTTCCACCTACCGCTGCCGTGCCTGGCACGGACGCCGAGGAGGAGTCCGAGCCGGAATCCACCCCGGGCCGGCCCCCTCCTCAAGCCACCCCCCTCCCGGCCTCTTAAATAGGGTCGAGGCCTAGCCGCCACCACCACCCCAAGCCGCCACCGCCACCCCAAGCAATAGCAGCACCCCGCCGCCGCTCGCGCCACCGCCACCTGCCGAGGTGATCGCCTCGCTGGAATCCCGCCTTGCCGCCAAACCACCGGTTTTCGTCATGAACCGGTAAAAACCGCCACCGGTTTTTTGGTTTTCGATCTAGATCTGTTTTATTTTAGGGTTATGATTTTCTCGGTTTTCTCGGGTTTTCTCGATCGGATCTATTTAGCGAACGTTCACCCGAACGCCTCTGTTCACGAACGCGTTCATCCGTTCGTCTAGCGAACGTTCATTTGTTAGTCTTTTCTTTTTATTTTTATTTTCGGCCAGGGACCTATCCGTGATTATTTTATCACAGATTAGCCCCTCATCTTCAAGCGCTCGCAACTTTTTAACTGTTCGTCCAAATCTAGTGAAACCAATGCCAAAATCTTCATCTCGAACCCCTTTTTCCAGTTAGGTAACTTGAACATGATTTGGAAAATTTAAAATTTGGTTGCAAGCAGATTTGATTTTGAACTTCTTTTGATCGTAGTTTGAGTTTCATAACTCCGATTCGATTGATCCTTTTTGCAAATCGAAGTTGTTCTCTTGAACTTTCGATTTGGATCTTTTCTTTTGAGTTTTACCCTTGCATCTATTGTTTGAGTGCTTATGTATGTTATTGTTTGTTTGCGATAGAGTTTCCGGAGTGCTAAGAGTGCTACTATGAGTCACTAGGGTTTTCAGATCGTCAGCAAGAGAAGTACCACTTTGATGATACCCTTTATTACCCAGTTTTTATGCATTAATTTCAACCCTCAAACATTGCATGAGTATGATCTGCTTAACATGTGGGTATTGGGAAGTAGTTGATGAGGTAGAACCTATTGTCCTGTATGCAAACCTTGGGAGTTACTTCTATGTTATGCTTATACTGCTATACTATGCTCGTAGACGTGGTTTGGTTGAGAGTATGCATGACAGATGTGAGAGTTGTTAAATAATGGTTAACTTAAGGTGGTTACTTTAATGCACATCTGGGTGGATTGGTTGAGGTACCCTGGAGCACCTAGTGGTTGTCTGGGCACCTGGAGCAATCCAGCGCTGTCTTGGGATATCCCAGAGTACATGTGTGATCATCCTATGGTTCGCCACCCAAGCTCAAAGGGATCATAAGATTATTCATGCTAGAAACTTCTGTGTGCAGCCACAAGCCATTATGGGCTTTGGCATAGTTGAGTAAGTTGTGGGAATCCTTCCATGATGGGCTAGCAGATGTAGGGGATTGTAGGTGTACCGACCTATCTATCGGTTAAGGGGGCTTCTTCGGAAAGACTGTGTCTCGGTCTTCCATTTCTCAAACACCATGTAGTGCGAGAAATACAACGGAGGAGATTGAGTCTTGTGGGGAAAAGTGCGCAAACCTCTGCAGAGTGTACAAACTAATCATGGTTAGTCGTGTCCCCGGTTATGGACATCTTGAGTATCTGGTACTTGAATTATTGGTTTGATCTCATCACTCTTAATTAATTTTATTGGGCTGTTAATTACTGTTTAATTGGGATTGAATTGGAGGAACATTCTCGATGTTTTATCAACCAACTCGATAGTTCAATAAAACATATTCCTTTGCAGTAGGAAAAAATTGGCTTTACGCAAACATGATAACCATAGAGCTTCCACCAACCATATATGCATGTAGTGATAGCAGTTATTCTTGTTCATTGCTCTACAGTGTTATTTTGCCAGCATATTCCATGTTCTTACTGTTTCGGGCTACAACATATTATGTTGCATACTTTTTAGATGAAGAGTAAGGTGCGCTAGGTCGTTGTTTTGCACTCAGCTATGCCATTGGAGTTGATGGACTCATTTTGCCTTCGAAGCCTTCCGTTGTTATCTTCATTAGATGGCCTTCAGCCATATTATTGTAATAAGTTCTCTTTTGAGATATTCGATGTAATAAGTGTGTGACTGAACTCTGTTATAAATCCTTCAAGTACTGCGTGTGTCAGCATTATCGATCCAGGGATGACACTTATGCACAGAGATTTGACCGGTTGAGGTCGGATCGCTACAAGATAACAACCTGGTTGTGTTTGTCTAAAACAGTGTGAGGACGAGATTGCAATATGGAAAGTACGCCGGACGAGCTACGTTTTGGGCAAAGAACTATGTTAGATCCACATGCAAGATTTTCCACATGCAGCAACGTGGGAAGACGGGCGGTGGGGCAAGGCCGGAGGGGATACCTGGGGGTCGTCGGGATGTAACTAGGTGAGTGGCGGCGGGCGGGATCTGCCCATACTGTGGCGGCGAGTAGGTGGCGTAGACCCTACCGCGCCGGAGCTTGGTCAGAGAGAACGACGGGTACTGCAGATCGGGACGTGCTGCCTCGGCACCGTCGAATGGAGAAACGATGCACATCCTCCCTTTTCGCCGACGGACGGGATGCGGCCGGATTAGTGACCAACAATGAGAGAGAGAGGCCACCGCCGCCTTGTGTGAGATACTCCGAAGAGAGACAAACCCAGGAAGGCAGGCTCCATTGTATATAGTTGAGCAAACTACTTTTTTCTCCATAAATTTTTTTTATATTCTGTGTACGTGGCATTGAGCGATATAACTTTATTTAAAATGCGCCAACGCATCAAGTCGAACTTTCTTTCGTGAACGCGTGGTACACGACCTCCGTAGGTAAACAACTGCTACACGCGTTCAAATTAGCACGTGGGCTGCCATTTCATACAGAAATGAGCTCCACCATGTACCCGCACAGGTGTGGCTGGGCACGAAGCGTGAGTACGTGAACCTATTCTCTTCGTGTACGTACACCACCTACGTGGGGTTGTGTGAGAGAGATATAGTGTGTGGGTTCGTGAGTGTTTTTTTGGGGGGTGTCAATCAAAAAATGTACCATATGCAATGTGTGAAAATAGAGTCCTTGATATATCATATATATAGAGGGGGCGATCATGATAAGAGAGTGGAGGTATCATCGGCTTCGGGTATCCACAGAATCAAAGAGAGGGATGATGTGTGTGTGTGCGCGCGTGTGATCGATAAAGAGTGCCATCGAATTTGTGTGTGCCCACGTCAAAGATATAGGGTGGCTAGCCAACAGGAACGTGAGAGGGGACAGGTGCAGTTTGTCTCTGTGGCATGGATACCTACCTACAACACTCGACTATTGGTGTGTGGTGGGGGGAGGCCTTATTAACTATAGAGGTACAATGGCTGGTATATGTGTGGAGGAGGAGAGAGGCATACCTTATGTATTAAGGGAGATCGATCGGCATCCATGCATATGTGTAGGAGAGGAATAAGGTTGGGAGAGAGACAGAGCTAGAGTGTTGGAGGGGTGGTAGTGGAGTTGCTTCTAACAAATGGTGGGAGAGGTTTGCTAGACAAACGGAGGGCATGCCTGCAATATCAATAAGAGAGGGGATGGCTGCTTGTTTGTGCGCGTGCATGTGAGAGACGGGTCAGGAGGCATGCACGAATGATGAGGGGGGACGATATGGCTGTGGTAAGTAGACATAACTACATAGGAAGATCAATCGTCCTCTGTCAGAGAAAGGAGAGACATAACTTGTGAGGTACGTCGATCGATGGGTGGGGGGAAAATAGTTAAAGTCGACCTAGGTATATGTAGGGAGATCGATCGGTATACATGCATGTATGTGTTAGAAGCAAATAAGGACAGGGGAGAAGGATAGAGAGAGAGGGATGCATCTAAGAGGTGGTGCGAGAGGCAAACTATATCGAGGGGGAAGGAGTGTGCGAGTACGAGATCGATGAAAAGAGTGGTGGGAGTGACGCATGGACAGTGAGAAGAAAAGAGGCGAAGCTTGTGTTTGTGGTAGGCACACCTGGCTAGAGAGGCATATCGATCGATGTGTGCTGTAAAGAAAGAGTTGGGGGGCCTACACACATCATGGGTGAACGACCTAAAGTGAAAAGGCGAATTTGTGCGATGGAGCTAGAGAATGCTGAGGGAGGCACTACAAGAATCAGCTACTTTGTCGTCCGCCAAGGCAGACGGCAAAGGCATGGATGGCGGACGGCAAAGGCCTTTGTCGTCTGCCACGGACGGCAAAAGGCGCCGGCAAAGATAGGATCGGTAAAGACCTTGTTTGCCGTCTGCTTTCTGAAGCGGGCGGCAAAGGGACCTTTTCCATCAGCTACTGACGGCAAAGAAAGCTGACGGCAATAAATTCGCTGTTAGTCCGTTAGGTGGCTAACGGCAGTTTTTGTCGTCCGCCAGCTGACGGCAAAGAGAATCAGGCCTTTCCCGTCGGCCAAATGACGTCAGCTGGACGTCACTGCCCACCAAGGCTTTGTCGTCCGCCACTGTAGGCAAATGCGGTGATCCTTTGCCGTCTGCCACTATAGGCAAAGGCTTTGCCGTCCGCCACTGAAGGAAAACTGACCAAATGGGTCAGCTCCCAGGAAGCACATGTGTCTGCCACGTGGCTTCTTATCCGTCCGCCGCGGACGTCAAAGAGCCCGTTGTCATCGGTGGCAGACGGTAAAGAGCCTGCATTGCCTCTTTTTCTGTTTTATTAATCCAACAATTTTCACAGCAAATATATATGACATATCCAGCACATAAGTTTCATCGTACATACATATATAGTTCCATCCATTCATACATAGCAAGTTGCACATACACATTGTTCCATCCATACATATTACAATGCAAAGTTTCATCAAGATAGCAAGTTCCATCATAGCAAGCTAGAAGAATACTAGAAGAGAATGAAAGAAAAAACAAGCGCTCCATCATAGCAAGCTAGCTTCCGTGAAGTGAATGAAATCTGCAAAATGGCAAATAAGAAAGTTAGAAAAAGGTGACTAGAAGAAGAAGACTAGAAGAAGAAGTATATGTCATTTATGAGATAACTTAGTTGAAATGGATCGTTTATGAGCTAACTAAGGCGAAATGGATCATTTATGAGCTAACTTTGTTGAAATGGATCGTTTATGAGCTAACTAAGGTGAAATGGATCATTTATGAGCTAACTTAGGTGAAATGGATCGTTTATGAGCTAACTTAGGTGAAATGGATCGTTTATGAGCTAATTTAGGTGAAATGGATCATTTATGAGCTAACCTAGGTGAAATGGATCGTTTATGAGCTAACTTAGGTAAAATGCATCATTTTGGAGCTAACCTAGGTAAGATGGGTCATTTTGGAGCTAACCTAGGTAAAATGGGTCATTTTAGAGCTAACTTGGGTAAAATGGATCATTTATGAGCTAACTAAGGTAAAATGGGTCATTTTAGAGCTAACTTAGGTAAAATGGATTGTTTATGAGCTAACTAAGCTAATTATGCTATTTTTGACATAAGTAAGCTAAGTACATGTCATTATTGAGCAAACCTAGTTAACTAAGCATATTAGAGCTAACTTAGGTCATTTTGGAGGAAACAAAGCTAAGTATAGATCAATCTAGAGCTAACTTAGGTAAAATGGATGGTTTTGGAGGTCAGTAAGCTTATTAAGTCATTTTGGATGAAAAGAAGCTAACTCTAGGTCATTATGGTAAGCATATTGGAGGAAATAAAGCTAAGTCTACGTCTTTACGCATTTGTTAAGCAAAACACTAGAGAAACTTACCGTGATCATGGAGGTGTAGGAGCGGGCTGGCTCGCGCCGGTAGCTGGAGAAGGATCGTGCGATGCTGGTCTGGAGTTACGCTGCACCAAAGGTCATTTCCAATGTCTCGTTAGCATGATGACACTCAAATGTTAAGACTAGCAAGTAATGTCCATTCAAATTAAACTCACTGTGGTCCCAGGAGCAATCTCTGGCATTGGCGGAGCGGTCTGACCAGCCTTCTCGCACATAGGCTGCACATTTGGTTTTGACGACTCAGTCATACTAGTTAGTAATGAGACAAACACTACATGAATGCTTTGGCTAATCTGCAGAAGAAACTTACCACAAGGAGCTCGTACATGGCCCTTTCCTGCATGTCATTATGTGCCCTCTCCTCCTCCAACATATTTGTCGTCCTCTCCTCCAACTCCTGCTGCCTCTCCGCCGCCTCCGCCAGAAGTTTCTCCGTTCTATCTCTCTCACTCTGTATAGCAGCCTGCAACACTACTTCTCGTTAGCATTTGTAATCATTGATGGAAGCGCATATGATCTAATGGAGAAAGATAGCTGAGTACGTATAACTAACCTTGAAGGCAAGTTGGACTGGCCGTTCACGAGGCCTTATCTCAGGAGCGGAGCTCGACTGGCGCGCCTTGATCTCCGGGAGAGTGCTAGGACAACGGATAAGTCCATCTGCAATGGCTATCGAGCCATTGGACCTCCCGCCACTAGCTATCATCACCAGCTCTGGATCAATGGGACCCTGGCCCAGATTAAAGTCCTCCTGAGGGAGTCCTGGACTAAGGGGTCCTCGGGCGTCCGGCCTGTTAGCCATGGGCCGGACTGATGGGCTGTGAAGATACGAAGACTAAAGACTGCACCCATGTCCGGATGGGACTCTCCTTGGCGTGGAAGGCAAGCTTGGCGACCAAATATGTAGATTCCTTTCTTTGTAACCGACCTTGTGTAACCCTAGATCCTCCCGGTGCTTATATAAACTGGAGGATTTATTCCAGAAAAGGGATATTCATTACCATAGCCATACAAGCTAGACCTCTAGGGTTTAGCCATTACGATCTCGAGGTAGATCAACTCTTGTAATACTCGTATTCATCAATATCAATCAAGCAGGACGTAGGGTATTACCTCCATAGAGAGGGCCCGAACCTGGGTAAACATCGTGTCCCTTGTCTCCTGTTACCATCGACCTTAGACGCACAGTTCGGGACCCCCTAGCCGAGATCCACCGGTTTTGACACCAACATTGGTGCTTTCATTGAGAGTTCCACTGTGCCGTCGACGAAAGGTTTGATGGCCCCTTCAATCGTCGATAGTGATGCTATCCAAGGAGAAACCTTTCTTACCGTACAGATCTTCATGTTCGGCGGCTTCGCACTGCGGGCCAACTCGTTTGGCCACCTGGAGCAGATCGAGAGCTACGCCCCTGGCCATCAGGACAGGTTTGGGAGCTTGAACTACATTGCGGACATCTGTGGAGACTTGGTCTTCGTCGGATTTGAGACCGCAGCTACCACTCCTAGCCACCCCGAGAGACATGACCTAAATCTACCATCGGACGACATCCACGAGATAGCTCCCGTAACCGCTCTGGCCTTAAATCCGGAGCAGACTGCGCCATCCAAGGACCAGAGGCTCAACCCTGCCACGGAGGCCACAGATTCCCCAACGTTGGAGCCGCACATAGACTTGATCTCATACAATACCTGTGCCACCGGAACTCGGACTCACCTCTGGTCGTAAGTTCCAAACCATGTGAGCACGCGGAGACCAAACTAGATCGTTTATCGATCTTCGAATTCAATGCCGCAGACATCTTCCAGCACTCGTCTTTGGGTGACGTGCTAAACTGACTAAAAAACCTGTCCTTGGCGGGGGATTTACAGCCGAACTATATCTGGTTCGAACTAGAAGCTGATGATAGGGACTTTCGCTCCCCACCCGCCACCCACTTTATAGCCACCATCGAAGACCTAACCGACATGCTCGATTACGGCTCCAATGACATCGACAGTATGGACGACGATGCCGGAGACAAAGAGGCACAGGACCCGCCGTTCACTGGACGCTAGACGGCCACTTACTCGTACGATGTGTACATGGTGGATGCACCAAAGGAGAACAGCGGTGATGACAAGGAAGATCCAGTTGAGGATAAACCTTCCGAAATACAATCCATGCACCGGCGTCAGCGGCGCCGCTCTAAGTCACACCGCAGTAAAGACAGCAATACTGACACAGGAGAATATTACACTCCAGAAGGTGCCGAAGACAACCAAGACCCAGTTGATACAGCTAATGAACAAGATGAATGGGAAGATGGACAGGTCAGCCCTGGTAAACATGCCACACATGAAGACTCAGAGGATGGAAGTTATCTTCCGCTCTCTGAGGACGAGGTGAGCCTCGGCACCAACGATTTCATCGTGCCTGAGGAACCTCTTAAGCAGGAGGGCTTCATGCGCTAGCTAATAGCCATTGCAAGGAGTGTGAAAAAGAAGCAACAACAGCTTCAAGCTGACCAAGATCTGCTCAATGATAAATGGACCGATGTCCTAGCAGCCGAAGAACACGGCCTCAAGCGCCCAACCAAAAGCTACCCAAAGCGCAAATTGCTACCTCGGTTTGACGAGGAGGCGCCGGAATACATACCACCATCGTACAATGCAGCCGACTGACCACCACGTGGTCGGGAAAAAATGGCAACTCACACCGAACACCAGCCCCCCCCCCCCCGCCTCATTGCACAGGTAGAGGTAAATTAGCCCACGGCCATACATATGACCTCCGGCAAAACCTGAACAATAAAGCAGGACACACTAGATCATTCTACGGATCACGAGGACATGCCTCAACACGCGACGATGGCCACCTATTCGGACACGACAAACTTAGTCATGCGCGGGCTGAAAACCGCAGACGGACTCCATAAGAGCTACGTCGCGATATGGCCCGATATAGAGGTGCCACACACACTCATTACTTCACTGATGAGGTCATGGATCATGAATTCCTAGAAGGGTTCAAACCCGTGAATATAGAATCATACGATGGAACCACGGACCCCGCGGTGTGGAGCGAAGACTTCATTCTCCACATTCATATGGCCTGCGGCGATGACCTCCACGCCATCAAATACCTCCCTTTAAAACTCAAGGGGCCAGCTCGGCATTGGGTCAACAGTCTGCTTGAAAGTTCTATTGGCAGCTGGGAGAACTTGGAAGAGGCCTTCTTCCATAACTTCCAAGGTACATATGTTCGACCTCCGGAAGCTGATGACTTAAGCCATATAGTTCAGCAGCCCAGAGAGTCCGCCAGGAAATTTTGGACCAGGTTCTTAACTAAAAAGAACCAAATCGTTGATTGTCCGGATGCCGAAGCCCTAGCATCCTTAAAACACAACATCCGCGACGAATGGATCGCTCGCCACCTCGGCCAAGAAAAGCCAAAATCCATGGCGGCCCTCACGGCACTCATCACCCGCTTTTGTGTGGGTGAGGACAGTTGGTTGGCCCGCAGCAAAAACAATGCAAGCGACACTGGCACCCCTGAAGTTAAAAATAACAAAGACAAGTCTCGACGCAACAGATACAAGCGTCGAAACTATAGTGACAACACCGAGGATACAACAGTCAATGCAGGATTCAGCGGCTCTAAGTCCGGTCAGCGGAAGAAGCCGTTCTGAAAGAACAATTCAGCCCCATCCAGCTTGGACCTCATACTGGATCGTCCATGCCAGATTCATGGCACCCCGGACAAGCCACCCAATCATACAAATAGAGATTGCTGGGTTTTTAAACAGGCCAGCAAATTCAACGCCGAGAACAGGGAAAAGGGATCATAGAGCGAGGATGATGACGAAGAGCCTCGGCAACCGAACACAGGGGGGACAAAAGAAGTTTCCCCCTTAGGTCAAAATGGGGAACATGATATACACTACCCACATCCCCAAGAGGGAGCGCAAGCGTGCGCTCAGGGACGTCTACGCGATAGAGCCAGTCGCCCCAAAATTTAATCCATGGTCGTCATGCCCGATCACTTTTGATCACCGGGATCATTCGACTAGTATTCGTCACGGTGGCTCAGCCACACTGGTCCTAGACCCAATAATTGACGGGTTTCACCTGACTCACGTCCTTATGGACGGAGGTAGCAGCCTCAATCTGCTCTATCAGGATACAGCGTGAAAAATGGGCATTAACCCATCATGGATCAAGCCCACCAGGACTACCTTCAAAGGAGTCATACCAGGTGTAGAGGCCCGCTATACAGGCTCAATCACACTAGAGGTTGTCTTCGGATCTCCGGACAACTTCCGAAGTGAGGATTTAATCTTTGATATCGTCCCCTTCCGCAGTGGCTATCACGCACTGCTCAGACGAACTGCATTTGCTCGATTCAACGCAGTACCACACTATGCTTATCTCAAGCTCAAGATGCTCGGTCCACGTGGCGTCATAACGATCAATGGAAATACAGAACACTCCCTCCGTACAGAAGATCACATAGCTGCCTTAGCAGGAGAAGTGCAGAGCGGCCTTCTCAAGCAGAACCTTAATTCGGCTGCCGAGCCCATGGACACCGTTAAGAGGGTCTGAACTACTCTGTAACAGGAGAGCTCGGCTCGTTAGGAGCTCGACTAGCAACCCGGCCTTTGTCTCAGTCCTAATCAAGTGGTGGCATTCGTGCCGCGTGTACATAACTACGCACTCAAAATCCCATGGGCATCGACGGAGGCATAGCTAGCTTGTGGTCCATAGTACGGCTCAACCGACATCGGATACACACATACTTTCACTTTTACTTGCCTCCATTTCAGGTCTCAATCCGACAGGCCCCATCTCGTGGTCTGGTCATCAGTCCTCTTGAAGGACAAACACGCCAAGGCGGCAAGAAGCACAGGCATATGGGGGACTTCTCTAGGTGGTTTCATTAATGATCACTCTACCTATTTTTCAGGACCCACGTGCAGCTCTCCCTTGGTCAAGGCATAGTAACTAGCTTTCTGCTTATTGCATTACTTGTATAGATGCGCTTTAACGCATTAATGAAATTATAATAAGAACAGTTTGCGGCTCAAATTTTACGGCCCTAGCTTATCACTTGTTCTTCTTTTTTTAGTTTTGTCTTTTCTGGTAACTTTATCAGGTAGCACCCGTACACTTCGGTACGTTTGATGTTTGCCAGGGGCTTTGTCGGTGTCAAAACCGGCGGATCTCGAGTAGGGGCTACTGAGGGAGTCCTGGATTAGGGGGTCTCCGGACAGTCGGACTATATCCTTCGGCCGGACTGTTGGACTAAGAAGATACAAGATTGAAGATTCCGTCTCGTGTCCGGATGGGACTCTCCTTGGCGTGGAAGGCAAGCTAGGCAATACGGATATGTAAATCTCCTCCCTTGTAACCGATCTTGTGTAACCCTAGCCCCCTCAGGTGTCTATATAAACCGGAGGGTTTAGTCCGTAGGACAACGGACAATCATACCATAGGCTAGCTTCTAGGGTTTAGCCTCTATGATCTCATGGTAGATCGACTCTTGTAATACTCATATCATCAAGAACAATCAAGCAGGATGTAGGGTATTACCTCCATCAAGAGGGCCCGAACCTGGGTAAACATCGTGTCCCCTGCCTCCTGTTACCATCTGCCTTAGATGCACAGTTCGGGACCCCCTACCCGAGATCCACCGGTTTTGACACCGACATTGGTGCTTTCATTGAGAGTTCCACTATGTCGTCACCATAAGGCTTGATGGCTCCTTCGATCATCGATAGTGATGCAGTCCAGGGTGAGGTTTTCCTCCTCATATAGATCTTTGTATTCGGCAGCTTCGCACTGCGAGCCAATTCGCTTGGCCATCTGGAGCAGATCGAGAGCTACGCCCCTAGCCATCAGGTCAGGTTCGGAAACTTAAGCTACACTGCCGACATCCGTGGAGACTTGATCTTCGATGGATTCGAGCCCATGTCAGGTGCGCCGCATAGTCATGACGAGCATGACGTAAGTCTGCCGTCGGACAATATTCGGGAGATCGCATCTGCCACTACTCCAGCCGTCAATCCGGAGCAAATCACGCCATCCGAGAGCGGAGGGATAGACCCCGCCATGGAGGCCGCACTCTGAGTGGTGATAGAGCCGGATACTGACTTCACCCCTCACGAGAGCCGTGTCGCCGAACCCCTGAATTCATCTCCGGCCATGGACTCCAAGCCGCTTACATCTGTGCCAGTCGAATCCAACTAGGCGCCGATCATGGAGTTCACCTCCGCGGATATCTTTCGGCACTCATCTTTCGGTGATGTGCTAAATTCATTAAGGTCTCTCTCCCTGTTAGGGGAACCTTGGCCGAACTATGTCCGACTAGAATGGGATGCGGACGACGTAGAAATTCGCTGCCCACCCACCACCCACTTTGTAGCCACTGTCGACGATTTAATCGACATGCTCGACTTCGACTCTGAAGACATCGACGGTATGGACGACGATGCAGGAGACGAACAGGAACCACCGCCCACAGGGCGCTGGGCCGCTACCTCATCATATGATATATACATGGTGGACACCCCCAAAGAAGGCAATGGCGACGAGACAACGAAGGATGACCCCTCCAAGAAGCAACCCAAGCGCCGACGTCAGCGGCACCGCTCTAAGTCCCGCCACAGCAAAAGTAGTGATACCGGCATAGGAGATAATAACACTCCAGATAGCGCCGAAAACAACCACAATCCCCTCCAGCACGATGTAGAGCCGGAGGATGAACAAGCCAGCCCTACAGAGCAGGCAGCAGATGGAGAACCGGAGGAGGACAATTACATGCCTCTCTTCGAAGACAAGGTGAGCCTCGGGGACGAAGAATTTATCGTGCCTGAGGACACCGTCGAGCAAGAGCGCTTCAAGTGCCGGCTTAATTATGGCCACAACAAATAGCCTGAAGAAAAAGCAACAACGGCTTCAAGTTGATCAATACTTGCTAGCAGACAGATGGACCGAAGTCCTTGCGGCCGAGGCATACGAACTCGAGCGCCCCTCCAAGAGATACCCAAAAAGCAGGTTGCTACCTCACCTCGAGGAGGAAGCATTGAAACCTCATGTACCAGTGTACGATGAGGCTGACCGGCCACTGTGTGGCCGAGCCAAAGAGGCGTTTCAGCCTGAAGTTCAGCCTGCACCCCGCCGCCACTCAATCAAAAATACCAAGGCCCGGGGCAACACACGGGACCTGTGAGACATATTGGACAATAAGGCAAAACTTGCAAGGTCAATATACGGGTCACGGGCACGTGCGCCAACACGGGACTATGATCGTCGTGCCGGATACACCAAAAGCAAATCCGGACGGGCCGAATACAGCAGACAAGACTCATATGAACTGCGTCGTGATATAGCCCGGCACAGAGGCGCCGCACACCCCCTATGCTTCACTGATGAATTTATGGATCACGAATTCTTGGAGGGTTTCAAACCCGTAAATATCGACTCATATGATGGTACAACAGATCCCGTTGTATGGATTGAGGATTTCCTCCTTCACATCCACATGGCTCGCGGTGATGATCTACATGCCATCAAGTACCTCCCACTAAAACTCAAAGGACCAGCTCGGCATTGGCTGAATAGCCTGCCAGCAGACTTTGTCGGCAGTTGGGAGGATCTGGAAGACACATTCCTTGACAACTTCTAGGGCACTTATGTGCGACCACCAGATGCTGATGACTTGAGCCATATAACTCAACAGCCAGGGGAATCGGCCAGACAATTCTGGACTCGGTTCCTAACTGAGAAAAAACAAATTGTTGACTGTCCGGACGCAGAGGCCCTAGCGGCATTCAAGCACAACATCCGTGACGAGTGGCTTGCCCGCCACCTTTGCCAGGAGAAGCTGAAGTCTATGGCAGCCCTCACAATACTCATGACCCGCTTTTGCGCGGGCGAGGATAGCTGGCTGGCTCGCAGCAATAACACATCGAGGAATCCGGGCACTTTGGATACCAAAGATGCCAATGGCAGACAACGTCGTAACATACCAAAGCGCCGCAATAACGGCGATAACACTGAGGATACGGCAGTCAATGCCGGATTCAGAGGCTCTAGATCCGGTCAGCGGAAAAAGCCCTTTAAAAGAAGTACTCCGGCTCCGTCCAGTTTAGATCACATACTGGATCGCTCATGTCAAATCCACGGCACCCCTGGCAAGCCAGCCAATCACACCAACAGAGAATGCTGGGTGTTCTAGCAGGCCGGCAAATTAAATGCCGAAAACAAGGACAAGGGGCTGCATAGTGATGATGTGGAGGAGCCCCAGCCGCCGAACACGGGAGGACAGAAGGGTTTCCCTCCACAAGTGAAAACGGTGAACATGATATACGCAACCCACATTCCCAAGAGGGAGCGAAAGCATGCACTAAGGGACGTCTATACGATGGAGCCCGTCGCCCCAAAGTTCAACCCATGGTCCGCTTGCCCGATCACTTTTGATCGCAGGGACCACCCCACTAATATCTGTCATGGCGGATCCGCCGCACTGGTCCTAGACCCCATCATCGACGGATTTCACCTCACTCGAGTCCTTATCGACGGCGGCAGCAGCCTGAACCTGCTCTATCAGGATACAGTGCGAAAAATGGGCATCGATCCCTTGAGGATCAAACCCACCAAGACCATGTTTAAGGGCGTCATCCTAGGTGTAGAGGCCCATTGCACGGGCTCAATCACACTGGAAGTGGTCTTCGGATCACCAGACAACTTCCAAAGCGAGGAGTTAATCTTTGACATCGTCCCGTTTCGCAGTGGTTATCATGCACTGCTCAGATGAACTGCATTTGCAAAATTCAATGCAGTACCGCATTACGCATACCTCAAGCTCAAGATGCCAGGACCTCGGGGGGTCATAACAGTGAATGGAAATACAGAACACTCGCTCCGCACGGAACAGCACACTGCGGCCCTCGCAGCAGAAGCACAAAGCAGCCTTTCAAGGCAAACCACTAATTCGGCGATACAGCCCCCGAACACATTCAAGCGTGTCCGGAGTAAACTGTAGCAGGATCGCCTGGCACATTCAGAGCTCGCCTAGCAATTCGGCCCTCGTCCCAGTCCCAGTCAAGCGACAACATATGTGCCACGCGTACATAATTACGCACTGAAAATACCATGGACATAGGCGGGGGCACGATCAGGGCACGCCCCGCAATGCGGCTTAACCGCCCTAGGGGCTATATATCTTTATCATTTCTTTTCTCTTTCAGGGCCTAACTCTCTGGAAGCCCTTTCTGGCAATATGATTGCCGGACAGATTACGGGAAGGAACAACCAAGGAGGCAAGAAGCTAAGGTGTACACGGGAACCCCCTGGTGGTCTCTAATAATAATACCCACTTTCTGCTATCCATACGCAGCTTGCCCTTGGATAGGACATTTTGAATGGTCCTACTTTCTGCTTATTGCACTACCTGTACCAGTATGCTTCGACGTATTATTTAAATAACAATGCATAGCATTAGTCTATTATTGCATTTTTATCTTTTTTTCTTATATGTCCATTTACAACAATCCGCACCCGCACGTTCGGGTACGGTCAGTATGCCAGGGGCTTTCGTTTACCCCATAATACGGCACAAGAAGTCCAAACACTTTCGACAGTGTGGCACCCCGAACTTATAGCATTATATGCATCAGCTCCGAATCATGTCTTTGGTAAAATGTTGGGTTTGCCCGGCTCCCATGCTTTGGTACCTTACGTTCCGCTATATCGGCTAAGGTAGCGGTGGGAGAACTACTGCGATTGTGTCCCGGTTCTTCCGGACGAACACCTCAGTAGAGAAAGCCAAAAACTGACTGTCATGATAAGGCGAGAGACTGGTCGCTGTTCGAGAGGTCTCAAGTTCTTAAAGACTTTTTCCACTTCGGGCGAGGAGTCGGCCTTGTCCGGCTTAGGCGTGTATAGTGCCCCAGATTCGGCCTTTCGAATACCAGGGGCTTCGCCAAAATTTAAAATTGTAGACTTCTATGGCTAAGTGAGAGTGATAAAGCATTATAGTCTGATTGCCTGGTTCGTTGCGCTGAACACCTCCCTTGAAGGACCCAAAATTGGGGTAAAGATTGCTCAGGTTTATCCTGAACACCCCAGTACTAGTTACATGGGGGCAGAAGTCGACGACTGGCCAACTCTCAAACGGCCGCACAGAAGGTAATATTTTAAATTAAAAAAGTGTTGCATAGCGCAGATGAACTTGTTTCATATTACAGGATCACACAAGCAGGTTCATTCAAAAATTACATCCTTGGCACATTCATCTGCCACTAGGCGGGAACCCTTCAGGACACTCTCATAATAATTTTCGGGGCAGCGATGCTCCTTGCCCTCCGGCGGCCCCTCCTTAACAAGCTTCACGGCGTCTAGCTTCGCCCAGTGCACCTTCGCCCGGGCAAAAGCCCTGCGCGCGCCCTCGATGCAGATGGACCGCTTTATGACTTCAAGCCATGGGCAGGAATCCACAAGCCGCCTCACTAGACCAAAGTAGCTGCCGGGCAGGGGCTCGCCGGGCCACATCCGGACTATAAGGCCCCTCATGGCCTGTTTGGCTGCCTTGTGAAGCTCGACCAATTGCCTTAGCTGGTCGCTCAAGGGCACCGGGTGTTCGGTCCCAGTATACTGAGACCAGAACAACTTCTCCGTCGAGCTCCCCTCCTCATCTCGGTAAAACTCTGCGAATCCAGTACACTGCTGGGAAGATCTGCAAACGCTCCTGGAGAGCTCCGAACTCGGGTAAGAAAAATGAAAGTCTCCTTCACGTGCTTGCTTTGCATAATGAATGCCTTACCCGCTGCTATCTTCTTCACCGCGTCAATCTCCTGGAGGGCCTTGTGGGATTCGGCCTTGGTGCTCCGGATGCTTTCAAGCGCCTGCGTGAGCTCGAACTCTCGAGTCTTAGAGTCAAGCTCCAAGGACTCATGCTTTTTGGAGAGAGCCTCAAGCTCTTGCTGCACCTCGCCCACTCGGGCTTCTCGTTTCTCCCGCTCAATGCGCTCCTCGGCCGCTTTGTTCTCGGCCTCGGACAATGCCTTCTTCAGGGTCGCCACTTTGATCGTGGCCCCTGGGAAATTTATGATGATCCTATTACTTTACACCCGAACTTCTTTTATTTCATATGAGCAAGGTATTGCTTACCTTTTCTCTCCTCGAGCTGCCTCTTGGTAAGGTCAAGCTCGTTCTCGGACCGCTCCAGGTCCTACTTCAGCGCAGAGACCTCCGCAGTATGTGCGGCAGCGGCCAGCAGCGAAGCCTGCACATACACATAGACATTTTTCTGATTAGACTCCTAAGTTATCATTTGATCCTCTATTCGGCCTTTCTTCTCGAACACTGAACAGGGCATCAGGGGATACTATCAATGTGGTAATATTTTCTTATATATATATTTTTGATTGCTTACCTCAAAGCCTGTTAGGAGGCTGGAGCAAGCTTCGGTTAGCCCATTTTTGGCAGACTGAACTTTCTCGATCACCGCACTCATAATAGTATGGTGCTCTTCATCGATGGAAGCGTTGTGAAGCGCTTCCAGCAAGTTGTCCGGTGCCTCTGGATAGATAGAGGACACCAGCACAGGCGGCTTGCCCCCCTTAACGGGGGGTCGCCCGCCGGAGTCCGGAACCACCGAAGATTCTGGTGCAATGTTCGGCTGGAGGCCGAACCTGGAGCCCATGGGAGTCCGGCTCCCTTTGCGCCCAGGGTCCGGAAGGTCGCCTCGAGGTGCCCCCAGGACTGCCTCCCCTTGGCCTAGTGCCTATTGAGACAACACCTCAACGTTGTTCGCAGGGAAAGCGGTGGAGGCGGTCGGAGGAGAACCGATGTCCATATCCGACGAGTCCAACGAACCGCTCGACGAAGACATGGCGAGATCATGTTCGGCATGAAGAGAAGCAGTGCAGTAAAACATACCATGAATTACTATGGTGTCCGGACACTTACGACTTCACCAGGGGCTTGACCATGGGTAGCCACTCATCGCCGCTGTCGGCGGCCATCATGGAACAGTCCGAAGCACGGGTCCTTCCTTTCTTGGACCCTTCAGCCTCCCCGGTTGGGTCGGCCATCCTTTTCTTGTCTCCGCCATCCGGGGGGAGAGAACTTTCCTCCTCCTCCTTGTTTTTATGGGAGGAGGGGGTATCGGAGTCACCGTCGGATGAGTCCGATACAACCTTGCGTTAGAGACCCTTTCAGGTCCCCACGGCCTTCTTGGTCTTCTTCGCCGGCACCTCGTAAGGTGCCGGAGTAAGCATCTCCATCAGGAGAGCATCTGCGGGATCTTCAGGCAGAGGGGCTGGGCAGTCAAGCTGCTCCGCTGTCTTTATCCAGTCCTGTTAATGGCAAGAGAGCTTAGATCCTGCACATCATTTAACCAGGGCAAATAAATACCCTGTGAAATATAAAAACTTACCGGATTGGTGCGGCGCTTTGCGCTGAGTCCGTGGTCCTTGGTGAGGGAAGGAGGTACCTTGGCGCCCTTGAACAGCACCCTCCAGACGTCCTCCTGCGTCGTGTCATAGAGCTCTCGCAGCGTTTGGTGTTGGGCCGGGTCGAACTCCCACAAATTGAATGCCCGTCGTTGGCATAAGAGAATCCGGAGGATGAGCATGACCTGGACCATGTTGACGAGCTTGATTTTCCTGCTCATCATGTTCCTGATGCAGGTCTGGAGTCCGGTCAGCTCTACCGAAGAACCCCAGGACAGGCCCTTCTCTTTCCAGGAAGTGAGCCGCGTGGGGATTCCAGATCGAAATTTGGGGCCGCCACCCAGTTGGTGTCGCGCGGCTCGGTGATGTAGAACCACCCCGACTGCCACCCCTTTGTGGTCTCCACATAGGAGCCTTCTAGCCTGGTGACCTTGGGCATTTTTCCCACCATGGCGCCTCCGCACTCTGCTTGCTGGCCTACCACCACCTTCGATTTGACATTGAAGTTTTTTAGCCACAGGCCGAAGTGGGGCCTGATGCGGAGGAAGGCCTCGCACACGACGATAAACGCCGTGATGTTGAGGATAAAATTGGGGGCCAGATCATGAAAATCCAGCCCGTAGTAGAACATGAGCCCGCAGACAAACGTGTGGAGAGGAAATCCCAGTCCGCGGTCAAAATGGGTAATAAAAACTACCCTCTCATGGGGTTCGGGCGTTGGGATGATCTGCCCCGCATCTGGCAGCCGGTGCGCGATATCCGCGGCCAGATATCCGGCTTCCCGTAACTTTTTGATGTTCTCCTCCGTGACGGAGGAGACCATCCACTTGCCTCCTGCTCCGGACATGCTTAGAGTGGTTTGAGAAGAAGAATGCGAGCTTGGGCGCTAGAGCTCGAGTGTGCGGGAATGGGTAAGCAAGGAGGAAGAAGGCGTGGGTAAAAAGAGTGAATCTTCGTCCCTTTATAAGGGCGGAGGAGGCGATGCGCCTCCCCACTTGCCTGGTAAAATTGCTTATTCCCCAAGCACCGTAATTGATGGTGCGGTTGGGTTACCCACGTCCGTATTGATGAGAATCCCGTAATAAGAGGAACACGATCTCTGCTTTGACAAGACGTGTCAAGAAAACCACCTCGCGATATGTGCGGTGCTGGTTGAGAAAAACGGTTCGAATGATGACCGGGCCATGTCGTGATGTCATGTTGTCAAAACGTGTCAGCAGATTAGATTTGTGGAAATATTATTCTCTCTGTGGTAGTATGAGGAACTTGTTTTGCAGAACCGGACACTATTCTGGTGTTCAAAATCTTCTATGGAGTATTCGGAGGAGGAACCCGCCTTGCAATGCCGAAGACAATACTGCGCGCCGGACTCATCGTCATTAAAGCCTGGTTCAGGGGCTACTGAGGGAGTCCTGGACTAGGGGGTCTCCGGACAGCCGGACTATATCCTTTTGGCCGGACTGTTGGACTAAGAAGATACAAGATTGAAGATTCCGTCCCGTGTCCGGATGGGACTCTCCTTGGTGTGGAAGGCAAGCTAGGCAATACGGATATGTAAATCTCCTCCCTTGTAACCGACCTTGTGTAACCCTAGCCCCCTCCGGTGTCTATATAAACCGGAGGGTTTAGTCCGTAGGACAACGGACAATCATACCATAGGCTAGCTTCTAGGGTTTAGCCTCTACGATCTCGTGGTATATCAACTCTTGTAATACTCATATAATCAAGAACAATCAAGTAGGACGTAGGGTATTACCTATATCAAGAGGGCCCGAACCTGGGTAAACATCGTGTCCCCTACCTCCTGTTACCATCCGCCTTAGACGCACAGTTTGGGACCCCCTACCCGAGATCCGCTGGTTTTGACACCGACAGGCTTCATAGCACCCCACGCTATGGCAACAAAAGTCCGAACGCTTTTTATAAGTATAGTTCGGCACCCCGAATTTAGCATTATATGCATTGGCTCCGAATCATGTCTTTGGTCAATAGTTGGGTTGTCCATCTCCTGTGCTTGATACTTTACGTTCCGCTATATCGGCTATGGTAGTAAAGGGAGAACTACTGCGATTGTGCCCTGGTTTATCCAAAGGAGCACCTTAGTAGAGAAAGCCGAAAACTGACTGTCATGATGCAGCGATAGCCGGTCAGCTGTTCGGAGGTTGCAAATCATTGGAGATTTCTTCTGCATTGCGTGAAGGATCGGCACTTCCCGATCAGACGCTTATAGCACTCTAGTTCGGAAACTAGGGGCTACGTCCATTTTTTTATTGTCGAACTCCTATGGCTAAGTGAGGGCGTTACAGCCGCATAGTATGGTTGCCTGGTTCGTTGCGCTAAACAACTCCTTCAAGGACCATCTAATTGGATCAAGATTGTTTAGATTCCATCCCGAACACCCCCATACTACCTACGTGGGTGCAGAAGCCGATGATTGGTTAACCCTCAGATTTCATACAACACGGCCGCACAGGAAGTAAAAATTAAAAAACATAACCAACATTATATTGCACAATCACTTTGTTTTATCATACAAGGTAGAGGGAACTCGAATACATTCATTCAAAGATAGTGTCTTTCGCACAATGATATACAACAATGCGGGACCCCTCCAAGACATCGCCGAAGTATCGCTCGGGTGTGCGATGCTCCTTGACCTCCGGCGGCCCCTCGGTCGCTAATTTGAGAGCGTCCAGCTTCGCACACCAGACCTTGCAATAGGATAAGGCTAAACGTGCGCCCTTGATGCAGACGGACCGCTTGACGACGTCCAGCCGAGGACAGGCATCCACCAGTCGCTTCACGAGGCCGAAGTAACTGCCGGGTATAGCTTCGGCTGGCCACAACTGGATTATTAAATCCTTCATGGCCAGTTCGGCCACCCTATGCAGCTCAACCAGCTGTTTTAGCTGATCGCTGAAGGGCACCAGGTGTTCTGGCGCGAGATATTGCGACCAGAACAGCTTCTCCGAGGAGCTCCCTTCTTCGGCTCGGAAGAACTCTGCGGCGTCAGCTACACTGCGTGGCAAATCAGTAAAAGCCCCTGGAGAACTCCGAATCCGGGTTAGTAAACGATATTTCATCTTCACATTCTTGCTTTGCATATTGAATGCCTTACCCGCCATGATCTTCATGGCCTCCTGGATCTCCTGGAGGGCGCCCTAGGCCTCATTCCGAGCTACATCCGCACTCTGACGAGCCTTGGTGAGTTCGGTCTCTTGAACCGATGCATCGTGCTCCAAGGCCTCACACTTCTTCACCGCATCCTCGAGCTCCTGTTGGATCTCGTTGACCTGGGCCTTGAGCTTCTTTCAAGCGGCCTGCTCTTTGACTGCCTTCCCCTCGGCTTCGACCAGGGCCTCTCTCAGGGCCTCAACCTCGGTCGTCGCTTCTGTACATATCATGGCACTTCGGTCAAATGCATGTCATTTTACTTTTTTCGAATACATAACAGGTTATTACTTACCTTGTTTTTCCTGGAGCTGCCTCTTCACCTGGCCTAGCTCCTCCTTGGCCTCCACCAGTTTCTGCTTCAGTCCAGAGACTTCGGTGGTATGCGAGGCCGCGGCTAACAGCGACGCCTGTGCATACATTTCAGACAAATCTAGTTAGTTTCCTGCAAAGGAGATTGATCCTTTGTCCAGTTTTTTCTTTCCGAACACCGGACAGTGTCTCAGGGGCTACTATCTATATTGGGATTGTCTCCTTTTTTGTGCCGCTTACCTCAAAACCTGTCAGCAAGCTGTTGCAGGCTTCGGTTAGTCCGCTCTTGGCGGAATGAACCCTTTCAATTACCATGCCCATAAGGACACGGTGCTCATCCACAATGGAAGCGCTTCCAGCAGATTATCCGGTGCCCCTGGTTGGATAGGGGTCACTGGGGGAACAGGCATCCCCCTTCTTTCGAAGGAGGTTGCGCGCCAGATTCCGGAGCCGTATCGGACTCCGGAATCAAGTCCGGCTAAGGGCCGTACTGAATACGGCCCTCCCCACTAGTCTCCATGGGGATTGACTCCCCCTGGTATCTGGCGACAGGGGTTTCGCCTTATGGAGCCTCCTGAGCCTCTCCCCCACCTGGAACAGTCCTTCGGGATAGCACCTCCGCATCATCCTTGGCCTTGGGGGAGTGAGCAGCCGGCGGTGAATCGCTGGCCATCGCCTTTGAGTCCAGCGAACCTCGTGATGAGGATCGCTGGGAGCTATCGTGGGCGGGACTGCAATAGCATAGCTTATTATATTAATACAACAAGAAGGAAGGACTTGGTTTATGGGCGGATATGGGTTTTAGCACTTATGATGCGGCCCGAGGCTTAGTGCGGGGCGTCTCTCCGGATTACTGTCGACGTCCCACGCGGTGTTATCCGCAAGGGAGTTTTTCCCTTTCTTGGACGTCTCTGTCTCCAGATTTGCCGAAGCCGCCCTCTTCTTCCTCCCCTCATCAGGGGGAGGGTTGTTCTCCTCCTCCTCTTCATCGTCTCGTCTTTGGCGGTGGAGGAGCGGGTCTTGTCTTCGGACGTCACGTCCAAAGCACCCTTGCGGCAGGGGCCACTTCGAACCCCCTTGGCCTTCCCTGTGGCCTTCCCTGTGGCCTTCTTCTCTGGCGCCTTATAGGGTGCCGGCACCAGCATCTTCGGTAAACGCAGGATGACTGGTTCTTCAGGCAGTGGAGCCGGACATTGGATCCACTTCGCCCTCTCCATCCAGTCCTGAAGAATCGATGACGACAAAAGCTTGGACATCATCCTTGAAACAAGCAAGTAAGGGATGCAGTAAGAATAATATACCTCGTTGGCAAGGTGGTTGATGTCATGCCCGCATTCTGAATTTGTGGTTGGTGGTGTTTTTTTGCTCTTAAAAAGCAACCGCCAGGCATCTTCATGAGTGGTTTTGAAGAGCCTCTTCAGGGTATGGTGCTTATTTGGGTTGAACTTCCATAGAGGGCGGCTTCGACTCTGGCAGGGGAGGATCCGGCGCACCACCATCACTTGGATTATGTCGACGAGCTTGATGTCTTTGTCCACCATACTTTGGATGCGCATTTGCAGCGATATCAGCTTGTCTGACGAACACCAGTTCGGGCTCTTCTCGACCCAGGAGGTGAGTCGCATGGGAGCACTAGAGTTGAATTCGGCAGCCGCGGTCCAGGTGGCATCGCGGGGTTCTGTGATGTAGAACCATTGTTTCTGCCATTCCTTGATGGTCTCCACGAAAGTGCCTTTTGGCCAGGAGACATTGGTTAGCTTGCTCACCATGGCGCCTCCGCACTCCGTGTGCTGGCCATCCACTACCTTCGGCTTCACATTGAAGATTTTGAGCCACAGCCCGAAGTGGGGTTGGATGCGGAGGAAGGCCTCACACACAACGATGAATGCAGAGATATTGAGGAATGAGTTTGGGGATAGGTCATGGAAGTCTATCCTGTAGTAGAACATCAGCCCGCGGACGAAAGGGTGGAGTGGAAACCCTAGCCCGCAGAGGAAATGAGGGATGAATACCACCCTCTCATTGGGCTTTGGTGTGGGGACGAGTTGCCCCTGGGCTGGAAGACGGTGGGCGATTTCCTTCGCCAAGTACCTGGCCGCCCGAAGCTCAGTAATGTCCTCCTCCTTGACGGAGGAGACCATCCACTTTCCTTGACCTCCGGATCCAAACATGGTTGAGTGCTTGCTCGAGACGGAGAAGATGAGAACTTGGGCGCTAGAGCTCAAGAGTGGAAGGGCAGAGGAAGAGAGAGGGTGTGGGTGAAGAAAAGGGATTCTTATCTCCTTATAAAGGCAGTAAATATCGAACGCCTCCCCACTCGCCTTAAAATTCGCCTACTCCCAAGGGTTTTGTAAACGGCACGGCTGGGTTACCCACGCCCGTATTGATGAGAATCCCGCAATAAGGGGACACGATCTCTACTTTGACAAGACGTGCCAATGGAAATCGTATCTCGAAACACGGGATGGCACACAAAACGGTTCGATATAGTGACCGGGCAGACATGATGTCATGTTGTAAAAAAGTTGTCAGCGGATTGGAATCGTGGAGTATTATACTCTCTCTACGGTTGTGTGTGGTGGGTGTTACAGGTCCGGACACATTTAATACATCCAAAGACTATCTTGGAGTTCGGAAGGAGGAACCTGCCTTGCAATGCCGAAGACAGATCTACACGCTGGATACGTTGTCATTGAAGCCAGGTTCAGGGGCTACTGAGGGAGTCCTAGACTAACGGGTCATCGGGCGTCCGACCTGTTAGCCATGGGCCAGACTGATGGATTGTGAAGATACGAAGGCCAAAGACTGCACCCATGTCCGGATGGGACTGTCCTTGGCGTGGAAGGCAAGCTTGGCGACCAAATATGTAGATTCCTTTCTTTGTAACTGACCTTGTGTAACCCTAGATCCTCCCGGTGCCTATATAAACCGAAGGATTTAGTCCGAAAAAGGGATACTCATTACCATAGCCATACAAGCTAGACCTCTAGGGTTTAGACACTACGATCTCGAGGTAGATCAACTCTTGTAATACTCGTATTCATCAATATCAATCAAGGAGGACGTAGGTTATTACCTCCATAGAGAGGGCCCGAAGCTGGGTAAACATCGTGTCCCCTGTCTCCTGTTACCATCGACCTTAGACGCACAGTTCGGGACCCCCTACTCAAGATCCGCCGGTTTTGACACCGACACCTCCCCTTTCCTCACCTTCCCCTGATCTCTATATTTCATGAGCTTGTCATGGTAGGAGATGTTGGTGAATTTGTTTGGATCATCGAGGTCAGATGGAGAGAATGCCTTGACTTTCTTGTAAGAGGCAGTATGGGCCATGGCATAGAGGTCGTACACCTCTGGCACCTTATCCGCCTTATTGTAGCGTGCCTGAAAGAGAGAAACAAAGTAAATTAGTAATTAAAGGGATCAAGCTAGCATGATGAATGAATTGCATGAATCATGAAGCAAACCACATACCCAGTTCTGCCTAAACTGATATAAGTTGGAGCTGCCTTGATGGTGTGGCACACCTTCCATTTGGGAACGTTTGTCCTTGGCCTCGTTGTGGATGGCTAGCTATTCTTTTGAGCACCACTCATTGACCAACACCTCCCAACAATCCATTTGATCCGCACACCATCTCGGAGGCGCCTAAGTTAGCAAATAGAAACTTGAGCGCTATGGCTATGAATTACTAAATGAAGGAAGTAAGTACAAGGCCTTAAGAATTACCTTCATGTACTGCTCCTTACTCAGGAACTTCTCGCGGCATGCCGGCTTGGTATTCTTGATACCATGCAAGGCATAGTAGTCTCAAACAACCTGCACCCGAGCCTCGTGCCGTAAGTTTTGTAGTAGGCGCTTGCAGACGTTATCGACAACATTTGCCGTGTCCTCCTCGTATCCCTCCTCGCACCTGTAGGATGTCTGCAATCAAATGAGACAATATTGATTAGGACAATTAATAACTATCTAGTTGAAGATTTTTAATTTTGTAAAGGAGAAATTACCCAAAACATTCTAATCACCATGTCTGCCCTCGTGTCACACAAGACACCATCGATAATCTCACCCGGCGGGGCCGGGGCAGCCAAGTAGTGCCCCCATCTCAATTCAATCTCTGGAAGCCGACCCTCAACAGGCAACGTGACAAACCCCGGGAAGTTTTGCCGGCAAAGCACTCCAAGGACGGAGTTGGGCCGGCGGACATTCTGATGGTGGTCCCCTGCAGCATGACAAGGCAAACGCATTAGATATTTGAAGAAACGTGAATGCAGAAGGTACAAAAAGATTGAATGCACTTACCTCTCCCCATCAGGGAAAATCAACCACCTCTGCTCATGGGTCGCCGGCACGGACGGGAGCCGTGTACCACCAAGCTGGTAGACAGTGCCCCCCTCCTCCTCAATATCAGTCGCCTTCCCGTCATCATCTGCATGGCCACTCGGCCCCTCAGGCTGATCCGGCCAGGTACCCCATCCAGACGTGTGCTCGTCCGGGGTCTCATGGGCCGAAAGCCCGTCGACCCGAGGCTTGTGGGCCGAAGGCCCGTGGACCCGAGGCTCATGGACCGGAGTCCGTGTAGCCTCCTCCTCAGACGAGTCCACCTAGCATTCACGTGCTCGGGTGAAACAGCTGGGGGTGGCGGTGAGGAAGGCACCCTACCAGTCACCCTACCTCCTCTCCCGCGACCACGTGCTCCAACTCCTCTCTTCTTCCCTCCCTTACCTCGTCCCCTGCTGGGCATCACGGTCGACGAAGAAGGGCCCGGTGGTGTCTCCATACTGTCCTGCAACGCTCGGCAGAGAGGTGCGTGTGGAATGGAAGACCTCCCACCACGCGCCGACGAAGAAGGGGCCTCGGAGCACTCCCGACCAGCGCCCACCATCTTTCAACACCTGCCATGACAAAGAGTAAACGAAATTACTACAACATAAAAAAATAATAACATGAATAATAATATGTATATCACTTAAGTGTATCATCATCAAGTACAACAAAAAAAATTGAATACCTGACACGAACTACTAATAATCTCAATCACTATCATCAATAAATGCATAATCATCATCATCATCACTATCATCAATGACGTGCTCATACGGTTCAGCGGCATCAACATGTGGAAGGCCACCTTGACGTAATCGGTCAAGCATTGATAGGTCATCCGTAGCAGTAACCTCTTCTTGTTCTGACTCTTCTTGTTCCTCCTCTGGGGTGATGCCGGATTCACTGTCGCTGTCTACTTCAATGTTTTGGGGTGAAGTATAGCGGTTCTTGAAATGTTTTTGGAAAGACATGTCTCTTGGAAGAATTCTCCTTCATATGTGTCTGGGTTAATGTGAGGTTCATAATCCTCTTCCTTTGGGGGAGATAGTCTAGCACGTGGTGGCACTTCATAAACGACATCCCAACCTTTCAGATTTGGATTAGTTTGGCAGGCCCACGGTAGATAGAATACTTGGGTCGCCTGTTGAGCCATAATATAGACATCAGGAACATCTAAATGGGTGCTTTGTTTCATTTCAACTAGCCCTATATGTTCATGAGTCCTTCTAGTCTCCTTCGGCTGAAACCAATAACATTTGAAGACTATGACATTCGGTGGGTTTTCACCATAGAATAGAAGTTCATAAATTGCTTCAACTCTCCCATAATACTTGGTACCTCCTTCACCGATAGTAGATACACAAAAAATTATAGACTTTTGGCCGGCCATAGATAGATATTTGCCATAGGTACGAAAGTGATACCCGTTGATGTCGTATTTGTCAAATGAATGGACCTTATAGTCAAAACCATTAGCGACTTGTCTCAATTCGGCGTCCATAGACTCTGAATTAGCCTAGAAGTTTAATACGAAAGGATTGTTGCATTAGGCACAAATTAGCAAATGAGATGAAATGGTCTAATAAAAATTATCGTTTGTTTGAACCAAGAGATGAAACTGGGATAGCCGCCTCCGTGCTTTGCGAGAAGCTCATACTCTTTGACGGAATCCTTTTGGATCACCGCTCCATACGAGAATATGGAGACGTATCGACTGTATAAAATATCCAGGAATAAGAGTAGTTCAAAGGAAACAGAAGTTGTGAAATAATGTACCGAGAACTTACTCGATGTACGGCCGCACTTCTGTCAGGTTGTTGACGATATACAACGAAATGGTCCGCCATTCTTCGTTATCCAAAGATACTAGTTTCGAACCACTGGCTGGTGCGAGATTCCCTTTGAGTAGGCTGAGGTTGGATCCACCCTTTTTAGGGTCGTCAGCATTGTACCGAGGCTTCGGATTATGCAAATGACGATTTTTGGCTTCGTAGAGTGCTGTCATGAAGTTTGCCGTCTCCTCAGTGATGAATGCCTCAGCCATCGATGCTTCAATTCTACGTTTATTTTTACATTTTTCTCGAAGCGTCTTCTGCATCCTCTCAGTTGGGTAGCACCAAAGATTTTGCCTGGGCCCCCCCAATCTTGCCTCGGTCAGGAGATGCAAAATCAAATGATGAATTGGATTAAAGAAGCCCGGTGGAAACACTACAAAAAAATACACTTCTGTGATGATACGTGTTTGTCACAGTAGGTCGCTTTTTTGTCATGCATGTACATCCATGACAAATTTATGACAGAATCAAGATAGTCATACCTATGACGTCGTAGAAGTGCTCCATGACATTACCAAAATTATCATCACAAAAGTGTCCACTTCCATGACAATAAATCGTGCGTCATAGAAGTGCTTTCGTCAAGGGTGACCGAAACGTGGCATCCATCATAACGGAACACCGTTAAGCTATCGGGTCGGGTTTTGGATCCGATAACCCGTTAACAGGCCCGACCAATGGGGATTTTCCACGTGTAAGATCATCATTGGCTAGAGGAAACACGTGTCAGCTCATCATTGGGACAGATGTCATCCACTCACTGGACAGAAGGCGCCTATGATACATCGACACGTGGCACGGCCCAACAGTGGCCCATTCCTGTGAAAAGGCTGGCCCATTTGACTTGGTCAAAAGCTGGCGGGCCGGCCCATGAAAAGCCTGTTAACGGCCTGTTCGCATATAGCCCATTTACAGCCCACTAACCCAAGGCCCGTTACGCCCTATCTGAATTAGGCCCAGTAGCGTCATCTGGGCCGTCCAATATGATTCCATCACCTTTTCACTTCTGGCCCATGTATAGCCCATGACGTCTTTCGGCCCATACGAGGCCCTTTGTAACTCTTGGCCCATTAGCGGCCCGTGCTGAAACTGGCCCGTAATGAACAGCGTATTACTTTACACCCATTAACAGCCGTTGGTGAAACTGGCCCGTAATGAACAGTGTATCACTTTATACCCATTAACGGCCCGTTATTCCGTTGGGCCGTTTCCATCCCAAGTTAACTTTCGGCCTTCTGAGGGCCCATTTATTCTTGGGCTCATTTGCAGCATTCAGTTACTTATGGCCTGTTACTGTCATTTTCTGTTTGTGGGCCAAATTCAGCCCGTCGTTACAGTCGGCCCGTTTGTGGACCGTTAGTCTATTGGGCCATTTTCATAGCATCACCAAATACGGCCTATTAACGGCCCATTATGATCAGCCCATAAAACATACAATTTCCATTAAAGGCCTGTCTATGGACCATTACAGGCCCGTACAAGACCCATAAATGAGCCGGCAGCCCATGGATCCTACGAGACGTAGAAGGCCCATGGATCCTACGAGACGTAGAAGGCCCATGGATCCTACGAGACGTAGAAGGCCCATGGATCCTAGAGACGTAGAAGGCCCATGGATCCTACGAGACGTAGAAAGGCCCATGGATCCGACGGCCCGTGAAGGGCCATGGTCGGGCGAATTGGCCCCCGTTTGAACGATATAGCATATTCAAAGAATTATCCTACTCAATAATATCACCTCTAAAAAGCCTACACTATTACAACAAAGAGATCAAGGCATAGAAAGGTAGAATAATCCTACACTATACAATAAAGAAATTGCAGCCGATTATACCCATTGGACATTATGGTTCGGCACAGGTGATAATAAAGCATACACAAACAGCAAATTACATACACTGTGCAAATACAACTCATACATCATGGACGCGCATCAACTTAACTCCATTTGAACTATAATCTCTTCAGAAAATAGGATTGGCCGGATTCAGATAGCACAAATTTCAGTCTGCAAAATCTCCAATTCCTTCATGGTTACCTCAGTGTCTTGTTTCATTTTTTGACTCCTGCATCTAATACCTGCATGTCCAGTCTCAACTTGTTGATTATACATTGACAATCATGTACATGTTGTCTTGCCACCTCTAGTTGATGCTCGAGAACATCAGCACATTCCAATTTCAATCCATAATCATTCGGTAACGGCCATGCCGCACTGCTCGCAGATCTTTGTGTTGATGTCACTTCATCCTGAAATGTTTCTGTAAGTACACATGACTAGGGCAAAAATATAGTTACAACAGTGAAGCGAACAAGACACTATTTTGTACTACATGGCAAAACAGGACTAACAATAATGTTACACGTCACTTTCAAAAAAATGTTACACGTCATGAAGCATAAGCAGGTGATATTTTAAAAATTATAAAAAGATAGTCTGTGCAGCCTGCATACAGAAATCCCTCTTAGCTCACCAGAGGAGCATGATGTTGGGGCCCAATCGAAAACACAGACAAGTTACAAATTTAGACAGCACGTTGCGTATAAGTAAGCAAGCAGTTGGCCATTCTGTGCCTCAATTAAAGTCTTAGGGAGCATAATGAACAGCAGAGGGTTTCATACAAACATACTACAGCAGGCAAAACTATGCAATCATTAGCGTAGTATAAACTAGATTGTGAGCCTCATGCAATAATAGTTGGTTAATAGACTTCAAAGCTTCAGGCACACTTCGGCAGAGTAATTAAATGGTAAGGCCTTTAATTATGTCAACTAATAGTGATACAAGTACCGAACATCAGGCATGATTATTTGGGCATCTCATTAACTGAGGACAAATAAAGCAATTGAAAAGAGAAAATTAACTATGCCTGAAACAAACAAGGAATTGAACTGTTGAGTTGCATACAGTGACTTACCTTAGCAGGTTGAAGAGGCTCAGCGCAGCTCCTACTTCTCTTGCAAGGCTCCTTCCTAACATCTTGTACTTGGAAATCCTCAATCTTATCTTCATTGCACCCCCTCTACAAGGTGACACAAACTAGTTACTCGTCTCCTTGGAAGATAAATATGCATACTTTCCAGTCTGTGAACACAAAAGGATGAGATTATAACAAAACAACACCACATAATTATGTCAACTAGTTACTCGTCTCCTTGGAAGATAAATATGCATACTTTCCCTAACATACTTGCCTACTGTAGTGTACAGCCAAACCTTTATGTCACCTATGAGTTAGACAAGGCCCCACTACAGCAGCCCTTAGTGTTTAAATCATTGACAAGCTCTGTTAGAGTGTTAGGTCAAGAACAACAAGTAATCAAAGCAAACAGTCCTAGTATGGCTGGCTGATGCAAACAAGCAATTGAACAGATGTGTGAGCAAATCTTACATATCAAGAAAAGAAGCAAAGAAGGAGGCTTAAAGACCATCACTTGACTGACCAGATTTAAGGGGCATTTAAACATCATGTGCAACGTATGAACTAACATAAACATTGCATATTCCAGATTCTACAATGGAATGCACATGTATTAGGTTATGCCATGTATGATGATGCCTAAATGTACAGATAGCAGGCAGGAGTGATTCATCATTGCACGCACAATTGAATTGCAGGTTAAGGGCCAGTTCGATTCCGCCTTTTCAGGGCATATTGTCAAAATAAGCCATAAAAGATGTAAAGAAGTCATTTTTGAGTTATGGGCTTGGGCTTAACTAATTTTGCTTTGGAGGGGGGTGTTTCGGGTAGAACCTCACTAAAAATTGAAGGGAAGGGGAATAGTGAAATGACTCTATTGTCTGCCTATATTACACTCAAAATGCAACTGTTGACACCTGTGTCACACCTGACCCTCAAGTAAAAACAAACATGCAAGCATTCATTGCCCTGCCCGCTTGCATCTCCTCTCCCCTTTCCCTCTACCTCGATCCCCTGCCTGCAGCACTAGGGTTCCTCCAGCGAGCCGTCGCCACTGGTCCCATCTGGCCTTGTCCTCGACGATGCTATCTCCAGCTAAGCTACATGGCCAGCGGGTAGGGGCAAATCTCCTTGGCTTCTCCTCCCTCTGGCGCCACCCCTCATTCTCATGGTCTCCAGCAGCTGCTCCACTGTGGTTCGTCCAACGCACTACTCCGGCGGGCGCTGCACAACTATGGCTGGTGCCACACTGCGGCAGAAGGCACCTTATTCCCCCTCCCCTCCTCCCAGGCCATGGCCTTGAGGTGTTGTTGAAGCATGAGCTCATCCAACAAGGTGAGGATCTTCTCTGATTTTTTTGCCAAATTTTCATTCTGATCCACTACATGATGAATTGCTATGAGCTACTTCTGCTGCTGCTATATGATGCATTGCTATAAGCTGCTCCTGCTGCTGCTATATGATGAATTGCTATGAGCTGCTGCTATATGATGAGTTGCTATGGGCTGCTACTGCTGCTATATGATGAGTTGCTATGATCTGTTGCTGCTATATGATGAGTTGCTACAAGCTACTCCTGCTGCTGCTATATGATGAGTTGCTACAAGCTGCTCCTGCTGCTGCTACATGATGAATTGCTATGAGCTACTCCTGCTGTTGCTATATGATGAATTGCTATGAGCTGCTCCTGCTGATGCTATATGATGAATTGCTATGAGCTGCTGCTGGTATATGATGAATTGCAGACTGCTGCTACTGTATGATGAGTTGCTATGAGTTGTTGCTGCTGCTGCTGCTATATGATGCTTTCAAGTGGTGCTGCTATACGATAATAACCAGCCACTTGGACCATCGTATTTCAATAAATAATTGTTCTTCATTTAAATGTGGGTCATGCGTTCTTCGTTTAAATTAGGCAATGGGATCTCTATGGAAAACATTGACCAAAGTAGATTGTGCCAAGTAGATGGTATCTTTGTATTTGCATTTTGAGCAAATAGTGATGGTCTGTTTTCCTATCATATTAATTACTGCACTGGGTTCAATTTGTGATGTTTGCAAGTCAAATTAATTTCCATATGGGCAACAAAATGAAAAAAATATAATGCAATCTAGACTTTCCACTGATCATACCAAAGATAAGCTGAAAACGCAATGAAAAGAACTGGTTGGCTTATTACATGGAGCTTATATTCACAGGTGCTTATTTTCTTAGGATAACTCGTAATAACTGTCCCTAAGAAACTTGGCTAATAGAACTGGCATACAAATAACATGTCACGATGATTGCAATGGAGGAGTGACGTACCATGGCACAGTGTATAGGCTCACTGTTGCCTCTCCTTTTTTTGCGATGTTCCATGAAATTGCCACATACATCTTGTACCTTTTCATTGTGTAACCCTATCTGCATGTTGACACGGCTAATTTCAGACATCTCTACATGATACTACATTGCATATCCCTTGCGCATATTTAAACCACCAATTAACGATTGTGTGCGTACCATAAACTAGCCATGACTCTGTATGCTGGACTAGCAGGCACTCTAAGGGAGCCTAATGTAGTGCACTGGAATTCCTACATGCCACCTATGATTTTGTGTAATGTACTGCCCCTGTTCCTAAATATATGTCTTTGTAGAGATTCTAGTATGGACCACATACAGATGTATATAGATGCATTTTCGAGTGTAGATTCACTCATTTTGCTCCGTATGTAGCCTATAGTGGAATAGCTAGAAAGATTTATATTTAGGAACGGAGGTACGAGGTAGTATCATGTATGACATCTACATATCTAATTTAGCAGCCAGTAGTAGAAATCATTGTCTGCACAAAGGGATTATTGGTCGAAAATCCTAGTAAAGCACGCTGGCAGGCACCGAACAATACAAGAGAGATAGACGCTCTTACAAGATCATAGCAATGCCTCAGTCCAGGATCTTGGTTGGCCAAGTTGTTAGATCCAGAAGAAACATTGTCCTTGTAGTTTTTTCCAGCTGCATAATAGGTAACAGCGACCGGTTAGTATATTTGAAGTACATTGGGCAGGTGATGCTAGACGGGTTTAAAGGTGACAAGTACCTAGGCCATGGCGGGTGCTTGGCATCTCTCCAGAGTGTGGAAATCAGGTTAGAAACGTCGAGGGTGATGACGTTGCACTGGCCGTCGGGGTCCGCTAAGGAGATCTAGAACCGTCGAGTAGGGTGTTTGTGGAGCGGCTCCGGTAGGGTGGACTACGGTGTGGGTGAAGCGGATCTATGGTCGTGGACGAGGGCGTAGGTGAAGCTGCTCCGGTGGTTGGGTTAAGGATGGTGTCGACGATCCGGATCTGCGGCCGTGGACGAGGCGCCAGAAGCTGCTCCGGTGGTTGGGTTAAGGGTGGTGTCGATGATGCGGATCTGCGGCCGTGTATGGGGCGTCAGAAGCTGCTCCGGTAGGTTGGATGTGGGTGCGAGGAAGCGGATCTGAGGCCGTGGATTTGTGAGTTGGCAAAGCAGCCCCGGTAGGGTTAAGAATGGTATAGGTGAAGTTACTCCGGTAGGGTTGAGGAAGGTGTCGGCGAAGCAGCTCCAGTATGGTTGAGGAAGGTGTCGGCGAAGAGGATCAGAGGCCATCGACGGGGGCATCAGTGGGGCGGCTCCGGGGGGTGTGGACGAAGCGTCTCCGGTGGGGAGTATGAATGAGCCGCTGCAGATGCGTGGCGGTTGACGAGAGTACCAGCAAAGCAGATCGGGTGCCGTGGACAAGGCCGGCACTGAATGGGCTGTGGTACAGTGGTGGATGAGCAGTCTACTAGTTTCTAGGGGAGGTGGGAGGGGTAGATGCGGCCGCAGAAGCAGATCCGGCGAGGTGGATGCCGCTGGCAGTGAATGCGCTATGGTACGCCGATGGATGAGCAGTCTAGGGTTTCGAGAGGGGAGGGGAGAAAGGGCGATGAAGTACGGACGGCGTGATGTAAGATGCTCTGGTGTTGTGGAGTTAGTCGTTTTTGCGGGAGGGGGAGTGGAAATGGGGGTGCCGTGTAGTGGGGGAACCGGAAGTTGCCAAAGCAGCCCCGACCTATCATGTAGATGAGGGCGGTATTGTAACTGTTGGTCTCCATGCACCAAGGACAAAAGGGGGATTTCGCATGCTAAAGACTAAGGTGGCGGAAATTTTAGAAGGAGGCGGGAGATTTTGCCGCCCGCGGGATCGTTCGTATCTAGTTTCAACTAATTTTGGACCGTGCTAGCGGGAAGGTCATGGTAGACTGTGTACACGGGGCACGCGTCAGCAGTTAATAACTAGTGTGAAGTCCACCCCAAAAAAAGACAATAACTCGGGATGATGCGCCAATAACTTGGACGTTCACACGGGCGTGGCCAATCGTACGGGTGTAGTGGCGCGTTCACAAAAAAGGTATCAAACACTCAGCCTATGTATTTCTCGTGTAAATAGATAATTTAGTGCCATTGGTTATTTACTTTAAACATAATGCATTGACGTGTTAGTTTAGAGGCGCACAAAAAGAAATGGATATTGTAGTCAGCTACTTAAAAGTGTTACCTCATATGATTACATAGCCTCCATTTCATATTGCGTACCCGTTGCATTCATATATGAATATTACATATATTACTTCAAAATAGAAACTTAAATCATCCAAGACTAATGAATTTGAATGCAAGAGTAACAATGGTGCATGTTCATGATAGCTACATTGGTTGTTTGAAGAAACATCACTGTAACTTTGGCATGCACAACTAAAAAGGCTTATTTAAATAGAAAAAAATGTGATATGTGAGTGTCCAATCTTTAAAGCGTTGAATCGATATTGTACCTTTGGCCATGATACGAAGTAGATATTGACTTATGTTCAAGTGATGCACATCCACGATCGCTAGATAGTGATACGTGAATGAATTGTGCAATCTCTCTCACACGCATACATATCTCATTTCCCTGTGGGCATCGGAATCACACACACGCACTTCGTGTATTTCTCTCCCTCCGTCAGGGTTAAATTCTTTCTACCCCGTCCTACAAGTCTCTCACACAGAAACACACACGCTCTCTATGTCTAACATGCCCACCCCTTTAATTCCGCCCACCCACAGCCACTAATGTCTCTCACACATATGCTATCTACCTATCCCTTAATATAGCTAGATATGTGTCACACAAACTCCTTCTCCCTACTAGCAAGATGCCCATGCGTTGCACGGAACATCAAGATGCATTTGTATGAGAAGTTTATCTTGTGAGAGAAAATGATGAACAAGGGAATGCCTTATTTGCAAATGCGGAGAGGGGTGTGGGTATCTTTTTGCAAAATTGCCATAGTTTCCTTCCTGTCCGTCGGATATAAATCGGATGGCCTATATTGCAGGATGGCAGGAACACCATCATCACCAACTCTATTTTTTTTATAAGAGTAGAGATATGTGAGTGTCACTGCCCCCCCCCCCCACAAGACACACCCACACATCCCAACACCGAATGAGTAGGGTGACACCTCGATTTTGATACTAATCTATCGACTGGCTTCTCTCTCAAACATACACACACACACACACAAACACTACCCGACACCGAAGGAGTAGGGTGGCACATCGATCTTGATAATAATCTATCTACTCCTCTTTCAAACACACACACACACGCACTCGCTAGTTGTGCCTCTGTGCCTACCGCGCACACTCTCAATACGTCTTTCTCTCCCTCCCCCCCCCCCAACAATGACAACAGAAGGGTGACAACTCGATCTGATCATAATCGGTCAATTGGTTTCTCTCTCAAACATTGTGTCTCGGTGCCTCGCTCGGTAGCCCACTCGATATGTAGACTTCTCGCGCGCGCGCAGCTGTAGTGACGATGACGTTGAACCCAGTGTGCCTTGTTTTTACCAGCCTCATGTGATAGTTTTCACCCTGTTTTCTATTAATTAACAAGGCAACCTTTTCTTTGTTACTACTAGTGAACCTGAAATCATTCGGGGCAGACATAAAATATATCACTTCAACCCAATCATCGCAGCAACTATTTTAAAAGAAATTAGCTAGCTGCCCGTGCGTTGCACGGAACATCAAGATGCATTTGTATGAGTAGTTTATCTTGTGAGAGAAAAGGTTAAACGAGGGAAGGCCTTATTTGCAAACGTGGAGAGACGTGTGGGTATATTTTTGCAAAATTGCCATAGTTTCTTTCCTATCCGTTAGATATAAATCCGACTGCCTATATTGCAGGATGGCACGCACACCATCATCACCAACTCTGTTTTCTACTCCCTCCGTCCGAAAATACTTGTCATCAAAATGGATAAAAAGAGATGTATCTAAAACTAAAATACGTCTAGATACATTTCCTTTTATCCATTTTGATGACAAGTATTTCCGGACGGAGGGAGTATTTGTCTTTTTAGAGATTTCAACAAGTGACTATGACCGGACCTTACCAACATACTCAAAAAAGTAGTCCATAATTTTGATGTTACCCTCTTTTCTTGGCGGTGCAGTGCCATCTGGATACCTCATAAATAAATCAAGGACAAATCTGACCCCTTCCTGAAAAGACATACTGTCGTGGTTTTGTCACGGCAGATGTCCTAGAGAAAGGACTTAGTCGTGGAGCCATCGCTACGGGTTAGCTTGAAGGGGTTAAAGCGTACACAAGGACGCAAGAGAGTTTATACTAGTTCGGCCCCTTCAATGAAGGTAAAAGCATGTGTCTAGTTGTGATGGAATTGATGGGTGTATCAATGACTAGGGAGCAAATAAGCTTCGCCTATGTCTCGAGTTGTTGTCTGTCTTTGAACCGCCGCCGGGTCGTCCCCTTATATACATGGGGACGCCCGTCGGTTTACAGAGTCCCGATACCGGCTCATAGATGCGTCCGGTTCGGTCTCCACTGTTCCTAACTTATAACACAAGTTACATACCGACGCCGGTTTATAGCTATAGGCCTTAAACCGATTATGGGCCTTTAGCCCTCATCTGCCCTCATGGGCTTTTATCACACTCAACTACTGATGAAGTTAACCCGGCTTGTCCTGGCCGGTTTACGCCCAGTAGTAATATCGCCAACATTAGGCCCCAAATTGATTTGAACAGGTTCATGTCAATCCTTAGCAAAAATCTTCATCTTCAACGTCTTCTTGTATTTTGTTGAACCGCCGTGATGTCATCTTCTCTGCTCGCGGTAGACCGGTGTGACGTCACTGGTTATAAAGAACCTTATCCTGTTAACAAGCCTGCGACAATTAAGGCCGCAGCTTTGTTTCCAAACTCACGGCTCCTTGATTCTCGCGCCTGACATATCCCTTTCTTTATAAATAGGACCAAAGGGTCATTTCCTTTATCTTTCCCTCCGACCCCTTCTGCTTCATCTTCCTCGCATCGCCCAGCTTCGGAGCTCCGCCGCCACCGTCGACCTCTGCATCAACCTTGGCCGCTGCATCAACCTGAGCACAATAGAGCATCGCGGCGACCTTCCGCTTCTTCCTCAGCTCCGGTAAATCTTCTTTCCTTTCCCCCACAGATCTGTTCTAGGGTTTCCTCGTTCGTCAAAGTTCATCGAGACTATGGCGCTGTTCTTCCTTTGTTTCTTCTTTAGCCCATGAATAAAACTTCAAACCTAATGTATTCTCCGTAATGGCTTATCTTCGGTTACCAAAGCAAACCTTTATGCGCATAAAACACTGATCTGGTCCCTTGTGAATTGCTTTGAGATCAACCTTTTAGGTCTAAATCCTTTTATTTTCCTGTCTTACGGTAGATCCAAAATTTCACTGCGACCTTATGAAATCTGTTTTTACCTTCCTTAGTCATTCTTGCCTTAGATCTGTATCCTCTTTACCACATAGGCGGTTCACCTTTGAAAAAGCAATCTATCATATATCATTAGTCCCCTTGTTGAACCGCCGGGATGCTGTTGCTTCATAAACTCCGGTTTAGATAGATCTACTTCCGGTTTAACATTGCACATATCAATGTACTTTGTAGATTTCATCATGGCCAAGCAAGTGTATGAGTGCAATTGGGTCCCTTATCGCGTCACAGAGGATCAATTGGACGATTTAGTCCTGATTGGCGCCTTGGGTAGCAAAGACACCGTCCATTCGAGGGCTCCTGGCAAAGAATGCCCCCCACACCTCGAGAAGGAGAGGTTGTTGTTTTCGTAGACCACTTAGCCCGGGGTTTTAAACCGCCCGGTTCTAAATTCTACCGGGATGTTCTAGCTGATTTCCAACTCCATCCGCAAGACACTGGCCCCAACTCTGTTACAAATATGTGCCACTTCCAAGTGCTCTGTGAGGTGTTCTTTCAAGAGGAGCCCACAGTGGAATTATTCAGAGATCTTTTCCATCTAAACAGCCGTACTGAGTTTACTGATGGCTCTAATACGGAGTTGGGTGGCATGGCGATTCAAAAAAGGAAAGAGGTCACATACCCTCACGCCAAGCTGCACAGTCACCCCAAGGAGTGGAATCATACATGGTTCTACTGCAAAGACACCTCCCCTGCTGGTGAGAATCCCTTGCCTGGCTTTCGTCCAGAGCGGCTCAGCAATACCCATCCTTTTCCTCAACGATTGACTGCCCAGGAGAGAAGCAAATATGCTCCTCAGCTGTCAAAGCTCAGGGCCTTTATGGCCAACGGTTTAACAGGGGTTGACCTTGCTCGCTGTTGGATATCATGGAGCATACTGCCCCTTAGTCAGCGCTCCGGTTTGATGTGCGAATATACTGATAGTGTGGATGACCCACTGCGACATTCAAGACTCCAGCTCTCCGGTGAAGAAATCACAGAGGCTATGCGTAAGATACTGAATGAACCGGAGCACATCTACGCTAGAACCGGCCTGCTTCCCTTCTGTGCCACCAACAAACCGCCAGCTGTAAGACTTTGATTTTTCTCTTTGTTGAATCTGTTATTGATATGTCTGGTCATTGTTTTTAATATCAGTCTCTGCATAACCAGGGCGATGATCCGTTTTGGAGCAAAAAGCTGCTGCAGGAGAAACCAGAGAAATCAGATAAACCGGAAAGAGCAACCCGGCAAAAAACTAAAGCTGTGAAGAATACTGCCCACCGGAAAAGAACCACTGCATCTTCTAATCCGGCCCCTGATGACGAGGTGGATAATCCGGACTTTGAGGTAGAGCTTGACTCACTTGGTTTATTTTTCATGCATCTTATTGATGATGACATTTGTCAGGATGATGCCGAAGCTAGCCATGCGGATGTTGCAGAGGTAATTATTCTCTCTTCTGATTCAGAAACTTTGCCTTCACAAAAAAGCCGTCAGGCAAACCGGAAAGTTAAATTTTCTCGTCCTCTTGCTTATTTGGATCCTAAACTTCTTATGAAGACTCAACAACACGAAGCTCGCCGCACCACCTGGCACAGCGGCCAGGTAGTTACCTCCGCCGGTTTACCGAACAGTCCGGTTCGAAAACGTCATTCCGAGGTCTCTAATTCGCTTGTCAGTGCTTGTCCTAAAGCGGGCTGCTTTCGTCAACCTCTTAATCCTTCTGACTCTGATTATCAGGTTATTTCCCACTCATCTTCTGGCGAGTCGTCGGCTACTCAGCTCCCACCGCTCAAAACGGTGCTTGGGTAAGCTATATTTATTGTGATGTTTGTAGTATATTGCCTTAGAACATATGCTGTATTTAATTTTGTTATTCTTCTCAGGGCCAAACCTAGGCCGAGCAAGAAGGCCCGCCTGGATAAAGTGGCCGAAGAAGATGTCATTCTTGAACCAGGCACCACACCCAATCTTGAAGCGGCTATTCCTGAGGATATTCCCAATGATCCACCGCAACCAGATGATGATCTTACTGCTGAGGAAATACCTACTGATACCTCAGGTCCTATCCATCAGCCCACAGGTTCCCTCCGGGTTGAAAGCTCCACCGGTCCTACAAAACCTACTGACAAGCCAACAGCTCCAGTGCAAACCGGCGGTACCAATGATGATGAAGTTGTCATTACTGGCACTGGCCATACTGAGCCAAGCAATCCTGTCGCTTTATCCAAACATTCTGCTAAGGAAGAATTAGCTGCTTTTGGCAAAGGCAAGTGGAATGCTGATTTGACGGCTTACGCTGCTCTGAACGCCCAAGATATCCATTCCGGCTATCTGAACCGGCTGTATACCAGCCATGACTATGAAGCCGGTCTGGTTAACATGATGAAGGATAAATATGAGGTAACTTCCATATGCTCCTTCCTGCTTGTATGCTTTCATTCTTGCTGACTCTCCTAGCCCCTAAGGGCCGATTTGAAATATTCTTTCAAACCGGGACTTAATAATATGAATCTTGATGCTTTGAAATTTGCTGATGTAGTCCCCAAGGGCCGGTTCAACTTAGCATAGTTAAACCGGTACTTTAAGTAATTGAAATTGCCGCATCAGAATACATATGATCAAATAGCTATTAGCCCCCAAGTGCCAAGTTGAATACTTGTATTGAGCTTGGGACTTTGTAAACAATTGAAAGATGAAGATCGAATATGCATTAGCCCCCAAGTGCCAACTTGAATACTTGTATTGAGCTTGGGACTTTGTAAACAATTGAAAGATGAAGATCGAATATGCATTAGCCCCCAAGTGCTAAGCGCATAACTTGTTATGTGGTTGGTACTTGAATCCTTCTACCGATTTGTTGAAACATATATCTGTATGCCTACAGGCGGAGCTGAAGGCGAAAGAAAGCCAAGTCATCGATTTGCGAGAAAACCTGAAAACCCAACAGGCTGAAACCTCCAAGGCAAAAGAGGAATTGGCCAGTGCCCTAAGCGCCATGGAACAACTTAAGGAGAACTTCAAGAAGAAACGGGTGGATTGGGCCACTAAAAAGTCCGCTTTGATCAAACGAGTAGAGGATGCCGAGGCTGCACTGAAACCAGTGATGGATGAACTGACCAGCATAAAGCGGCACATTCATGCCATGACCACTGCTATCTTTGGTAAGCCATCTTGCCTTATGAATTGGTTCTGCCTTCTTACAGAGTCGCCGGTTTATTAACCTTTTATGGTATTTCAGGGACACGCATTGGTCACTTGGGGTCAGATGTGCGGAAGAAATTGAAAGCCGCCTATACCTTGGTTGAACAATTGTATACCGGTGCCCAGCGGATCATCTGTACCGTGTCTCATAACAAACCGGCGCCCACTTTGATTCAAGATACTTTGATGAAACTGTCAGTGCTTCCTGCCCGGTTTGAAGAGCTGAAGAAATCTGCTGCTCGAACCGGTGCAATCAATGCTTTAATCTAGGCAAAAGCCTGGGTGCTGGATTTTGATCCTATTAAAGCGGCTCAGGGTTATCCTAGTTTGAAGGAAGACGGGTCAGAATTTGGTGAAGAGGATCTGTGAGCCAAAAATCAGGAGGTACGTCCGCTAGCTTGTCAACTGGCTGAGGAAGCAGATTTGTCTCATTATCAAGCCCAATATGACAGCCAGAACAAGCGAATAGCTGCACCAATCCATGAATCAGAAAACCTAATCCCTCCAATCCGTAAGCATACTTACACTCCCAATATTGACTCGTCTTCGCTAATCCATGACGAAGTTGTTTTTCAAGCATTGATGGGAATCGACTGGACAACTGTGGATTTCCAGCCACTGGGTAGAGAAACGGAAGCTGAAGCGGCGCAGGATGACCCACAACCATCAGGCCAGGCTGGTGGCCAAGCTTAAACTGGAAGCCGGTTTTAAAACTGTCTCTCCTTTGTGAAAAACAATTATGTTATTATGGGCACCATGTTGCCTTGTAATAGGCTAGCTGATACCTTTGATGTTGATATGCCTTCGCGCATAACTTGTTCTTCCTGTGGTAATGAACTTTCCAAAATACTTTCTGAAATAAGAAATTCGTTAAGTGCCACCGCGGTTGTACCGTCAGGCGGAATATGATGTTTGTATCTATAAAGTCAAAACATCCAAAACAAAATTTTAAGTATATGATCAAAAAATTTGAGATACATAATACCTGCCACCATTGAGTGTGAGGTTGGCTTGGCCAACCTTGAAGCGGAGCTTTTGCAAACCCACACTGTGGGAGGAAATAACAACTCCTGTATACGTATATGACACTGGTTACCATGTAAACCGTGTCGGGTTATAATGAACACCGTGTTACTCCATAAGAGGATGTTAACAACAAGGATCAAACCGGACAAATAGTCTCCGGATTGACGTGAACTGTGTTCCGTCAATTGATTGGTTAAAAAACTTTGTCGGTTTAAAGAACACAATAAAAAGAAAAAAAAACCTTCAAAGGAAAGTATGAAGCAAAAGCAACGACAAAAATGTTTGCCAAAAAAGATTTATTTAAGCTGATCAAATGGCGTAACCATGGCCAAACACGACCAAGCTCCCGTTAGGTGTAACTATGGTTCTTGTTAGCCAGGTCCCCAAGTGATTCTTGTGGCATTTATGCCGACCAAATGGCGTGGTCATGGTTTGGGTTCGACCAAGCCCCCAAGTGATTCTGTGGCCTTAGGCCGATCAAGAGGCATGACTGGTTCAGACATGACCAAGTCCCCAAGTGATCTGGTGGCTTTCGCCTATCAAGAGGCATGGTATTGGTTCAGACATGACCAATCCTCCAAGTGATATAACACGATGCTTTTAGCAAAGCGAACTCAAGGGGTAAACCGGAGGTTGCTTTAGAGCAACTCCGTGTAACCTCACATGATGTAAAAGAACAGATACCCCGCTTTAGCTGAGGTTCCGGTTTATTATACTTAATCATAATATATACATTGTATGTACATAAGTATAGCCAATGGCTCAGGTATAGTAAGGCCGAAGATGAGCTATATTCCATGGCCTGTTAGTCTCTTCCTCTGATGTACGTGCGTCCTTATGCTCTCGAATATCGATCAGATAGTACGACCCATTGTGCAGATTCTTGCTGACCACGAAAGGCCCCTCCCAAGATGGGGATAGATTATGCATATCAGTCTGATCTTGGATGAGCCGAAGCAACAAATCTCCTTCCTGGAAGGCTCTGGTTCTCACTCGGCGACTGTGATAACGACGAAGATCCTGCTGGTAAATCGCCGACCGGGCGGCTGCGATGTCACGCTCTTCATCCAACCGGTCCAAAGCATCTTGCCGTGCTGTCTCGTTGTCTGCTTCAACATAAGCCGTGACATGAGGTGAGTCATGACGGATATCGCTGGGGAGAACCGCCTCCGCTGCATAAACCATGAAGAACGGTGTATTTGTCTTTTTAGAGATTTCAACAAGTGACTATGACCGGACCTTACCAACATACTCAAAAAAGTAGTCCATAATTTTGATGTTACCCTCTTTTCTTGGCGGTGCAGTGCCATCTGGATACCTCATAAATAAATCAAGGACAAATCTGACCCCTTCCTGAAAAGACATACTGTCGTGGTTTTGTCACGGCAGATGTCCTAGAGAAAGGACTTAGTCGTGGAGCCATCGCTACGGGTTAGCTTGAAGGGGTTAAAGCGTACACAAGGACGCAAGAGAGTTTATACTAGTTCGGCCCCTTCAATGAAGGTAAAAGCATGTGTCTAGTTGTGATGGAATTGATGGGTGTATCAATGACTAGGGAGCAAATAAGCTTCGCCTATGTCTCGAGTTGTTGTCTGTCTTTGAACCGCCGCCGGGTCGTCCCCTTATATACATGGGGACGCCCGTCGGTTTACAGAGTCCCGATACCGGCTCATAGATGCGTCCGGTTCGGTCTCCACTATTCCTAACTTATAACACAAGTTACATACCGACGCTGGTTTATAGCTATAGGCCTTAAACCGATTATGGGCCTTTAGCCCTCATCTGCCCTCATGGGCTTTTATCACACTCAACTACTGATGAAGTTAACCCGGCTTGTCCTGGCCGGTTTACGCCCAGTAGTACTATCCCCAACACATACGGAGCAAAATGAGTGAATCTACACTCTAAAATATGTCTACATACACATCCGTATGTGGTAGTCCATTTGAAATTTGAAAAAGACTAATATTTAGGAACGAATGGAGTATATATAAGAGTAGACATGGAGATATATCTCCAACATGGTCTACAACAAAAATGTGTTGGGCTGGTTAACGCTGGATGCTCGCAACGCGATGACATGAGTTCAAATTCTGTCTTTTAACTTTATATTTTTATATTATATATTACTCTACTTATTTAATATATACTTCTTTCGCTACTGTACTGACAGTGGAACCCACAGAGTACTTAGAATACAAGATTAAGGATGGACTTGTTTCTTTTTAACTTTCTGTATGAAGCTGTAGCCACCCTGCAACTCACGTGTACACTGTACATGCAATTAACTTTTTATAGAGGGACAATCATACAGGCAATTAACTCAAATGGATTGGATGTCACCAACATAAAGAGCATCTCCAACGGCAGCCGGCAAATTTCCTCCTGCTTCCTTAAGCGGAGGACGACATCAAACGCCAGCGGCATACATTTTTACAACTCTAATCAACCAGATGAAATTCGTGCAAACACAGACTGATTTCATATAAGCATGAAGGATTTCGTATAAAAAAGTCGGATCTTCATATAAACATGATGGATTTCATTACATTTACATGAACTAAGATGTGCCAATCCAGCTCTCTTGTATAATTAATACTCCCTCCTTGCGGAAATACTTGTCCTAGAAATGGATGTATCTAGACTTATTTTAGTTCTAAGTGGCCGCCCGCGGATCCCTTTGTCTTCCTCATGTCCGTCAGACACTTGCGGGGTTGACGAAGGTCCTCGGAAGAGATGAAGCAGCAAAGAAACCACCTGAATCCGCGGTCGTCGCCTCGGCGGTGGCCTTCATGGGTCCCAAGTGGCGGCGGCCTCCCGTGTTCTACTTCTCCTCGATGATGGCGGTAGACACGGAGAAGCTGGCCACCTTCTCGTCACTCTCCACGCACCCGGCTTCTGTCTCTGCCTGCATGGCGCTGCTGCAGGCACGGGAGGCGCGCCCACTGACACGGGAGGCGCGGCCACCGCAGACACTGGTGGCGCGGTACAACGTGGCAGTGATGGCGCCTGTACTGGCATGCTCGCCGCCGTGCCGGCGTGGAGCAACTCACCAGTCCTCAACGAGCTGAACTGGAGCGGCGAGTTGATGAACCATGCGCCTGCTTGGGGCGGCAACTGGCTCCGTCGGGCCAAGCGAGGTTGGTGAAGCACCAAGCGGCCTCGCCCGTATCTGGAGGGCTCGGCGGGCCACCCAGCTGGGTAATATGCTGGTGAACGGCTCATCGGAAGCCATCGGGAGAGTGAAGATGTCGGTGTACAAAAAGAGGGGTACACTTTTTGTACCCCTATAACTGTGCACGGGCAGTCTGAGCCACGGGCACCACCACACCAAGCAAGGCAAGGGAGGTGAGCCAGGGTAAGACCGAAGCTGAAGAGAACTAGAACGACGCCAAGGCCAAGACCACGAAGAGCAAAGGGGATGAAGCGGACTCCCCCGGCAAGATCCTTGCCGGGAGACAGTTTTAGCAACCCCGGCAAGACCCTTGCCGCGGCAACTCGCCCCGCGCCTACGGAGCAAATCACCCTTGAGTCCACTACCCCCAAAGGGAAATGATTCGGGAGACATCCCCGTGGCGACATGCAGATCTTTGTGAAGACATTCAAGATCAGATACGCACTAAGGAGACGACAACCCTTGGCGGGATCCCAGCCGAGGAAGACCACAAGGCCCCCGGCAAGCACCTTGCCGGGGATGACAGCAGGCGCCTCGGCAAAACCCTTGTCGGGGCCCTGGCAAGGCCCTTGCCAAGGACATCCGCAGGACCACCACCAGGCCCACGCCGACTAAACCTCCACCACCGTTTGCATGCAGCTGCCGACCCAACCAGCTGGGCAGGCACCTGCATGGCGGCATGCAGATCTTCATGAAGACCCACCATTGCGCCACCTCAGCTGCCTGCCTACCTACATGGCATCTCAGGCATCGCTGGCCAGGGCGCGTGTCGACACAAGAAGGAGCGGCGACGGACGAGACAGATCTCTCCCCCGTCCCCGATAAAGCAAGGACACCTAAGCAAGACGCATTAAATGTGCCTTGTCATGTAATGCGAGGGATAACCTCGCATCACTGTACCCTTTCCACCTCCTGTGTGCCATTGTGGCAACCCATTTTTCTATAAAAGGAGGCCCGAGGCAACCAGAGGAAGGGTTCAGCTTTTTGGAGCTCCTGACGCCCCATAGCTAGCTCAAGAACACAGATATACAATCCACCAAAGCAGGAGTAGGGTTTTACGCATCCTCGCGGCCCGAACCTGGATAAATGAACCGTGTGCTATCTATTTGATCCGCTCTTCTCATGACCCCGCGCTCCGCTAACCACAGTAGGGATTCTTGTGATCCCATAGGTGTCGTTCCCACCGACAGGAGAGAATGGTGAAGGAGGAGATGGGGAAGCGACGGAGGGGTGCGATTTTTGCCCGCTATCTGTCTGGCCTCGTGTGAATAGAGGGCGGATGGTAGGAGCTTGGCCGGCGTCTGGCCTCGTTTAAACTGAGGGCGGACGGGAGGAGCTCGATCAGTGTTGCGTTTAATTCCGGCCCGCTCATGAACGTACGTGTGGCCGGAGTAGGATTCTCGGTTTGCATGCGGGTTTAATGGAGGAGTTTAATGGAGGCGCCGGGCGTGCAGCGGGTGGTGCAGTACTATTCGATTTGACAACAGTAATGAGCCGGCAAATCACAAAGGCACTCGCCTCTCGTGAAACCGACCGAGTTAGACTGCCCCGCCCTCTAGCCTTTTAAAAAATGTATATACTCCACGTTTGTACAGTAGTACTATTAAAAAGGCTTGTCACAATAATGGTGTTCAGCATAAGTGCACAACCCACCCCTCAAATAAAACTAAGCACCCTGGAATTCTTTGACAAAACTAAGCACCCTGAAATTCTTTGACAACTAAACTGCTGGCTATATGATGTTGACCATATATATTGTACGTATATAATGTTAAGAAACGAGTGGTTTTCGTAAGATGACTTAATACTCACCTAGACGGAGGGAGTATTCGATTTGACAGCGGGCGGCAGTTCCCGATACGGCTTTAATGCAGACGAGGGAGGGAGTAGCGGTTCCCGATATGTTGAACGGCCAATGCATCCTCCTTCAATTAATGCATGACGGGAGTAATGGGAGGAGGTCCGGGAAAAGAGGCTGCACGATGTGAATGCAACGCAGTTTGCCCTCATTGCCCTTATATAAAGGCGCCCCTCCATTCCAGTGCATCTACCACATCGTATGCACCTAAGCATCTGCCTAAGCACCTACACTAAGCGCAAAAGAGCTCACTCCAAACCCATGGCGGCGATGCGCGTGAGCGGCCAGCAGCTGTGCCAGATGGTCCACGACGCCGGCCTATGGCATGGCACCGAGGATCGTCTCCAGACGGTGTTGGAGACCGGCTGGTGGATGGCCACCGTCGACGCCAACTACGACTCTCAGTTGGACCAGATGATCGTTGACACCAGCAACAAGTTCACCGTCATCAAGAAGCTCACGGACGACATCGCCGTACTCCTCCAGCCCATGCGCCCAGGCTCCTCATTGCCTACCACCCTAATCGGCCTCCATGGCCGGAACCTCTTTCAAGCACTGGTGGCCCTGCGACTGCCCGCCGACGCCACGAAGGATGTCCACCTGGAGGTCGCGCTCGCCGCGAGGCGCCTCGCCCTGCAAGAATTCATCGACCTACACATCCACGTGTATGAGCAAATCGTGTACATATGTATCCACAAGGCCAGTGAGGACGCTACGATGTTGGCCTTCCTCAACTGGCTGGAAGCCTTGGATGCCTTTGCTGAGAAGCACCTCGACCTCGCCACAAAAGCCGCCGCTCCTTAGCCGCTGGTCGGTGGCCCGGCGCACTAAGTTGAGGAGGAGGAGGTCGTACGTTCGTGGATCCATCTTTCTTCTTGCCTTCTGTAACCACCACTGTGATCGCATCATCGTGGCCTTAATTCTTATTGTGTTGTTGCATTCTCGTTCCAGCCAATACCGACATGTGCGATCCCTTTGCTTAATTATATGCATCACTGTAACTAGTACTCCATCCGTCAATTTATAAGTTGTGCTTACCTTTTCCATCAACTTCACGCAACGCGCGGGCATCTTGCTAGAAACACTACTCCCTCCATCTAGGTGAATAAGTTATCTTAGATTGTGTGTATGTCATGTGGGGCCTTAGTGTAGCTTGCCTAAGGTGTGGCTTGAACCAAACACTCACCTAAGTTAATCAAACTTGCCTAACCTTACATTCCACGAGATTTTGCCACATGTTAGAATCCAGAAAGCTCCACATGTAGAAGCATAATGCACAAACCACCACTCATGCGTGCAATGCACGTGTACCTTACTAGTACTAGTTGGTAGGAGTAGTAGTAAGAAACAAATTCCAGTTTTGGCACGAGATCGTACTGCGGGAGCACCACAAGGCCTGCCGCAGGAGTTACATTTCCCTCTCGGGGCCCACGGGACCGAACTTCAGTGGCTTAGTGCCCGGCCTATGAGTCAATGACATGCGGACCTTAAATGCGGCTGGCCCACATGTCATTCTCATGGTGGTGGCGTGGTTCGCGACTCACTCATTCGAGATGAACCGGCCGGTGGTGGCGTGGTCGTGGCGAGGGTGCCACAGCTGGGCGTCGGGGCGTTACGAGGCGTAGATGGCCACACCGGCGGGTACTACCTGTAGTACATAAGTACTCCAGCTGAGGATTGATGCCCGGGACGAAATGTGTCACAGCCGCTGGATGAAAATTCGATGGTACGGGAGTACGGATCGAAGCACAGCAGCGGAGCAGGCAAACCATGTCCAATCAGGTGTGTCTGTGGTAGAAAGTTGATGGTCGCCGCAGTTCAGCTGGCCCGCATGTCATGCACACAAAGGCAGAGGAGCGGTGGGGCCGAGAGGGATGAGGGGCACGTCGGGGGGATGAGGATCCCCTGACGCGAACAATCCTACCATTCTGTCACTGACATGTGGGACCCATAAGCGTGGGTCCCACCTGTCAGCGAAGGAAAGGCAGGGCAAGGCAGTGATAGCCACGTCAGAGGATCCATGTCCACGTCGGGGGACGTCGTGCCGTGGGTTGGAGCGGCGTCGTGGGAATCGCGTGTGGGTGTGGCAGTGGTAGAAACAAGAAACGTGATGGTCGCCGTGGTTCAACTTCCATGGACAAGCTGTCATGTCTGCTGACACATGTATATCAAAACTAGAGTGTTTATATTTCAAGCACGTGAACAAGTATTATTCTACTACTTTGGATCCATTGCAACGCACGGGCCAGCACATTGGTAGTAGTAGTGTCCATCTCTATCTCTAGAGGCCTTCCCTCGTTCATCCTTTTCTCTCACAAGATAAACTACTCATACAAATGCATCTTGATGTTCCGTGGAACGCACGAGGATGTTTCCTTGGGGGTCTCTCCAGCGCGGCGTGGCCGTAGTTGCAAGTTGACGCCCCTTGAGATGCCGATGTTGAGGGGCACTCGGATTTCCTCCGATGAGCAGGTAAGATGAGTTTGATCACGTAGTAAATGCATTCTAAAGACTACTTCCGTGTCCATTTCCTAATTCTCCCCCTGCCCACTGTTTCACAGGTTAGGCTCGGTGCGAGTGGAGATTGGCTTGCATATGTACGGGAGGGTACCAACATCAATTTGCACAACATTTACAACGGTGAAACCGTTCCCGTAGAACCTTTGTCCAACATTGGGATCAGCCATGCAACGGGCCACCGCATGAATTGGTACGATGGAACCACGGTGAGATTGAATAAGATAGCACGAACCTTGCACATGGCGGTCAAAGGCGGACCATGCTGTCTGCGGCCGATTTGTTGCCGTACAAGTAGGAAGACGTTGTGCTCCTTTATAACCGCATCTTCGCAGTGACAAACCAGGGGACTTATTTTGTATAGGACACATCCTACGATATACTCCCTCTCTCCTAGTTTATTTGTTTTGAATCTTTTCGTTTTATAAGTTTCAAATTCAAATTTAGATCTCCCCATCACATGTTGAGATTACAATGTCCATTAAATCGTTGTGTGCATGTATAGTAAAGAAACAAATCTCGAGTTTGGCACGAGTTCATGCTGCAGGAGCACCACAAGCCCTGGCGCAGGAGTTACATTTCCCTCTCAGGGTCGTCGGGACTGAGCTTCAGCGCCTTACTACACCTACCTTTCAGTCAATAACATGTGGACCCGATAGGTGACTGGTTCACATGTAATGCTCCCGTAGGCAGAGGGGCAGTGGGGCCAAGAGGGGTGAGCCACAGGTCGGGGACGTGCGGTTTCATGGGTTCGAGCGGCGTTGTGGGAATCGCGGGTGGCTGTGGTAGAAACTTGATGCTCGCTGCATTTTAGGTGGCCCACATGTCATGCACACAAAGGCAGAGGGGCGGTGCGGCCGAGAGGGGTGAGGCGCATGTCGGGGGGCATGGTCTCGTGGGTTGGAGAGGCGTCGTGGGAATGGCGAGATGAAACGTGATGGTTGCCGTAGTTGAACTTCCATGGACAAGCTGTCATGTCTACGTACACATGCACTGCATACCGATCACTGGAAGGAGTAGCAGAGAAAGCTATATATGCAGATAAATAGTTCCTTATAGTCAAGCGAACCCACGCTACTACTCTGTTCCAAAGACATGCACACCATCGAAATAGTCCATCTATATAAATATACACCGAGAGGGAATAATTTTTTTTACAAGAGAGGAAATAGTTCATCCATCCATAATGCCCTCTTGCTGGTGCAGCCTTTTCTTCTTCTTCTTCTTCTTCTTCTTCTCATTCTCTGTGGGAGACGGCTTCGCAACAAGCTCTTTGGACCTTGCAGCTATCTCAAAACTCACACGGGCATCGAGGGCAGCACATTTTATCCGCTCATACGTCAAGGGATAATTCTCCCATCCAGACGACCTTAATGCCACCGTCTCGTCACCCTTCTAAAGATTTGTACCGAGCACAAAATTTGCTACGTCGAATAGGGATGGTGTCTGTTTATCACAAACTTCTACAGGAATTTTGATTCTGGTTTGTAGGTCAGCGATGCTATTCAAATCAAGGTTGTACGGCTCCAGCTTCTATTTGTCCCCTTCGATGGCTGCCCCACAGAAGTATATGTCCTCCCGAGACAAGAAATCGTGAAGCTCACCTGGTATGGAGGGCGAGTGTATGATGTGGTACACCAAAACATCATCTTCGAGGCACAACTGAAGGACGATGGCGCACTGGATCTTCCCAGGGGCATGCTCCGTGTACTCTGTGTCGAGACCGATGACCCTCGTCTCTACCTTTTCGAGGGATTTGGATACTTTGTTGATCCACTGCCGAACAACCCTTGGGTGGACGGTGACGGTGGCAACTATGCGCATCGAGCCTTCGACGAGGACATGTTGGACGCTAAAAACCTGCATCTCGATCTCTATCGCCATTTGGAACCGCTGGAACGGAGGGCTATGGTTTGGAGAATTAGGATTAGATGGCTAGTCTAACTGAAGTTGTAGATGATTATTTAAAGAGGTTAAAACAATGTGAACGCAGTGGGGTTTGGATGCAAATGAAGACGAAGGGGAGGTGAAGAAGCTGAGGAGAATCGGTTCCCGATGGAGAAGTAAATGGGAGAAGTGGCGTGCAGGCAGTTGATTAGACGGCTAGGTAGACTAAACGAAAAGGCTATGCGGGTAGACTGATGAGTCGTACCTGTTCGTGTACGTGCCCATCCTTCCTGATAGGTGGGACCTATGCAAACAGATAAAAAATGTGGCGTAGTTTTTTTAAGCGCGTGAGTGGGAGACACAACATTCTCTGGTTAAGGAATACTCCCTCTGTTTAGGTGAGTATAAGTCACCTTATGAAAATCAGGTTTTCCCAAAACCTTTAGGCGTGGAGCATTAACTTCCTGCTTGATCCCCTCCCAGCCTCGTTAGCCAGCATTCTCTTCCTCTATTGCCGTGTTCTACCTTTCCATTTTCCTCTTCTCAAGTGTGGAACGATCTGCATGACGTCCTTGATGCACCAGAACGACCACTGCATGCATTGCGGCAGAGCGTTGATTGGGCATGCATGAGAATTTGATTATGCTCGCAATATGGATGATACCTGGATGATGAAGTGAACAGGCATGCTAGCACGGGAGACCTATTTACGCTATACAATACTGGAGTACTCATGTACCTACTACTACTACTACTACTACTACTACTACTACTATTAGTAGTAGTAGTAGTAGTAGTAGTAGTAGTAGTAGTAGTAGTAGTAGTAGTAGTACAACTGTGGTACACTTGATGGTCAAAATAATATTCATCTGGTCCTCACAGTGAAGTGACAACACCCTGCGCCTAACACTAGTCCAGGCGGCGTGTTCGGGTTACCAAAGTCAGCCTCACCCTGTGCACAGTGCAGTCTGTCACCGCCGCTGTATAGCACATTGGCGCCTCACCTCGTCTCCCTCTCTGCTCCCATAGCACCACTCCATCTCCATCTCCTTCTCCGTCTCCATCTCACTGTGCCCCCGTGTACCATCGCCTCACTCGCCTCCCCCAGTACCACTATTCCCTCGCTAGCCGCTCCAGCACCGACATCCTTCTCCCCATAAATCAAGCCCCCTTCCAAACTCCACCATGGCCGAACGCGAACCCCGCAGCATCCATATGAGCCGCGATTGGAGCAATCTCCCCAGTGACATCCTCAACCTCTATTGTTCGTGTATGGATATGTTGAGCGCCCTGCGGCTAGCTGCATGCTCGATGGACATGCACACGGCCATCGTCGAAGCGAGGCCTAAGCTTTTCAAGACACCCTGCTTGCTGCTATCTGGTCTTGCGAGATTGGCTCACCATGATACGGAGGCGTGCATGATGCCCCTCGACTTCAATCCGATCTCCATTAGCCGAAACTTCTTTGCAGGTATGTAGTGGGTCGCCGTACATCATTTCCCTCGACATCGATCCGATCACCATCGCCCGAAACTTCTTGGCAGGTATGTACTGGGTCGGCATGAACTCCCACTGGATGGCTGCCTTCAGAGAAGACGGTAAAAAGTTGGTGCTCGTGAACTTCCAGACCTCCCATGAGATTATCCTTCCTCCGTTGGATTATATAGAGTATTACCATCGCGGTCCAAGTCATCTAGATTACTACGTCAGTTGGACGGACCTTGTTTTGCAGAAGATTGTAATCTGCCAAGTGCCCACACGACATGCGAATTACGCAGACTTCAAGCTAATTGCCTTGTTCGACCGCGGACTCGCCTATCTTTACGCCGGTGCCTTCTTTAGCTGGAGACAACTCGGCTCGCAGTGGATCATCGTCAAAGCTGATACACACTTCTGTGATGCTATTGAACACAATGGCATCATCTACGCGATCGACAAAGCAGATGGCACCACGTATTGCTGGGACGGCGCGTGTAAGTTGTTTCCTCTCATGTTAATGATGACGCCATGACACTGTTTGAACTTTTTGTGATGATTGGCATATCTCTGTTTGAGCAGAATTTGAGTAGAACTATGGCAATGTATTAGAGACGCCGTAAATCAGCTATATTTGGAATGAGTTAATTCATGCGATTGTGACCATGTCATTACAACCAATTTGTACCCTGAATAATCAAACGGTTAGGAATATATGGATATTATCCTTATTTTACAGTAATCTATATACTACTACTAAATATGAGTGTGTATCAATGGCCATGTTAGTTTCCTCATTTTCATGATGTAGAAACATGCACCACACTGTTGGTTTCATCTAACCATACATTAGGGAAGTAAATGTGCATATGGAGAACTCTATATTTGGAAGTAGTGAAATCCTGCAATGCTTACCATGTGTACATACCTATATTCGCCCTTCAGCAATCAATGGCTAGAATAATATCCTCACAAAATTTTGCCCACAGAACACGAGTATATAACAATGCATGGTCTGTTAGTTACCTGAAGAATTTGTTTGTGAGGACAGAACATGATTACATAACATGCATGACATGGTAGTTTCCTGTGAAGAATCGATTGCGAGATAACATGAGTATAACCATGCATGGCACTTCTATATTTTCGAACCCAGTATACATTTCCCTGTATTTTCCTCCCAGTTCCAACAGGGACATATCAATGCTGTTTCTTGCATTATCCTACTCATACTCTGAACAATGCTGATCTTACATTAACAATGCATGTCCTTTTTGATATGATGCAGTGTCCCTACAGTTACTGCCCTTTGTAATCACACCACCTTTGCCAAAAACAGGGAAGCACAACTGGTTCCTCGCTCGATCAGACGACGGCAAAAGACTGATGATCATTCGGACACATGAGCCGGAAAAGTTATATTGCAAAACCCCACTGTATACAAGCACCGTGTAATACGTGAGTATCCGGACAGTGGCTGTTACATCTATGAGCAGGATACCAGCTTGTTGGGGCCTTTAGGATTTTTTAGTTGGAGGCGGGTAAACAGCCTTGGTTCACACTCTCTGTTTCTCGGACTCAATTATCCGATTAACCAGGAGATCACCGTTGGCAAGGACCTTGATGGCAGAGAGGCTCTGTTTGCTATGGAAAACTGTGTCTACATGGCGAGCCCTAGGAGTTCGGGAGCAAACTCCCCTGATTGTCAACGATACAGCCTGCAGCCAAAAGAAGGTGAGAATGACAAAGGCATCCGAATTAACTTTGATCCTTGGATGTCTCAATTACGACAGGCAGTGATGTGGTTCGAGCCTTTAGGTTGATAGGTAATTGGGCTGTTGCATCGAAAGGGTGGAGTACTGGTGTCTCCGGATCACTGGTCGCTGAAGCGGGGCTGCAAATTATGATGGTGTTGGATCATCTCTTCGAATGACTTTGTTGTCTTTGCTGCTGGTTCTGGATGGGTAGTTCTTTCTTTTGTTATGCATATTCCTTGTCATTTGGTCATCCTCGTCTATGTCACTCTTACTATGTAATAGTTGCTTCTGTTTAGAATGTCATTCTCATCTGGATCATGAGAGTCTGAGCGCTGCAGATGGGTGCGTTTTGGTGGTGTAGCAAGACTTCTTATGAACTATCATGTCTTGCTGTTTATGTCAGTAATAGTCACTAGTCAGTGTTTGAATGTTGTATATATCGTTGTTTCGAACTGTTTATTGTCTCGAACTACTGGTGGGCTAAATGAGAGCATCACCATTCTCCAGTGTTCAGAGTATATCTCCTTTTTTCAAGTTATATAATTTGAGCTTAGTGTCTTTTCGATGATGTACACTTGTTTGGGCCAGTGAGGTGTCATTGAATATGGGTCGAGTAGTAACGCAATGCCAAACATGTCAATTATGACTCTCAGGCCGGGCTCTCAAAAGATCCTGAAAAAAAGGCCGGGCTCTCCAAAAAAGAATGAATAAGGACTCTTATGCCAACAAGTGGGCGCCACCGGTGTTTTCGTGCGCTTGCGCGCCGAGAGCATATTGGCGCGTGCTCAAAATTCATGCTACCTTTTCATCCGCAGTCTCCCGCCCCTCCCCCACCTCTGGAATCTCGATTCCTACTCCAGTTCCCCCAAATCCCCCTCCTGTACTCCCTATACTCAAGCGCACTATCATGTCGCCGGTCAACGCGGATCTCCGAGCCAGAGATCCTGAGGTCCGTCCTGCCTTCGGTCGCTGCATGCTGTCGCTCAACAGTGGCATGGCGGCGCTTGACGACCGGCAAAGTGCCGATGGTAACCATCAACGGCGACCAGCCTCCTGTTTCGCCGGATGACCTTGTCAAAGCTCTTGGCATTGCGCACGGCATCCAAATAAGTCAATAGCTCATCGAAGTCTGTCCGCCACCGGCTGATTTCTTCGTCAGGTTCCGGACAACTTTCGACTGCAGTCATCTGTTCAAATCTTCCCGACGTTTGTTCTGCGATGGCGCGCTGGTGAGCTTTGATCGGTGGCACCCAGGATGGGGCTCGGTGCCCTCTGAGCTTGAGTTTTTAACAAAGCTTACCTTCCACGGCATGCCTCGACGTGCTTGGAACAACGAGTCCATGAACGAGCTTATCAACGACCTTGGAGGTGAGCTCGTAAGTATGTTTGTTCCTCCAGACAGCTGGGCTCTGACGATTATGGCATGGATGAAGAAGCCGTCCACCATACCAAAGGTGATTGTTGTTGAGATACCGGTGCAGGAACCAGGGTTGTACTATTCGTCGCCACCAAGGCCGCCGCGGACCACGTTAGGGATGTACCTATATCGAGTGTTCGTGCATGTCGAAGAAGTGGTCAATCCATCAATCGAAGTCCTGCCGCCACCGCTGGTGCCAGGGTCCGTCGACGACATCCATTACGGGAGTCAACGTCAGACTTTCCCTGTGTTGCTCGGAACGATGGATGGCACAGGGCCTACTCCATCGCGCGACGGAGGCCACTGCTTCTTTGGGAGAAGAGGCAGGGCTGGCTGCCTGGATGTGCTCTAATTTGAGGTAACAACTGAGTCTTGTCAGATACTAGTTAAATCCAAGCTATGGGTGTGAAGCACTGACATGCCAGTACATTTGATTGTGACCTATTCTAATTTTGTACCTGAACTTATTTTAGAAAGGGTTGTACGTCAACTTAATGTGCTAGAAGAACTTATTGTGTTGTCTGTCTGTTTTCTTTGCACAACATTCAAGATATTCCCCCGTCATTGATAAAGACGCTGAACCGTTATGTACGACTTTGTTGGTTTCAACATAGCCCTTCCCGTAGCGATCCACTGCTTCCATCCTGATTGTGCCGCCTGCGTGAAATTTTTGTATGCAAGTTCAGTGTGCTATGATGTTCTATATGATTGTGTCAACTATATAAGTTTTTACTGAGCATCAGCAATGCATATGGCTGAAATATGTATTTACGAGCATCGACCGATGGGTCTCTCTCTCTCTCTATCTCTCTATCTCTCTCTCACACACACACGCACACGCACAGGCACAAGTGGGACCCGTTGAATTATTTAGTTGCTCATGACAGCTTTTAATTAGGTTCCACTGTAATCTAACTTTTTTTCTTAAGTTATTAATTGAGCTCAATGACTTCAAAAAGTTGTACAGAAGTCTTGTTTGGGCCTTTCAGGCGTCGCTGAATGTGGGCTGAGTAACCATGTAAGGTTGTACTGTACTACACAGGCCTTTTTCGCTATTTTTTTAAATAATACATTTTTTATTAATTTTCATAAATATTACGCTGGGTAAAAAATTTCAAAAATAATACACCGTCGGCCCGCTGCAGGCCGAGTGGGCCTAGTTGGCCCATAGCAGGCCGATTGGATTCCAGTCGGCCTACAGCTGGCCGACTAGCCCCTGTCAGCCCAGTGTGGGCCGACGGGAGCTAATTGGCTCGTTGTGGGCTAATTGTTTTTGCAAAAGTGTTAATCATGTATTTAAAAAATATGTGTATTGTGACCTCCTCCGCTCGTTGTGGGCCCACTGTTGACTAAAAAATATGTTTTAAAAAGTGTTAATCATGTATTTAAAAATAATTAAATGTCTGTATAAAAAATGTTCCTTATCTATACAAAAAAAGTAAATGTGTGTATAAAAATAGCCTTTTTTCAACATCAGCAATGCAACTGGGCCGACATTTGTACACAATATCTGGGTCAACTTGTTATTCTCCGCCCCGCTGGGCTGCAAACTTTCCTAGGAGGTATGCATTAGGCTTAACAAGAAAATGGGCTTTAAGAAATAATAAATGGGATGTAATTATAATAACTAGACAGTTACTATGCACCAAACACGTAATTAGTTTGAAAAATATATTATTTTTGGAATTTGAAAATTTTAATTTCATTACTTGTTGCGCGCGCAATATTTCATTGGATTTTAACGTAATACAACTTTATTTTGAAATTATATTTAACCTGACTAGAAATTTCGGATAAAAATATTTCGGATCCCATCAAAATGTGGGAATTTTTTTTGAATTCTGTTTTGAGCGGTTGTTTGAAATTATTAATCGTTGTCCTAGCTAGAAGTTGGGTTGTACTTTTAACAAACTGTAAATGGGTTGTAGTAAATTCCATTAGAATTAAAAAATGGGTTGTACATTCTTACAAATCGCAAATGGGCTATATGTTCTCTGCCAAATCCAAGTTGTGGGCCAACTAAGTTGACGCGTACCAAGGGCTTTGTCAACTTAGTCAATATAAACGATTCTAGCTGTAGTGACCGTACGATGTCCATCCAACGGCCGTAGTGCTTGTTCAACCTCTGGTCTTCTTGCTCCAGCCGCCCAAAGCAGCGCCGGTCGTGTCGCGTGCTCCTGCCTCCCGTGGCCGGCTGTCATGCCGCGGAGGCCTCACCACCCCGTACTACTCCCACCGCTGGCCATACCATCCCTCTACTCACCCACACCCCCTGTTATTTTGCGGCGACGGCAGCCTCACACCGCAGCCGAACCAGTGAACCCTCGTACTCCTCTCCGCGCGGGCTTCGGCTGCTGCGTCTTCCCCGGATCCGCATCGTCCCCTTCCTAGGCCTCCCCATCGTCCAGATCACCGCCCTGGTGCTCTCGGCGCGGCGTGGTCAATGTGGTCAACAACCAACTTCCATCGGAAGAGTACTGTACGTGGAGAGGCTAACAGCTGGGTCCACGGCAGCCGCAAGGAAGTGCCTCCTTATTAAGAGCAAAATAATTATTCCTCCACCTAACAGCGGGGACCCACCGGACGGGCCACCATATTTCGCGAAAAAATGATTCGCCCCCTCACTACTGGAACCCACGAGCTACATCTTCGCATGTAAGGAAGTGCGTCCGAAAAAAATGATTCGCCCCCCTGACTGCTGGGACCCACCAGCCCCCCGACTGCTGGGACCCACCAGCTACACCTTCGCACGCAAGGAAGTGCGTCCAGGCAAAAAAACCATTCGCCCCCTGACTGCTGGGACCCACCAGCTACATCTTCGCAGGCAAGGAAGTGCCTGACAGCCGGGACCCACCTGGTCAAAGCGTATGTAGCGTTGTCATTCTGGTCGCCAACGTGTACGTAGATACTGGTTGATGTAGAGGCGCACATGTGTCGTAGTAGAGGCGTGCACGTGTCGTAGTAGAGGCGCGCACGTAGCATGTACACGTACGTATAGCGGCCAGGGTGCAAGAAAGAAAATACGGCCACGTATGTGTACATACGGGCGGGGTCTCGATCGCCTACTCGCACATACGTACGGCCAGGGCTCGTGTACATGCTGGGTCGGAACGGAGAAACATCGTCGTCGTCGTGTTCATGGGGAGGCAACGGAATGCGTCGTGTTCATGGGGAGGCAACGGAATGTGTCGTGTTCATTGGGAGGGCTTGGACGGAACAGGCGATGGAAACGAGGCCTGGCATACCGCAGAACAAAGGAAACAGCCTTGTGTTCGACCGGCCACGTTCAAAACAGGATCCTATTCATCGGGAGGGGTCTGGCGTACCGCAAAACGGAGGAAACGGACCTCCTACGGTCGAAATGGGGGTCCTATTGATCGGGAGGGGTGTGGCGTACCGCAAAACGGACGAAACGGACTTGTGTTGGAGCGTTACGGTCGAAACAGGGGTCCTGTTCATCAGGAGGAGTGTGGCGTACCGCAAAACGGGACTCCACGGGATACTGTTCATCTCCATCGTCGACCTCCTCTAGCCTCCACGGGCTCCTGTTCATCCAGCCTCCACGGGCTCCTGTTCATCCAGCCTCCACCGCACGCTACTCCACCGGCTACTGTTCAACCACCCCTCCACCGTCTACTGTTCATCCAGCCCTCCACACTACGGGGGTAATGTTCAACCACCCCTCCACGGGCACCCCTCCACCATCTACTGTTCATCTAGCCCTGCACACCATGGGATCCTGTTCAACCACCCCTCCACTGTCTACTGTTCATCCAGCCCTCCACACCACGGGGTCCTGTTCAACCACCCCTCCACTGTCTACTGTTCATCCAGCCCTCCACACCACGGGGTCCTGTTCATCCACCCCTCCACGGGCACCCCTCCACTGTCTACTGTTCATCCAACCCTCCACCACACCACGAGGTCCTATTCATCCAGAGGCTACGCCACCGCTCACTGTTCATCCAACCCCCCCCCCACCCCCGCAACACTCACTGTTCATCCCATCGATCGGCTTCAGTTAGCAGCAGTAGCGAAGGAATCGCTCGATTGGGTTCAGTTAACAGCCATCGATCGATCGCTCGGGTTCAGTAACGTGTAGCCTGCAGTGCAATCGCTCGGGTTTAGTTAGAGCCCAACGCCTCACTCGGGTTCAGTTAGAGCCAACGCCTCGCACACACACGCGTACGTGTATGAGAGAAACGTGCATCGCTCGGCCCCCGACCTCCCACCGTAACCGGGAACTCCCCGAAATTTTCCTCCCCCTCGCTTCTACCATGGTTTTTTCTGTCATGGACGGCCCAAAGAATGTCATGCAGTTGTGTCTCCGGCCCGCCCAGGAAGAAAAACCCATTTTCTGTCATGATTTTTTGTCATAGAAGTAGGAGCCCACCACATCTATGATGATACCGGGTTTTTTCATAATTATCGTCATAGAAGTGTCATATGTATGACAGAAAAAAATTCGTTTGGCCCAAAATGTCACGGAGTGTCTTTTTTTTGTAGTGAAAGATCTTCTCTAGCTTGCAGATCAACTCCGATGCCAACTCTTCCATTTCTTCTAGCACGCCAGGCGATAGTTTTTTCGCACAAAGAACACGGAAGAAATAGCTGAGTTCTGCCAGTACTAGCCATTCATCCTCAGGGATGAAGCCATGCAACATCACCGGCATTACCCGCTCAATCCATATGTGCCAATCATGACTCTTGAGACCAAATATCTTCAATTTATCAAGACTCGCTCCCCTCTTTAGATTCACTGCATAACCATCGGGGAACATCAACTACATTTTCAGCCACAAGATAATTTCCCTCATAGCTGGCCTTCCAAGATTGAACCATGCCTTTGGCTTCGTCCAGTTCTGCTTTCCTTTCGGTTCTTTCATGTTTTGTAACAGCCTATCACATAGCGCCTCCAGATCGACTCTAGCCTTAGTATTATCCTTTGACTTCCCATCTATGTCGAACAATGTACCAAAAAGTGCCTCGGCGATATTCTTCTCAGTGTGCATCACGTCGATGTTGTGTGGGCAAAGGAGGTCTTTGAATTAAGGCAGATCCCATAAGCATGTCTTGTGAGTCTAGGCGTGTTTAGAATTATACCCCTTGAAGTACCCTGGACGCTCTGGATCTGGCTCGAGAGCGCTTAACTGATCCAGGGTCTGTTGGCCTGTCAACACAGGTGGTGCAGAGTTTTTGACAACTCTACCTCTGATGAATTTCTTCTTGTCTTTCCTAAACTTATGGCGACGATCCAGGAACTGTCTATGCATGTCGAAGCAAGAAAACTTGCGACCGGACTGAAGCCAACGAAACTCAAGAGCTCCCTTGCATGTGGGGCACGGGAACCTTCCATGCACACACCAGCCAACGAATAGCGCATATGCCGGCAAGTCATGCGTCGAGTACATGTACCAGACATGCATTATGAAGTTCTATTTGCTATAGGCGTTGTATGTCTTGAACCCATTATCCCAGGCTTCATACAATTCATCCTTAAGAGGCTGCATGTACACATACATATTTTTCCCTGGATAGTTGGGCCCTGGAATTATCAACATCAGGAAAATGTTCTTTCTTTGCATAATCTGTCCGGGGGGGAGATTGAGTGGAAAGACAAATACGGGCCAACAACTGTATTGGGATGCCGTTAGACCAAACACACTGAACCCATCTGTGCTGATGCCAACTAAAGGATGCCTCGGATCTGCCGCTTTGTCATCATGTAATTCATCAAACTTTTTCCATGCAACACCATCCGATGTGTGTACCATCATTAGATTCCCATCTGCATCTAGTTCGGTTCTTTTGCCCGTTTTGTGCCATGTCATCTGTCTGGCCGTCTCTTCAACCATGAAAATACGTTGAAGTCTTGGTACGATTGGCATATACCAAAGAACACTAACGGGGATTTTGGTCTGCGTCTTGTCACCCATACCATTGTCTAGCACAACATACCTGGAACACTTGCAAATGGGACAATAGTTCTAGTCCACATAGTCAAGCCTAAATAAGGCACATCCTTTCTCACAGGCATGTATCTTCTCATAGGGCATCTTCAGTGCACGGAGGATTTTGTCCGACTGGTACGGGTTTGCAGGCATTACATGGCCTTTGGGTAGAAAGCGTCCAAATATTGTCATCATTGCATCGTAGCATTCTCTGCCCAAGTTGAACTGAGCCTTCAGAGCCATTACTTGTGAGATGGCATCCAACTGACAAAGCTCAGTGTGCTCGTGGAACGGACGTTTTGAAGACTCCAACATTTCATTGAAGGCCTTTGCAGATTCCTCCATCTCCTCGTCTGAATTCCGAGCATCATCCAAGTCTTGCACCATGTTTTCCATCCCGGTACCATGCTCGTCGGTGCGACGATGAACCACCTCAGCTCGGTCATGTTGGGCAGATTCACCATGAAATGTCCACACCATATAATTGGGCGTAAAACCACTCTTCTGCAAGTGTTTGCCCATTTCAGCCAGTGTCCTCTTTTCCCAATTGTCGCACCGAAAGCAGGGGCACCAGGTTTTCCTCTGGCCATTTGCAAATGCAGCTTGCACAAACCCCTTGGTTTTTGTGAAAAATTCAGTGCTCCATTTGTTCTGACCAGTGTGACCGGTGTACATCCATGCACGATCACTCATCTTGACTTTCAGAGCTACTGGACACACAACAAATATATGTATATGTATGTATGTATGTATGTATGTATGTATGTATGTATGTATGTATGTATGTATGTATGTATGTATGTATGTATGTATGTATGTATGTATGTATGTATGTATGTATGTATATATATATATAATTCACCATGTATATATTCATCAGTTGATCTAGTTTGTCAATTTTATTACGTCCATGCAACCTACACTCTAATAGGTAATGATAGGTCCTAATCCCACCCGAGTATGTGTAGATTGGGTTCATTTTCCCATGCTATGCTCCAGATCTGACGCAAAATTTCGGCAGCACCACCCCGTTGTTCTCCTGATACACGTCTTTGCAATAAACAGAGAGGATGTGTACCCGGAGAACAACAGGGGAGGCACTGACGAAATTTATGCGTCGGATCCGGAGCAAATCATATGGGAAAACGAACCCAATCTACACATACTCGGGCTGCCCATGGATAGTGTCGGGGATATACCCCGCGGTGTAAATCGGCCGGAAGTTGACCCGGCCAGGACTTGGCGGTTTATCTGAAGACCCCGCTGACACTTGGCAAGTCACTGGCGACCCGCCTTGACCTGGCGGTTTACAAGCAACCTACCTGGTCATTATGACTCACTGGTGATCCGGTGTGCGGGACAGACAGATGACAAGGCCCAAGACCCAGAAGGCCGGTTCACGTTTAATGGTGGGCCGGTTTAAGAGGAAAGGCAGGAGGAATATTACCTTACAAGGAGCTAAGACCTGGACTTGTATCCGGTTTGTATTAGAGATAGACTAGTCCTAATCCTAATAGGACTCTACATGTAACCCGCCCCTCCAACATATATAAGGAGGGGCAGGGCTCCCCAAAAGGGAGGAGATTGACAAGTTCCACGGGTTGGACAAGTTAGGTTTAGACTATAGCTCTCGAGATAGAGCACTCTTGTAACCGTGGTCATCATCATCAATATCAGTGAAGCAGGACGTAGGCTTTTACCTCCACCGTGAGGGGCCGAACCTGGGTAAAACATCGCGTCTCTCATCCCGCTCAACCCCTCTCAAGCTATCACATAGATGCGTTGGCCTCGCGACTAAGTCCTGACACTAAGGACATCTGCCGTGACAATTCCACGACAGATAGAGTTGGACAATTCGAAAGAACCACGGATATAAATATGCAAATGCATGCATATTTATAACTATAACCCTTTCGAACAGGAGACACATATTGGTTACGCATACTGATGATTCAAGACACATATATAGCTAGCTAGCAAGTTTCATCGGCACGAACACCGGAACAGAGCAAATAATTAAGGGGGGAGGAGGACATGTCATTTGTGCTCACCCACGAACGAAGGGGTAGAGCTCATCAAACGCACGGGGAGGTCGTCGAACACCAAACCTCGCAGCGACGAAACAACTACACATTTAAATCTACCCGATCAACACAATTATATATGATGTTTTTCATAACAAAATCGAAAAATATATGACCTAACTCATAATTCACAAATATATGACCCCGTCGGCCTCTGGTGTCATGGGTGTCGTGTCGGGGTCGGGGTGCCGTGTCGGGGTCGGGGTGCTGTTTTGGGGTTGGGGTGTCGGGGTCGGGGTCGGGGTGTGGTGTCAGGGTGTCGGGGGTCGGGTCGGGGTGTCGTGTCGGGGTGTCAGGGTGGCGTGTCGGGGTCGGGGTGTCGGGGTCGGGGTGTGGGTCGGGTGTGGTGTGGTGTCAGGGTGTCGGGATGTCGTGGTCGGGGTCGGGGTGTCAGGGTGTCTTCTTCTTCTTTTTTCCTCTTTTTTTCCTTTTCTTCTTCTCTTCTTTCTTCTTCTTTTCTTCTTCTTCTTCTTCTTCTTCTTCTTCTTCTTCTTCTTCCTCTTCTCCTTTTTCCTCTTCTTCTTCTTTTCTTCTTCTTCTTCTCCTCCTCTTCCTCCCTCCTCCTCCTCCTATTCCTCTTCTTTCTTCCTCTTCCTCTTCTTCTTCTTCTTCTTCTTCTTCTTCTTCTTCTTCTTCTTCTTCTTCTTTTCTTTCTTCTTCTCCCTCCTCCTCTTCCTCCCTCCTCCTCCTCCTCCTTCTACTCTTCTTCTTCTTCTAAACTAAAACTAATCTAAACTAAACTAAACTAAAATAAAACTAAAACTAAACTGAAACTAAAACTAAAACTAAAACAGAAACTAAATTAACTAAAAGAAACAAAAATAAACTAAACTAAAAAAGGGGGAAAGATCACTCACATGCAGGGGATCACCGGTGGAGGGGGAGGTGGCGGCCCGATGGAGGGGGAGGCCGTGGCGGGTGGGGGCGGCGGCAGCCCGGTGGAGGGGAGGCCGCGACGGGTGGGGCGGCGGCAGCCCGGTGGAGGGGGAGACCGCGGCGGGACGGGGCGGGAACGACCACGCAGGGGAGGGGTGGGGCGGCTGGCCGGCCGCGGCGCGGCTGGCCAGCGTGGAAGGGGCGGCGGCGGCGGGTGGCGGGGCGAGGGGGCGGCGGCGGGTGGTGGGGTGACGGGGCGAGGGGGCAGCAGCGGGTGGTGGGGCGATGGGGCAAGGGGGCGGCGGGTGGTCGGGGCGACGGGGCGAGGGGCAGCGGCGGGTGGTGGGGCGCCGGTGGTCTCGTCAGGGAGAGATGAGAGAGAGAGAGAGGCGGGGTGGGGGAGTCGTTAGTTAGGTTATCTCTTTATCGTCCGCCACCCTTTGCCATCCACTTTTTTGCTCTTTGCCGTCTGCTAGCAGACAGCAAAGAGGGGGCCGTTAGTTTTTTTAAGCTGCTCATTAGTGGGGCCCACCTCTCTCTTTGCTGTCCGCCAGCTGACGACAAAGATTCTTTGTCGTCCACTAGCAGACGGCAAAGAACTGGCTGATGGCAAAGACCTTCTTTGCCATCAGCCAATTCTTTGTCGTCCGTTTTCTGTAAGCGGACGGCAAAGACCTTCTTTGCCGTCAGCCAGCAGACGGCAAATAAGCTAATTCCAGTAGTGAGGGTGAGAGGGATGCGGCCATGTGCATGCACAATTGAAAGTTAGTGCTAGCTACAAAGATAAGAGGATTGTGTGGGTGTAAAAGACGAATAGAGATCATAATTCATTATAAAAAGCGAATTCGGATATTTGAAGAATTTATCGTAGTGTTTTAAACCGACGCATGCGTGAATATATATAACGGTGATACACATGGTGTGGTTATGAACATGTTATACTACATATAATATATTTTATCTCTACTCTTATTAAAAAAATAGGGTTTTCGATGATGGTGTGCCTGCCATCCTGCAATATAGGCCGTCCGATTTATATCTGATGGATAGGAAGAAAACTATGGCAATTTTGAAAGAAGATACCCACACCCCTCTCCATATTTGCAAATAAGGCCTCCCCTTGATTATGTTGATGTTCCGTGGAACGCATGGGCATCTTGCTAGTACTACATATAATATATAGAACATTGATTATAATTTGGGCTAATGTGTAGCTTTTGCAGCTCAGGGCTAAATACTTGTCATAATGTAGGGGGCGGGGCACTATACTTTGTGTGATAAACATAGTGTACGTATGGAACATGGTTTAGATTATGAATATATAGTTAGTACATCAAATGTAGTATTATTTAGAATCAACATCAAGTGTATTCAAAAGATTGAATTCGAGTTCATATAGTACACATAGTTCATATCTATCTCTATAGTAATCATGCGGTGTGTTGTTAAGGTAATACACGAATGATGGTTGAAGTTGGCAACAATCATGATTGTAGATTCTTATTGAAATAGAGAAACAAATTCAAATTCAGTTCAAATTGCAGCGGTAGTATAAACATTTGGAATGCACTAAAATGTTGGTATGAGTAGGTTACATGCATTATACAGCTAGCGAAAAAATTTAATTGGACATTACATGGATTCATACTCTCTCTTTGTGTAGCTTTGAATAGCATTTGTATAGTAAAACAGGACAAGACTCTCTCTTTGTGTGGTGTGAATAGTTTTATTTTTTTCGTTGAGGGAAGTGTGAATTGATTTGGTACGTACAAGTCCAATATTACATGTTAGGCTTGTCCCTAAAATTCAACCTGCGCCTTGTTATATCCTGAAAATTCTGATATCGTGCTCCCAAAACTGGCGCCTTCACAACCCGCGCCTTACTATCCCGAAATTACAACGCGCGTGAAAACTCCCTCAACTGCCAAATCCCTACACGCGAAATCCCCCTTCTAACCCTGAGCCGAAGGGGTCGCTAGTTCAAATCGGTGGGGGTACTTTTGTAACACACCCTACATTTTGGACAAGCGCATCCCTAAGTCATGGTTCCCCCCTACCATCGCCTCCTTTTCGCCATTCGAAATCCCAGGCCGCCATAACCTCTCCCCTCCAGCCGCGAAACCCCACCCTCCTCCATCCGCCACCTCACCTCTTCCCAGCCGAAGCCTCTTCCCCGACGACGTTGTCCACCGCAACAGCTCGACGTCCCTCATCCACCTTCCCGGATGAGGATTCGTCGTCCATCTCGTCGTCCCGCCGATTCAGCTGCACCATCCTCCACCTCCAAGGAGCCGCTCCGACGATCGCCTAGCACCGCCTTAACCTGCTCCACCAGAACCGTAGCATCCTCACCGACTCCTCGGACGAAGCCGAGGCCTACTCGGCGCCACCAAAGAGGTTGTACACTCATTGCATCGCACCTTCTCCTTAACTCGACCTCCCGACACCGGCGGTGCTCCATCCCGCACCCCCATGGAGCGGCTACCTCGAAGTTGTCGCCGCGGCGGCATCTCCATGACGGCTCTCCCCAGTGTGAGGCCCCTTCGGCGGCGGCGTACATACCAGCCGAATCTGTTGCTGTTGCACCGGCTATCGCTCAGTCGCTCGCGCTGCTACTGCTGCTCCGGCTCTCGCTCGCTCGCTCACCCAGCTGTGCTCCAGCTCTGCTCGCTCTCTCGCGCAGGTGCTGCTGCTTCCCGGGCTCTCGCTCGCTTGCTCGCGCTGCTGCTGTTGCTCCGGCTCTCGCTCGCGCTGCTGCTCTCCCCCTCGCTCGAGTTGCTGCTCTTCTCCGATTTAGCTACACTTCAGTCGACTGAGTCGACCTTTGGGTCAGTCGATTTTCAGGGGGTGGTCGGTCTTGCTGGAGTTAAGGAAGAACCACCCGCAGCAGAGAGGGGCTCGCCGGAGAGGTACCCCAATATCTATCTTAGGGTTCTGGGCGGGGTTCTGCTTGCCGGCGGTGGGGGTGCGGTGGTGGGGCGGTGGCGTGGGGATCGCCGAAGAAAAAGCTTGGCGCGCGGGGGGGCTAGAGGGCTGGCTGGGGCGGCGGCGGACCGACGATGGGGAGTTGTTTCGGGGCGGCGAGGCAGCGGCGAACCGGCGGTGGGGAGTTGTTTTGGGGCGGCGAGGCGGCGGTGGGAAGTTGTTTTGGGGCGGTGAGGTGGCGCGGGGTTCGGTCGGTGGTGGCTGGCGGCTCAGAGGGGTGCAGGTTGAAGATGAACTGCATGCCCTCCCTAAACTATCCCATGTGAAGTGCCTCTCTGCTACCATTGCGTTCAGTTTTGACAGTAACATTCAGATTCCACAGTAAATTTCAGTTTTGACAGTTAAGTTCAGATTCAACAGTTTTTACCTCATCTGTTGTAGTCAAGTGGTTTTTTGTGATGTAAATTTTACATCTATCACTTTTTGGTAATGCATTTTACATCATCTATTGGAGATGCTATTAGAATCCCACTTGAGATTAACAATGTCTGTCTTGTGCTGCTTTAGCCTTGACGTCTTACAGCTCACCGGGACTTCTCCAAGGATTGAACGATCCATCACAACAGAGCAGTGCCTTGGACACCGTCTACAGATTCCTCAGATCTTCCTCCACACCTCTGACAGCCACCTCTGCCTCAACTTCTTCAGCGACCAACCCAGTGATGTTGAGGTCGACACGACCACGGCAAAGAGGTTGTACACTTGTCCCATCACTTATTACTCTACATTCATGTCGATCCATTAGGGCTATTGTGGTTCAACGGAAAAATATAGCAATAGGAAATTTTCATATGGCACTCTACTATTCAATTATTCATGCATTTTGTTGAAAGGAATGGAGCAAAACATCCACCTGGGCCTACTTTTCAAAATCCTATGCATGAAAACAAGACCAAGTGCATTAGTGGCAGAATAACATTCTAAGTGTACACGCTTCCATATAGTTTCACTTTATTTTAGCCATGTCTCTTTGCATTCCTCTGCTCCTCCTTTTCCTGTGAACCAAACACCCAAGTTGACAGAAATCCTATGTTCACAAATGCTTTTTTCCCCATGTGCATTCCTATCCTATTTTGGTGTTTTTCCTCGTATCACAGCGTTTTTAGAATCATGCAAGCCAAATGAGCCCTTACAGAATTACTTCAGTTACAGGTAGGTGTCGAAGAAAACTTTGTGTGGTTTGTCCTGCTCCTTCCACGATGTCGTCCACCTCACCTGAGCTGCTCCATCAACAGAAGTATCCACCAAACCATACATCACGACTCCTGACCGTCTTTCGCCGCCTCAGATCTCCTTCCCTGCCGCAGGCACCCACCGCAACAGCATCACCATCATCGACTCAGCAGATGAACCTGAGGAGTACACGGGTCCACAAGAGAGGTCGCACTCTTTTGTTTTTGCTTATGTTATGCATTGCTTAATATTACCTGATAGTTTATTGTCTTATTCACCTCTTAGACTCCAAGTCAGGTCCAAATTGATGTTCAAACTTGAGTTCTAAATTAGTTGTGGGGCACATATCGAGGTAGCAATGAATAGTATCTATGTCTAATATCTGGTTCACCTAGGGTATGCCTATGTTGTTCATCTTGGGTGGGGAACAAATAGTAAAGCAATCATCATCAGTTTTTTATTAAATTAAAGCAATCATCAGCCTGCTATCATTATTTTTGGATCCATCCACTGTTTGTTACCATTACTCAAGATTTCTGCATGATCTCCTTACATAATCTCACTATATTTTTTTGTATGCATGTTAGATATTGTACACAGTCATGCTGAACATGTAGAGAAAAATAGAAGAGTTTTGCACGGCAATACAATGTCATGCAGACATCGCTCCATGGTGGGTTCAATGGCAACCCCCCCCCTCCAGATTGTAATCCAGAGGAAGATATTTGTTCTGAGGCGGATTCAGACGCAGCTGACCACTCCTATTTACCCCCAAGGTGTTTGCTCTAACTTGGCATGATGATGTTAGTCATATCATGCATATGTTGCCTTGTAGTGCCTACTTTCGACATCATATATGTCATCTGCTTAGTTTAGACATGTTTTGTAATGCCACCTGTTTAGTTTCAATATCATATATGGGAATTATGCAATCTCATGTCTTTTAGCCAGCCATAATATATGTGAAATGTGCAATGCCATCCTGTTTAACCAAGCATCATATATTTGAATGATATCTAGCCCATCCTTTTCTTCATTAAATTTCCATTTGTCGACAATGTTTGTACATTAAACTACTCTTCCTGTGAATCAGCCATTTGAGTGGGAGATGGAAAAATCTGGGGTGAAAACAAGGCCTTCAGAGCAGACAGTGCTACCTGTCGAAGCAGATCTCTTGCTGGGTCCCGATAGCTTCTTAGAGATAGATTCAGAGACAGATGACCAGTCCTATTCCCCCACCGAAGTGTATGCTCTAACTTGGCACGGTTCTAATGCTCATGTCATGCATATGGTGTCTTGCATTGCATAGTTTAGACATCATATACACAATATTCAACACCATGTTCTTAGTTCAGACATCATATATGCGAATGCCCTCCGCTTAGCATATAAATCACATATGTGAATTAAATCATGCGATCCTGGTTACTTAGATAACATGTATGTGAATTATGTCATGCGATCCTGTTTAGTTAGTCATCATATCTTTGAATTATGTTATGCTATGCTATCCAGTTTAGATAGACATCATATATGTGAAATTATGTCATGCTATCCGTTTTAGTTAAACAATATACATGTCAATTATTTAATGCCCTCTTTTTTCCACACTATCTATTGCATATGTCTCTCATACAATGTATGTACATTCAATTATGTTTCCTGTTTATTAGCCATTTGAATTGGAGCGGGTGATGGCAGTATCTAGTGGAGTAAAAACACGGTCTTCAAATAAAGCAGTGCTACCTCTAGGTGCAGATAGCACCCCGGTTGTACATGCACGAGAACCAGACCTTCCACACATAACCCAGACTCTCGCAGATTTTACCCCTACTGCGATGGATAAAGAACCAGGTTCACCCAATCTAACCCCAGCCCCAGCAGATAGTAACCCAGTTCCTGTTGACACAGCACCGTCTCCACCACAGAGCTCCCAAACAAAAGCAGTTAGTAAGGCAACTCCAGTGCCCAAAGCTCCGGTACTACCACGGCGAGCCCCAACTCCACCAGTTAGTACACCTATTCCTGTGGAGGAAGCACAACCAGCCATTCATAGTTTAGCATCTATCGCATTTGATGTTGTTAAATCCTATGTGTGTATCTACCCGTCATGGAAATATTATACTGAAGATGAAGGAAAATGCCAGTTGCAGGTGTTTGTCCAGGAGTTATGTGTAAGTAATGTTATTCATGGCAATTACTTTGCTTTGTCCCATACATTCTACCTCCATGATGGTTATAATACATCAAATTTTCCCATTTTTCTCTATAGAGAAGGACCGATTTGGAAACTCAGGATGAGGTAACCTGTGCTAATACCTCTGCTATCTTCAAGAATGCTTGGTGGCAGTATCGGCATTACCTGAAGAAAACGTACTTCATTGGCAAAGAAACTCATCAAATTCCCTTACGTTCTCTTGAGACACATTTACTAGATGATGACTGGGAACGCCTTGTTATTTACTGGTCCCGAACCAAGAATGTGGTAAGCTCTATGAGCACATTTTATTTTACGTTGTATCTTACTGTACTCTATTCATGTAGAACAAGTGCTTAAACCTGAAGAACAATTGTTCCCATTTAAGATTCCATTACTATCGTGCATCACTGTATTTACTCATACAAACTTATTTTTAAATTGAACTATCCAATGGAAACTCCAATGGCACAACAGGTATGTTTATGCATGTTTCTTTAACAGGTTTGCTCTTATAAACATCTCTGTTGACTTCAATGTCAATTGTGTATACAGTTGACTTCTCATATCATGCACATTACTAGCATCATAACAGGGCCAATAGTGTTGTTGTACATGTAGACCCGTGGTATCCATCTGAAATCTTGTTGTGCCATTTAGTTTCCCACGCTTTGTATTCTTTCAGTGCTGCTTTCTCTTGAACTGATATGATTTGAACCGTGTCTCTATTTTGATTTGGCAAGACAATGCAGTGACCATAGGACATAGATATATGTTTGTTTGATACTTTTATAATGTACTACTTAGCAATGGAAGACTTGGTAGTTTAACCATGTCCACCTTACTAATGAGCTGGTTCACCAAAATGAGTTTCATATGCTAGTACATGCTAAACCTGTCATGTATCTGCTTGTTTCTTCTTTTAGAATGCTGACATAATATTGGGGAAGAGTGCCTTATTAAGCAATGATAAAGGAAGTAATGCAGATAAGGTTCAGGATTGTGAGACATCCTTGTTGGTCTCCAACAAAGCTGATAAAACAGCTAAGGAAAACTATCTTGAAGACAGTGAGGCAACCCCAAAGTCTTGTCTTGGTTTACTGTTCGAGTTACTGGCCACTACTGCTTGCACAAGCTATTCAAACTCACTGTCTGAATCAGTTCAGTTTCTTGAGTCTCAACTACAAGCTGAAAGACATCGATCAGTTGTGCTCCGACAAGAAGCGGAAGGATTGCGGAAGTCCTTGGAGGATTCAGATGCATACTTTCTGGTGCAACAGCAAGCGTTGAAGGATTTTAGCGCCAAACAGGACAAAGCTAATAAGCTTGCTAAGCTTATTGCCAGCATGGTGGATACCTATGATAACATTTCTTGAGTTCTTCTGAAGTTTTTTCAGTTATAGACTTCTTTTGCTGCTGCGTTTATTTGCACTTGTGTCCAATTTTGACGGCCAGTGTATGTAATATGCTGCTTTGTTCCCTATATTTGCACTAGTGGCGAACATTGATGCCCGGTGGATATAATATGTGTAATAGGCTAGAGTTAGTTGCTTGCTTATTTATCTCCTTATTGTCTTGTTTAGTTGTTTGCTTGTAGTCACTTGATACGTCTCCATCGTATCTAATTTTCCAAACACTTTTGCCCTTGTTTTGGACTCTAACTTGCATGATTTGAATGGAACTAACCCGGACTGACGTTGTTTTCAGCAGAATTGCCATGGTGTTATTTTTGTGCAGAAATAAAAGTTCTCAGAATGACCTGAAAATCAACAGAGAATATTTTTGGAATATATAAAAAATATTGGCGAAAGAATCAAGGCTAGGGGGCCCACACCCTGTCCACGAGGGTGGGGGCGCGCCTACCCCCTAGGCGTGCCCCCTACCTCGTGGGCCCCCTGATGCTCCACCGACCTCAACTCCAACTCTATATATTCACGTTCGGGGAGAAAAAAATCAAAGAGAAGGATTCATCGCGTTTTATGATATGGAGCTGCCGCCAAGCCATAATCTCTCTCGGGAGGGCTGATCTGGAGTCCGTTCGGGGCTCCAGAGAGGGGAATCCGTCGCCATCATCATCATCAACCTTCCTCCATAACCAATTTCATGATGCTCACCGTCGTGTGTGGGTAATTCCATCGTAGGCTTGTTGGACGGTGATGGGTTGGATGAGATTTATCATGTAATCGAGTTACTTTTGTTAGGGTTTGATCCCTAGTATCCATTATGTTCTGAGACTGATGTTGCTATGACTTTGCTATGCTTAATGCTTGTCATTAGGGCCCGAGTGCCATGATTTCAGATCTGAACCTATTATGTTTCCATGAATATATGTGAGTTCTTGATCCTATTTTGCAAGTCAATAGTCACCTACTATGTGTTATGATCCGTTAACCCTGAAGTGACAATAATCGGGACAATTACTGGTGATGACTATAGTTTGAGGAGTTCATGTATTCACTAAGTTTTAATGCTTTGTTCCGGTACTCTATTAAAAGGAGGCCTTAATATCCCTTAGTTTCCAATAGGACCCCGCTGCCACGGGAGGGTAGGACAAAAGATGTCATGAAGTTCTTTTCCATAAGCACGTATGACTATATTCGGAATACATGCCTACATTACATTGATGAACTGGAGCTAGTTCTGTGTCACCCTATGTTATAACTGTTGCGTGAGGAATCGCATCCGACATAATTATCCATCACTAATCCATTGCCTACGAGCTTTTCACATATTGATCTTTGCTTAGTTACTTTTCCGTTGCCACTGTTACACTTGCTATAAAACTGCTACTGTTACTTTTGCTACCGTTACCACTACTATCATATTACTTTGCTACTAAATACTTTGCTGCAGTTATTAAGTCTTTCAGGTGCGGTTGAATTGACAACTCAACTGTTAATACTTGAGAATATTCTTTGGCTCCCCTTGTGTCGAATCAATACATTTGGGTTGAATACTCTACCCTCGAAAAATGTTGCAATCCCCTATGCTTGTGGGTTATCAAGACTATTTTCTGGCGCTGTTGCCGGGGAGCATAGCTCTATTCTTTGAGTCACTTGGGATTTATATCTGCTGATCACTATGAAGAACTTGAAAGACAAAAGAACCAAGATTTTTTCCTCAACTACGAGGGGAGGTAAGGAACTGCCATCTAGCTCTGCACTTGATTCACCTTCTGTTATGAGTAAACTTGCGACACCTACTCCTGCTATTCATTCTGATATGTCCCATGTTATTGATGATGCCACTTCTGCTTTGCATGATACTTATGATGAAACTACTTCTATGCTTGATAATACTGTGCCACTAGGTGAATTTCTTGATGAACAACTTGCTAGGGTTAGAGAGAATGAAATTATTGAAACTGATAATATTGATGAAAGTGATGATGAAGATTCTCCCCCTAGATATGAATTGCATGTTGTGCCTGAGGGTTATGTTATGGATGAAGAAACTGCTGGAGACTTTTTAGCTTGCAATGATAGATATGATCTTAAGAAATTATTAGTTAAGCTGGAAGAAAAATCTTTGAATGCTAGAATGAAATATGACCCTGCTTTTGCTACTTCACCTATCTGTATTTCTGATAAGGATTATGATTTCTCTATCGATCCTGAGTTAATTACTTTGGTTAAATATGATCCTTTTTATGGCTATGAATCTGAAACTGTTGTGGCACATCTTACTAAATTAAATGATATAGCCACCCTATTTACTAATGATGAGAAAACTCGCTATTACTTTATCCTTAAGTTGTTTCCGTTCTCATTAAAGGGTGATGCTAAAACATGGTTTAATTCTCTTGATCCTGGTTGTGTGCGTAGTCCCCAGGATATGATTTATTACTTCTCTGCTAAATATTTCCCCTCTCATAAGAAACAAGCTGCTCTAAGGGAAATATATAATTTTGTGCAAATTGAAGAAGAGAGTCTCCCACAAGCTTGGGGGAGGCTTCTCCGATTACTTAATGCTTTGCCTGATCATCCTCTCAAGAAAAATGAAATATTTGATATCTTTTATAATGGACTAACAAATGCTTCCAGAGACCACCTGGATAGTTGTGTTGGTTGTATTTTCAGGGAAAGAACTATTGATCAAGCTGAATTGCTATTGAATAATATGTTAAGTAATGAAAATGATTGGACACTTCCTGAACCAACTCCTAAGCCAACTCCGAATAAAAGGGGTATTCTATTTCTCAGTCCTAAAGATATGCAAGAGGCAAAGAAATCTATGAAAGAAAAAGGTATTAAGGCTGAAGATGTTAAGAATTTACCACCTATTGAAGAAATACATAGTCTTGATAACCCGACACAGGTAGTAAAGGTAAATTCTCTCTATAGATTTGATAAAGGTGATATTCCTCGTTATAAGTCTGCTAGCCAATGCTTAGATGAGTTTGATAATTTTATTGTTAAGCAAGAAAACTTCAATGCTTATGTTGGTAGACAATTGAAACGTAATGCTTATATGATTGAACACTTGAGTGATTATATGTCTAGAGTTAAAGGTGAACTTAAACTTATTAGTAAACATGCTTCTATGGTTACCACTCGAGTAGAACAAGTACTTAAGGCTCAGAATGTGCTCAATGAATTAAATAATAATAAAAATGATAATGTTGTTAGAGTTGTGACTAGAGGGGGTAAAATGACTCAGGAACCTTTGTATCCTGAGGGTCACCCTAAGATAATTGAGCAAGATTCTCAGAGAACTAATATTGATGCACCTAGTTCTTCTAAGAAGAATAAAAAGAAAAATGATAGGACTTTGCATGCTTCTAGTGAACCTGTTGTTGACACACCTGAGAATCCCAATGATATTTCTCTTTCTGATGCTGAAACACACTCTGGTAATGAACATGAACCTAGTGATAATATTAATGATGGTGTTCATGTTGAAGCTCAACCTAGTAATAACAATGATGTAGAGATTGAACCTACTGTTGATCTTGATAACCCACAATCAAAGAATCAACATTATGATAAGAGAGACTTTGTTGCTAGGAAGCACGGTAAAGAAAGAGAACCATGGGTTCAGAAACCCATGCCTTTTCCTCCTAAACCATCCAAGAAAAAGGATGATGAGGATTTTGAGCGCTTTGATGAAATGATTAGACCTATCTTTTTGCGTATGTGTTTGACTGATATGCCTAAAATGAATCCTTATGCTAAGTACATGAAAGATATTGCTACAAATAAAAGAAAGATACCGAAAGCTGAAATTTCCACCATGCTTGCTAATTACACTTTTAAAGGTGGAATATCAAAGAAACTAGGAGATCCAGGAGTACCAACTATACCATGCTCCATTAAGAGAAACTATGTTAAAACTGCTTTATGTGATCTCGGAGCCGGTGTTAGTGCTATGCCTCTCTCTTTATATCGTAGACTTGATTTGAATAAGTTGACACCTACTGAAATATATTTGCAAATGGCTGATAAATCAACTGCTATACCTGTCGGTATTTGTGAGGATGTGCCTGTTGTGGTTGC